>NC_053389.1:243087572-243437888 GCF_905171765.1 Bufo bufo | reverse complement strand
GCCTCCATGGATGAACTTTTGGCGTCGGTGCGGGCTGCGGTGGAGTTACATGGTATGGATTTTATACAGCAGACCATCCAGGCTGCTCTTAACCCCCCCTCCGCCTCTGGTTGTGTCCGCTCGCGCTGTCAGGGCCAGGAGATCGGTCCCCCCTGAGCGCTTGAGCCCTGAATCCACCCCTAGGGTCCGCTGACGTATTAGGAGCCTCCGCTGCGTTCTGAGGTGTCTGTAGCCATTCGGGCCCTCAGGCGCAGCGGGAGGAATCCGGGATCGCGTGGCGGGCCGGCGGGAGAGAGCCGGGTTCCACCTAGGCCTGTTTCCCATGCTACTAGGGGGAGAGTGAGATCGCCTGCGGCTGCATCCCCGCGAGATGTTCCGCGCGGGGAGCAAGCCAGGAGGGCCTTACCTGAGCCTGGGGGAAGCAGTGCGGCCGGGCCGTCTTCCGGTTCGGGCCTTCGGGCGGCCGAAGTTGCTGGTGTGTCGGCGCTGCGGCGGATGGATACAGGCCAGCAGCTGAGGAGTGAGGTGTCCAGGGAGAGCGCAGGAGCTGGTGTTGAAGAAGATGCGTCGCGGCCCCTAGTGGTGGGCCGGCGTCATTGCACCCAAAGTGTTGAGGAGTGGGATACTGTGGCTACGCCCCCTGAGCAGTGGCATGGAGAGGCGGCTTGCAGTGCAGCTGCTGCAGAGTCTCTTCAGTTGGGGGCAGGAAGAATGGACAGACTGCGGCCGGGTGATCGGGCCCACACATCCAGGAGTAGGAGTATTACCCTCCCCTCTCGTCAGCTGCAGGAGGGGGAGGCATCATAGTTGGAAGAGGGAGAATTGGATCCGGGAGCGGACGTCACGGCAGACGGAAGAGATGTGTCCATTCTGGAGGTCGCCGTGCCCTGCGGAGCGAGCACGCCGGTGGGAGTCTCTGAGAGCGGATCCGCGGCTGCCGGAGGATCCATCTGGGGACGGCCAGGTGAGATGACGTCGTGTCAGATGCCGGTTGGGGGTCCAGTACAGCATAGTGGGGGGGGCGGATGTTTTAGCTCAGGAGGTACTGTCTGGTATGCTGTCTTTGCTTTCACAGCTGGGGACCGGGGCGCCTGCATCTCCGGCGTCAGTTTGGGGGTCCGCTCAGGCGTTGGGGGCGTTGGATCAAGGGATGGTGCAGGGTTCTGGTGGTTCCGGGGAGAGTGTCTCCGCTGTTGGTTTGCAGGCCTCAGGTTCAAGGGCGGTTGCGGGTGTTAGTAGTGTGGGGGATGGAGTTCGGTTGGCGGATGCTGCAAAGGGGGAGATATATGTGTGTTTTGAGGGGCCGCTGGGGGCTCACTTGAAGCAGGACATTAGGGACAAGATATGGAAGGATGAATATGTGGAAATATTCTCATTGCTTCCGTTGGAAAAATTTAATTTAGATAGGGGTAAACCTGATGAGAGTAAGAAAGAGGAGGAAGAACGGAGGCGGTATAGATTGATCCCGCGTACGTTTCAGAATTGGCTTCAAGCCTTTGTGATTCTGGCCAGTGTGGTTGGGGAGAAATCGCCTGAACATTGCTCTGCACTGTTCTGCTATATGGACGCGATAGGGGAGGCTCATCGGACGTACGGGGGTGTGGCGTGGCTTAGGTATGATGAGCATTTCCGGCAGCGGAAGGCGGTCAGGCCCAGCATACGTTGGGATCATAAGGACATTGGTCTCTGGATGCGGCTGATGGCGGCGCCTAGGGGAGGTTCTCAGCCCTTTCGGGGAGCGGCCGGGGGTCCCTCGGCCTCGGAGTTTCAAGGAGGAAATAGAAAGGGTTGTTGCTGGCAGTATAATGAAGGACATTGCAGGTTCTTGTCAGACTGCCGGTACAAGCATGAGTGCTCCGGTTGCGGTGGCTCCCACAGTTTGTCGCGGTGTTTCCGGCGAGGGAGGGGTAAGGGACCCAAGGCTGCGCAGAAGAGGGGTGACGCCGGTGAGGATGGAAGAGATGGAGTTCTATTTAAGGAAGTATCCAAATAGGGAGGTGGCTCGGTTGTTGTTGGCGGGGTTTACTGAAGGTTTCGTGATTCCGTGTAGTTTGGTTGGGCCGAGTGTATCGGCTAGGAATTTGAACTCGGCATTGCGCCATCCGGATGTGGTAAAGGATAAGATTGAGAAGGAGGTTGCGGCGGGCAGGGTTGTAGGCCCCTTTAAGGAGTGTCCTTTGCCTGATTTGTGGGTCTCCCCATTGGGTTTGGTGCCTAAAAAGGAGCCCAATAAGTTTAGGTTGATTCATCATTTGTCCTATCCGCAAGGGGGGTCTGTGAATGATGGCATTGCTGATGAGTTGTGTTCTGTGTCCTACACGTCGTTTGATGCGGCGGTGCGTTGGGTGAGGCGTTTCGGGCAGGGCGCCCTGCTCGCTAAAACGGACATTGAGGCTGCTTTTCGGTTGTTGCCCATCCACCCGGTTAGCTTGCATTTACTTGGTTTCCAATGGGAAGGTTGTTTTTACGTGGATTGTTGTTTGCCGATGGGCTGCGCAATTTCTTGTTCATTGTTTGAATCGTTCAGTTTGTTTTTGGAATGGGTAGTGAAACAGGAGTCGGGGTGGAATTCGGTATTGCATTATCTGGACGATTTTTTGTTCTTAGGTCCGGCGGAATCTAGGGTGTGTGCTGTTCTGTTGCATATGATGGAGTGTGTGGCGGCGAGGTTTGGGATCCCTTTAGCGGGTGAAAAAACTGAGGGTCCTGCCACTGTCTTGACGTTTTTGGGGATTGAGATTGACAGCGTGGCCATGGAATGTCGGCTACCGGACAACAAGGTGTCTGATTTGTTGGCTGAGGTTGTCTTCCTACGAAGGGCAAAAAAGGTCCAGCTCAAACGGGTGCAGTCGGTCTTGGGCAAACTGAATTTCGCTTGTCGTATTTTGCCGATGGGACGGGTTTTTTGTCGGCGTTTGGCGTTGGCTACTGCGTGTGTTACTGCACCATTTCATTACTTGCGGTTATCGGCTGAGGTAAAGGAGGACTTGGCGGTTTGGGAGAGCTTTCTTGGGGAGTATAATGGGCGGTCTATGTGGATGGGAGAGGCGATTAGTAGTGTGGATTTGGAATTATTTTCGGATGCGGCAGGTTCGGGTGGATATGGTGTTTTTTGTCAGGGGCAATGGAGTGCGGAGGCATGGCCGGAAGAGTGGAGACGGGCTGGTATCCTCGGCAACTTGGTGTTGTTGGAGCTTTTCCCTATTGTTTTGGCTACGGAATTGTAGGGGGAATGGCTTAGGAATCGGCGGGTGCGTTTCTACTGTGATAATTTGGGTGTGGTGCAGGCGATTAATAGTCAGACAGCCAACTCTCCGCCAGTGTTGAATTTACTAAGGCATCTGGTGTTGAGGGGTTTGCGGTTGAATGCATGTTTTGTTGCTGTGCATGTTCCTGGGGTAGACAACTCACTTGCTGATTCCCTTTCTCGTTTCCAGTGGGATCGCTTCCGCAGCTTGGCGCCGGGTGCCGAAGTCCGGGGGTTACCATGTCCCCAGTGGCTCTGGAGCGTGGCCTTGGGGTGTCAGCGGATCTGATTAGGCAGTCGCTGAGTAGAGGTACGTGGGCGGCCTACTCAGCAGTGTGGGCTTTGTGGGAGGAATTGATAGAGCAGGTAGGTGGTTGTAGTTCGGTTGATGATTTCCGGACGTTATTGGTTTTTTGGGTGGGTTTGTGTTATGCGGCAGGTGTGTCTTTCTCGGTAGTGTCAAAGAGGGTTGCGGCTGTGGCGTTCTGGTTGCGCTGGCGGGGTCTGGTGGATGTTTCTAAGTGTTTTGTGGTTCGGCAGGCGTTGAAGGGTTACCGTCGTGGGATGATTCGGAGGGACACTAAAAGGCCAGTGTCTTTCGCGGTGTTGCAGTTGTTGTGGGAGAGGGCGGAGTCAGTTTGTGTGTCGGCATTTGTGGTGTTTTTGTTTAGGGCTGCATTTTCGCTAGCCTTTTTTGGAGCATTTCGTATTTCTGAATTGGTAGCGGCTAGTCGCTCGGGGGGCGGAGGTTTGTTGTTGGAAGATGTACTGTTGTGGGAAGGCGGTTTGCGGTGCGTAATACGCAAGTCTAAAACTGATCAGGAAGGTAGAGGTGTGGTTTTGTGGCTTCGGCAATTGGTGGAGTCGGTACTTTGTCCAGTGCGTTGCGTTGAGGAATATTTGGGAGTGTGGCCCGATGGACCGGGTGCATTGTTGGTTCACCAGGACCGGTTGCGGTTGTCTCGCTTCCAATTCATATCTGTTTTTAGGAAGTGTTTGTTGGCGGCGGGTTTGCCTGTTAATGATTATGCATCCCACTCCTTTCGGATCGGGGCAGCAACTGAAGCGGCCAGGTGGGGGCTGGGTGAAGAGGTTATCAAGCGTATTGGGCGGTGGGAGTCGGATTGTTTTCACTCATATATTCGACCTCATCTTTTATGAATGATTGTTGGGTGGGGCTTCTGTGAGTGAAGCGTGTTGGTGTTTTGATCTGTTTTGAATATGTTTAATTTTTGTTACAGGGGCAGCGCCTTGTCTGGCATGGATTTTCGGGCACTCGTACGTCCATTGGGGGGCCTTACGTGCGGATGTCAGGTGGAACGGACGCCAATTGGGTTTCCCGACGGAAGAGTTGGTAATCAGGTGGATTGGGTTGAGGGGGCTCCTTTGGGGTCGGGTGTTGCCTGAAATTCATGTTAATGCCACTTTAGATCGGCCGCCTGATATATTAGTGCTCCATGTTGGGGGCAACGATCTGGGTGTGAGGCGATCTCGGGATGTGATCCGGGACATTAAGTTGGATGTGCTGCGCTTATTGTCGGATTTTCCTGATTTGTTGATTGTATGGTCAGAGGTGGTTGCGAGACGTTGCTGGCGGTTGGCCAGGTCAGTGGATCGTATCAATAAAGCCCGGGCAAAATTGAATAAGGAGGTGGGGCGTTTTGTTCGCAGGCAAGGTGGTTTGGTGGTGCGCCACCGGGAATTGGAGGCGGCGTCGCCTCAATTCTTGAGAGAGGATGGTGTGCACCTGAATGACGTTGGCATAGACATGTGGGCATTGGGTATTCAGGAGGGTTTGGAGACTGCCCTTAAGGTGTGGCGGGACGCCCACAGGTGAGGTGTCACCAGTGGTCGTTTGGTGGCTGCTTGATATGGGATCCTGGGGGAGCAATTCAATGGTTAAGAGATGCAGGACATGTTAGAGCCTACATCTCATATGGTTTGTTAATACCGAGGATGGGGCTCCTGTTTGGGCTACAAGGCCTACAGGAGGGATACTGGTATACTTCAAGGAGTTGGTGCCCTTGGATCGGTGAGTGCGGCCAAGGGTAAGCTTGAAGTACGAGGTGAGGCGGTGAAGGAGGATACTGCTAGTTTGGGTTGCCCTCCAGGATCCTTGTTACGGTGCAGTAGGTGATAATGTTGAGGGATGTTTAAAAGTGCCTGCTGTTGTTATTGTTATTATTATTCATGTTATATGATGAAAGATGTTGTGTTTATCGTGTGGAATAATAAAGTTTGGCCGTCATGGTCATTTTACCAAAGCAAGTAGGTGTTGGTGTGATTATTTAAAGGGGATCAGGGCAGGTATCAGTAGACGGAGGAAATTCTTCCATCCTATTAAGTCAGTGCGGGCCATCTGTGCGCTCTTTTTGCATTCTCACCCTGCTGCTGCTTGCCTGTCAGCGCTGCAGCATAACTTCGGTGTTCCCGCTCACCGCATCATATGCGATGTGCCCACAAGGTGGAACTCCACCTTGCACATCCTGGCCAGACTGTGCAAGCAGCAGGCGATAGTGGAGTTTCTACTGCAGCACGCACAGGTAAGTCGCTCTGCGGAACAGCACCACTTCACCACCAATGACTGGGCCTCCATGTGAGACCTGTGTTCCTTGTTGCACTGTTTCGAGTACTCCACCAACATTGCCAGTGCCGATAACGCCGTTCTCAACATTACTATCCCACTTGTATGCCTCCTTGAAAAAAACGCTTCTGGCGATGATGGAAGAGGATGTGGCAAGGAGGAGGAGGAAGAGGGATCATTTCATAGGGTTTCCGGCCAGTCATTCACAAGTGGCTCCGAAAATGGGTTCCTGCACCCAAAAACGCCTGGTACACAATTGTCCAGCCAGGGCACA
Organism: Bufo bufo; assembly: GCF_905171765.1. Taxonomy (NCBI): domain Eukaryota; kingdom Metazoa; phylum Chordata; class Amphibia; order Anura; family Bufonidae; genus Bufo; species Bufo bufo. Next base: position 243,431,783 of record NC_053389.1, on the reverse strand, counting down.
GTTCTGGAGGATGATGAGGTGGAGGATGAGGAGGAGGATGAGGAGGAGGAGATGGAGGAGGAGGAACCGTGTTCACAGCAGGGTGGCACCCAAACCAGCTCATGGCCATCACTGGTGCATGGCTGGGGGGATACAGAGGATACACCTCCCACAGAGGACAGCTTTTCGTTGCCTCTGGGGTGCCTGGCACACATGAGCGATTACATGCTGCAGTGTCTCCACAATGACCGCCGAGTTGCCCACATTCTAACTTGTGCTGATTACTGGGTGGCCACGCTGCTGGATCCCCGTTACAAGGACAACGTACCGTCCTTAATTCCCTCACTGGCGCGTGATCGTAAGATGCGCGAGTACAAGCGCACGCTAGTAGACGCGCTGCTGGTGGCATTCCCACCCGACAGCGGGGGCACAGTGGAAGCACAAGGCGAAGGCAGAGGATGAGGAAGAGATCGCCAACGCAGCTGTGGCACCGCCAGCACCTCAGAAGGCAGGGTTAGCATGCCGAAATGTGGAAAAGCTTTGTCAGCACGCGACAACAACCAGCACCACCAGCTGATATGGAACGTCTTAGCAGGAGGCAGCATTTCATCAACATGGTGGAGCAGTATGTGTGCACACGCCTACACGTACTGAATGATGGGTCTGCCCCCTTCAACTTCTGGGTCTCGAAATTGGGCACATGGCCTGAGCTTGCCCTTTACGCCTTGGAGGTGCTGGCCTGCCCTGCAGCCAGTGTATTATCTGAACGTGTGTTTAGCACGGCAGGGGGCGTCATCACAGACAAGCACAGCCACCTGTCCACAGCCAATGTGGACAAGCTCACGTTCATTAAAATGAACCAGGCATGGATCTCTCAGGACTTGTCCATACCTTGTGCAGAATAGACATGCATACCGGCACTAAGCAGCCATTGTTATACTGCAGCACAATTGCTCATTCTTGTATTTTGGATATTTCACACTCTTTTAGAGTGTACCCAAATTTTAAAAATTTTTATTAAAACAAAAAAAAAAACGGTGTTGGCTACCTCGTCCTTCTCCACCGCCACTTCCACCTACACCGCTACGTCCACCGCCTCCTCAAACTCCTACTCCATATGGAACTCTACCTCATAAATAATTTTTATTTTTTTTATTTGTACGTATTTTATTTTATATCATTTCACTACTTTGTCAGTTACATTTTCGGATGAATTTAACCAATTTTTGTGTGTATTCGTACCACTGCTATACCTAGTAGACCGGTAAAAAAATAAAAATAAATTGGCAGTTACATTTTCTGGTGAAATTATTTTTTTTTTAGGTGTATAGTACCACTGCTATACCTAGTAGGCCGGTTAAAAAAATATAAAAAATTGTCATTTACATTTTTGGTTGAAATTCACCAATTTTGGTGTGTATAGTACCACTGCTATACCTAGTAGACCAGTTAAAAATAAATTTTCATTAACATTTTCGGGTGAAATGCATCAATTTTAGTGTGTATAGTACCACTGCTATACCTAGTAGACCGGTAAAAAAAAAATTTAAAAAATTGTCAGTTACATTTTCTGGTGAAATTAACACATTTTTGGGTGTATAGTACCACTGCTATACCTAGTAGACAGGTTAAACAAAAAAAATAATTATCAGTTACATCTTCTGGTGAAATTCACCAATTTTTGGGTGTGATGTACCACTCCTATACCTAGTAGACCGAAAAAAATAAAATAATTTGTCAGTTACATTTTATGGTGAAATTCACCAAATTTTGGGTGTGATGTACCACTGCTATACCTAGTAGGCAGGTTAAAATAAATAAATAGTCAGTTACATTTTTTGGTGAAATTCACAAATTTTTGGGTGTAATATACCCCTCCTCTACCTAGTTGGCAGCTTAATAAATTTCAATAATTTTTCTGTTACATTCTTGGGTTGACATTATACAATTTTAGAGGTGAATAAACACCTGCTATGCATAGGTGACAGGGAATAAAATGTAATAAATTATTCAGTAATTAATGCGCGCCACATCCTTTCATTCAATGCTTAAACGTTGAAAAGTTGTCACACTTTTATGATTTAATAATTTCTCTCATATTTCAACTCTATAATTTAGTTTGAAAAAATGATTCCTACCTTGGATGTGGTCTCTCTTTCTCACGCTCCTTCTCTAGCCTTGAACCCTTATTCCCCGCCACCCGTGATCACCATGGTAGGCGCATAAAAGAACATCGAAAGTTGATAGAGCAGATATCAAATTGGATCATGTAGGCTACCTCCTCCTCCTCCGCCGCTTCCACCTACACCGCCCCTCCTCCTCCTCCGCCGCTTCCACCTACACCGCCACATCCACCGCCTCCTCAACCTCCTACTCCATATGGACCTCGTCCTCCTAGATCAAGATTATTATTTTTTATTTTTACTATTTTATGTTATTTAAAGTCATTTCCCTAGCCACATTTGTTTGCAGAGCACTTGCCATGCTCTTAACTACATTTTGATGCCATTTGCAGCCCTCTAGCCCTTTCCATGACATTCTTACAGCCATTTTAGTGCTCAAAAGTTCGGGTCCCCATTGACTTCAATGGGGTTCGGGTTCGGAGTCAAGTTCGGGTCCCGAACTCAAACTTTTTTCTCAAGTTCGGCCGAACCCGAACATCCAGGTGCCCGCTCAACTCTATTCCTGAGCTTTCTATGGTGGGATGAGGGAGATACAGATACAGAGACAGCAGAATACAGAATGGAAGTACACTTGTTTGGAGCAGCATCGTCTCCAGGTTGCGCAAATTATGGTATAAAGTACCTGGCCAATCAGAATGAAAAGGATTGCCCATCAGCAGCAAATTTTCTGAAGAAAAACTTTTATGTAGATGATGGTCTCAAAAATCTTGAGTCCACAGAATCTGCAATCAAACTAGTGAAAGAAAGCCAAGAGTTATGCGCAAGAGGAAACCTGCGCCTTCTTAAATTAATCTCAAACAACAGAGAGGTACTGAAATCCATCAGTGACTCTGAACATGCATCATCAATGAAGAATATAGATCTCCATTATGATCATCTTCCAGTCCAGAACGTACTTGGATTGGGATGGAATGTAGAGAATGACAAGTTCTTCTTTGAAGTATCTATTGAAGAGAAAATTGCAACTAGACGTACCATTCTTTCCGCAGTGGCTTCTATATTTGATCCATTGGGATTCTTGGCCCCAGTAATCCTCAGAGCAAAAAAAAATACCACAAGAATTATACAGACAGAAGTTGAGATGGAAAGAGACCATACCTGACAATTTGAGGCCAAGGTGGGAGAGTCGGATAAAAGACCTGCAAAACTTGAGAGAGTTTCAGATACCAAGATGTTTTGTACCTCATGATTTCGGAAAGTACAAAAAAATAGAACTTCATGACTTTTCAGATGCCAGTAGTTATGGTTATGGTCAGTGCTCCTACATCAGAGTGATAGGAGAAGAAAGGAAACACTCTTCCCTGGTTATGGGAAAGGCCAGAGTTGCTCCTACCAGTATTCAGACAATACCAAGACTTGAACTGACAGCAGCCGTAGTTTCAGCATTTGTAAGCAAGTTTCTGAGAGAAGAATTGGAATTGAAAATAGATGAAGAATATTTTTGGACAGACTCACAAGTTGTGCTTGGATACATAAACAACGAAGCTCGAAGATTCCATATCTTTGTCGTCAACAGAGTTGAGAAAATTCAGGAAATAACGAATCCGGAACATTGGCATCACATTGACACAAAGCAAAACCCAGCAGATCATGCTTCAAGAGGCCTGAATGTAACAGAATTGAAAACTTCAAATTGTTTCACAGGCCCAGAGTTCCTTTGGGAAAAGGAAATCACGCCCAGTAAAGGTTACACAGAAATGTCTATGGGTGATACAGAAATAAAAGTTGTACAAATATTGAGCACTGCTGCCAAGTGTCAAGATGACATACTTGAAAGACTAACCAGATGTTCAAAATGGAATACGGTCATTTGTCAAAGGGAATCAGAAAGAAGGAATTGTTGAATGTAGAAGAAAGAATGAAAGCTGAAGAAACAGTCATGAGACTCATTTAACAGAGATTCTACAGTGAAGAGTTGAAGAGACTTAGTCAAGAACCTAAATGGCTTCCAAACAAACACTGATTTTACAAGCTTAATCTTGTTCTGCAGGATGATATACTGAAGGTGGGAGGGAGACTGGAAAATGCATCGTTACCTACCAGAGTGAAGCATCCAGCAATTTTACCCAAAACCTCTACCTTTACATGATTGATTATTGATCACTACCACACAGGGGCGTAACTAGAAGTGACTGGCCCCACAGCAAATATTTGTAAGGGCCCCTCCAGCGCGCTTCGCACCTCCCTCCTCCTGTGTAAACCCCACTCCTTTGGCACAGTGTAGCGGTATACTGTATATTGTGTGGCACAGTGGATGCTATGTGTATAACATAAACATATTTCATATGAAAACTTACAGTTACTTGACCCTTGGGGATCTCGGACGCCACTTCAACACTTGGCCGGGGGCTCGGCGGAGCTGATGTTGTGCTTTATCCTAATGAGAAAGATTTCATAATAAGGATTTGGAGAAGGGGCAGAGGGATAGCAGAGCAGGGGGAGGCTGGTGCTGCTACTAGGGGGTCATACCATGGGGGAGTAATAAAGCCCACTATAATGCCCCCTCCAGTAGTAATAATTCTCCTTATAATGTGACAGTGCAAAAATACCCCCTTGTAATGCCCCCAGTTGAGCTAATGTCCCCATAGTGCCCCCATAGTGCCCCCATAATGTCCCAGTATAAAATACCCCTATATAGTGCCCCCAGTAAATTCCCCCATAGTGCTCCTCTCCCCCGTTCCTGCTAGTGCCCCCCATAATGTACCAGTATAAAATGCCCCATATATAGTGCCCCAGTAGATGCCCCTCAGTGTCCGGCCTCTGATAGGCTGCCGGCCTAGTGTCCCCCATAATGCCCCCCAATAATGTGCCAGAAAGTGTCCCCATAGATGCCCCCCATCATGTGCCAGTATCAAGTGCCTCTCTCCTCCCTCTCACATGTCCCAGTATCATAGTGCCATCTCCCCCCCAATGTGCCAGTATCAAGTGCCTCTCTCCTTCCCACCCCCCATGTGCCAGTATCATAGTGCCAAACCCCCCCATGTGCCAGTATCAAGTGCCTCTCTCTTCCCCCTTATGTCCCAGTATCATAGTGCCACCCCCCCCATGTCCCAGTATCATAGTGCCAGTATCAAGTGCCTCACTCCCCCCCCCCATGTGCCAGTATCAGGTGCCAACCCCTCTCCCCCCCATGTGCCAGTATCAGGTGCCAACCCCCCTCCCCCCCAGGTGCCAGTATCAGGTGCCTCCCCCCCATGTGCCAGTATCAGGTGCCAACCCCCCCTCCCCCCCAGGTGTCAGTATCAAGTGCCTCTCTCCTCCCCCCCATGTCCCAGTATCATAGTGCCATCTCCCCCCCACAAAAAAAGTGCCAGTATCAAGTGCCTCTCTCCCACCCCCCCATGTGCCAGTATCAGGTGCCTCTCCCCCCCCATGTGCCAGTATCAGGTGCCAACCCCCCCTCCCCCCCAGGTGCCAGTATCAGGTGCCTCTCTCCCCCCCATGTGCCAGTATCAGCTGCCAAACCCCCAACCCCCATGTGCCAGTATCAAGTGCCCCCCGCTCCCCCATGGCAGTAACAGTCGGGTATTAAAAAAAAACTAAAAACTTCTACTTACCTCCATGTCAGTGATGCGATGCAGCCTCTTCCTGTGTCCCACCCTGTATGTCCATATATGGAGTCTGTTCTTGTATTTCAGAAAAGTTTCTGCTGGGATACGAACCCACGACCTTCTGTATCAGAGGCAAAGCACCTAAACACAAGACCATAAGAGCAGCCTTGCTGCTGACTGAAAAAGTATGAGACTTCTACTGTTATAGCTGGCTAAGTGTACATCTATACACAGGGCCGGTGCAAGGATTTTTGCCGCCCTAGGCAAGATAAAAATTGCCGCCCCCCCTTATCAGATGATCTGCCCATATCATGACATCACATATGTTCCACCCCTTTCTCAGCTTTTAAATAAAAAGAACTGCTAGGTTTCCCTTAGGGTTAATCCAGCTTCTTGTAGCTGTCTTTTTTTGCGGAACGGAATTGCGGACCCATACATTTCTATGGGGCCGCATGACGTGCGGCCCCGATCCGGAATTGCGGATCCGCAATTCCGATCCGGAAAAAATAGAACATGTCCTATTCTTGTTTGCAATAGCGGACAAGAATAGGCATATTCTGTTAGTGCCGGCAATGTGCGGTCCGCAAAATGCGTGGATCCGCAAAACACACATGGATGTGTGAATGGACCCTAAATGTGAGGTAAATTAGTTTCCAATGTAGTATTGATAACTAAACAATTACATAATAAACATATTGCATTGTCTACTTACCATCAGTACAATAAGATGATCTGGTCTCTGGCTGCAGTCTGGCTCTTGGTCTGGCTCTGGGGACTCCCTTGTCACTCTCTTCTCCCCCCCCCTCCCTCCCTTGTCACTCTCATTATTCCACCCCGGCACCCCCTTCCCTTGTCACTCTCATTATTCCCCCCCCTCCCTTGTCACTCTCATTATTCCCCCCTCCCTTGTCACTCTCATTATTCCCCCCTCCCTTGTCAATGTCATTATTCCCCCCTCCCTTGTCAATGTCATTATTCCCCCCCCTCCCTTGTCAATGTCATTATTCCCCCCCCCCCCTCCCTTGTCAATGTCATTATCCCCCCCCCCCCTGTCAATGTCATTATTCCCCCCCCCCTCCCTTGTCAATGTCATTATTCCCCCCCTCCCTTGTCAATGTCATTATTTCCCCCCCCCCTCCCTTGTCAATGTCATTATTCCCCCCCTCCCTTGTCAATGTCATTATTCCCCCCCCTCCCTTGTCAATGTCATTATTCCCCCCTCCCTCCCTTGTCAATCTCATTATTCCCCCCACACACACACCTCTAATGTAGCGTGGCCGAGCTCTCTTCGGTCCGCGGTACAGGAGCATTTGTTTCCTGTACCCGGCCGGACTGACAGGAAGTGCACACTAAGTGAGCACTTCCTGTCAGTCCGGCCGGGTACAGGAAACAAAAGCTCCTGTACCGCGGACCGAAGAGAGCTCGGCCACGCTACAATAACAAAAGCACAGAGCAGACACACAGCAGGCGCAGGCTGCGCAGCAATGAGCCAGCGGTCGGAGATTCAAATTAGAGCGGCAAGCGCTCAGGACTCTGTCCTGAGCGCTTGCCGCTCTAATTTGAATCTCCGGCCGCCGGAGACTCAGGAGGCGCAGCATGAGGGGCGCCGCCAGCCGAACTTATATAACCAACTTTTTTTTTTTTTTTTTTACACCGCAACGGGCGCCCCCTGCTAAATGGCGCCCTAGGCGACTGCCTAAGTCGCCTTACTGGTGGCGCCGGCCCTGTCTATACACATGACAGCTGCTCATATATAGAGATATAGCAGAGCTGAGTGTGCTGGGACAGCTGTCCTATAGAGATATAGCAGTGCTGGGTGTGTTGGGGCAGCTGTCATGTGTATAGATGTACACTTAGCCAGCTATAACAGTAGAAGTCTCATATTTTTTCAATCAGTTGCAATGCAGTCTTTATGGCTGTGAGGATAAATGCTTTGCCTCTGATACATTGGAGGTTGTGGGTTCGAATCCCAGACACATCAGGAGACTTTAGGAGACTGTAAGATTAGATCACATTAGCGAGGGGGCCTGGTCAGCCGCTGCTGCTGTGAAGGGGCCCTGAACATTAAGACAAGAATCGATATTTAACTAACTTGAAAAAAAAACTGTCACATACGCTGCTTCCCCGATAGTTACGCCACTGCCTGGCTGCCTGTGTGTAGTGTCTGTGTGTGTTAATAAAAAAAATAATAATAATAATAAAAAAAAACAGAATGCGGTCCGGACGGGCCCCCAGTGCGTAGGGCCCCATAGCCACTGCTATGGTTGCTATGGCGATCCCTACGCCACTGCTACCACAACAAATCCTTGCATCAAGGAAGAAGCTTTACCCAAAGCTGTTTGAGTTGAGGGAAGGTGGTTACTGGATAGTGAAAGGAAGCAAATTTATATCAAAGTATATAAGTAAATGTGTCGTCTGCAGAAAGGCACGTAGATCTACCAAAGAACAAAGAATGGCAGATTTACCGGCAGATCGTGTAAGCCCATCACCACCATTTCTTTATAGCGGAATGGATTGTTTTGGCCCATTCATCACCAAACAGAACTGCGAGGAGTGCAAAAGATATGGACTAATATTTATATGTCTAAGCTCCGGAGAAATTCACCTGGAAATGTTAGAAGATATGTCAACTGACGCATTCATCAATGCCTTGAGATGTTTCATAGCCATTGGAGGTACTGTCAGCGAGCTTAGATCTGACCAAGGATCTAATTTTGTCGGAGCAAAGAATGAATTGAGGAAAGCTCTAAAAGTGATCGATAAAGAAAAAATAACAGAGTATTTGTTAGCGAAACAGTGTGATTTTCTTATGAATGCTCCACATGCAAGCCATACAGGAGTAGTTTGGGAAAGACAAATCAGAACTGTAAGAAATGTGTTAAGTTCAGTGTTGAAAAAGAACGCCGGAAGTATAGATGATGCTTTACTTAGGACCCTATTCTATGAAGTAATGTCTATTGTTAACAGTCGTCCACTTACAGTTGATAACATCAACGATCCAACAAGTTTGGACCCTTTAACTTCCAACCAACCTTAAGTTTGATTACATACAGCCTCCACCTGGCAAATTCACCAAAGAGGATTTATATGTTAAAAGGAGATGGCGAAGAGTTCAATATCTATCAGAACAGTTTTGGAATAGATGGAGGAAAGAATACTTAGCCAATCTGATGCTAAGAAGTAAATGGCAAACAACCAGAAGAAATATCCAAGTTGGTGACATAGTGTTAGTGAAAGAAGAAGATTTACCTACAGGGAGTGCAGAATTATTAGGCAAGTTGTATTTTTGAGGATTAATTTTATTATTGAACAACAACCATGTTCTCAATGAACCCAAAAAACTCATTAATATCAAAGCTGAATATTTTTGGAAGTAGTTTTTAGTTTGTTTTTAGTTTTAGCTATTTTAGGGGGATATCTGTGTGTGCAGGTGACTATTACTGTGCATAATTATTAGGCAACTTAACAAAAAACAAATATATACCCATTTCAATTATTTATTTTTACCAGTGAAACCAATATAACATCTCAACATTCACAAATATACATTTCTGACATTTAAAAACAAAACAAAAACCAATCAGTGACCAATATAGCCACCTTTCTTTGGAAGGACACTCAAAAGCCTGCCATCCATGGATTCTGTCAGTGTTTTGATCTGTTCACCATCAACATTGCGTGCAGCAGCAACCACAGCCTCCCAGACACTGTTCAGAGAGGTGTACTGTTTTCCCTCCTTGTAAATCTCACATTTGATGATGGCCCACAGGTTCTCAATGGGGTTCAGATCAGGTGAACAAGGAGGCCATGTCATTAGATTTTCTTCTTTTATACCCTTTCTTGCCAGCCACGCTGTGGAGTACTTGGACGCGTATGATGGAGCATTGTCCTGCATGAAAATCATGTTTTTCTTGAAGGATGCAGACTTCTTCCTGTACCACTGCTTGAAGAAGGTGTCTTCCAGAAACTGGCAGTAGGACTGGGAGTTGAGCTTGACTCCATCCTCAACCCGAAAAGGCCCCACAAGCTCATCTTTGATGATACTAGCCCAAACCAGTACTCCACCTCCACCTTGCTGGCGTCTGAGTCGGACTGGAGCTCTCTGCCCTTTACCAATCCAGCCACGGGCCCATCCATCTGGCCCATCAAGACTCACTCTCATTTCATCAGTCCATAAAACCTTAGAAAAATCAGTCTTGAGATATTTCTTGGCCCAGTCTTGACGTTTCAGCTTGTGTGTCTTGTTCAGTGGTGGTCGTCTTTCAGCCTTTCTTACCTTGGCCATGTCTCTGAGTATTGCACACCTTGTGCTTTTGGGCACTCCAGTGATGTTGCAGCTCTGAAATATGGCCAAACTGGTGGCAAGTGGCATCTTGGCAGCTGCACGCTTGACTTTTCTAAGTTCATGGGCAGTTATTTTGCGCCTTGGTTTTTCCACACGCTTCTTGCGACCCTGTTGACTATTTTGAATGAAACGCTTGATTGTTCGATGATCACGCTTCAGAAGCTTTGCAATTTTAAGAGTGCTGCATCCCTCTGCAAGATATCTCACTATTTTTGACTTTTCTGAGCCTGTCAAGTCCTTCTTTTGACCCATTTTGCCAAAGGAAATGAAGTTGCCTAATAATTATGCACACATAATATAGGGTGTTGATGTCATTAGACCGCACCCCTTCTCATTACAGAGATGCACATCACCTAATATGCTTAATTGGTAGTAGGCTTTCGAGCCTATACAGCTTGGAGTAAGACAACATGCATAAAGAGGATGATGTGGTCAAAATACTCATTTGCCTAATAATTCTGCACTCCCAGTAGAAGTCAATAAAAATTGGCCAAAGTTCTACAAGTTCAATAGGATGAAGATAGACTAGTGAGAAGAGTGCTGTTACAAATAGGAGACTCAAAACTTGACAAAAAAGGAAAACGTCTCACTACTCCACTCAAGCTGGAACGTCTTATACAGAAGTTAGTTGTTCTACTTGAAAGTGATAAAAGACACTTGGAAGTTGAGAACTTGATGGAAAATTCCTCAAATTCATGTTCCAGTCCTACCACTAAGAATACAGAATTATAGCTAAGACCTGTCCTAGGTTGCTACAATAACTTACACTCACCTAAAGAATTATTAGGAACACCTGTTCTATTTCTCATTAATGCAATTATCTAGTCAACCAATCACATGGCAGTTGCTTCAATGCATTTAAGGGTGTGGTCCTGGTCAAGACAATCTCCTGAACTCCAAACTGAATGTCAGAATAGGAAAGAAAGGTGATTTAAGCAATTTTTGAGCGTGGCATGGTTGTTGGTGCCAGACGGGCCAGTCTGAGTATTTCACAATCTGCTCAGTTACTGGGATTTTCACGCAAAACCATTTCTAGGGTTTACAAAGAATGGTGTGAAAAGGGAAAAACATCCAGTATGCGGCAGTCCTGTGGGCAAAAATGCCTTGTGGATGCTAGAGGTCAGAGGAGAATGGGCCGACTGATTCAAGCTGATAGAAGAGCAACGTTGACTGAAATAACCACTCGTTACAACCGAGGTATGCAGCAAAGCATTTGTGAAGCCACAACACGCACAACCTTGAGGCGGATGGGCTACAACAGCAGAAGACCCCACCGGGTACCACTCATCTCCACTACAAATAGGAAAAAGAGGCTACAATTTGCACGAGCTCACCAAAATTGGACTGTTGAAGACTGGAAAAATGTTGCCTGGTCTGGTGAGTCTCGATTTCTGTTGAGACATTCAAATAGTAGAGTCCGAATTTGGCGTAAACAGAATGAGAACATGTATCCATCCTCTGATGGCTACTTCCAGCAGGATAATGCACCATGTCACAAAGCTCGAATAATTTCAAATTGGTTTCTTGAACATGACAATGAGTTCACTGTACTAAAATGGCCCCCACAGTCACCAGATCTCAACCCAATAGAGCATCTTTGGGATGTGGTGGAACGGGAGCTTCGTGCCCTGGATGTGCATCCCTCAAATCTCCATCAACTGCAAGATGCTATCCTATCAATATGGGCCAACATTTCTAAAGAATGCTATCAGCACCTTGTTGAATCAATGCCACGTAGAATTAAGGCAGTTCTGAAGGCAAAAGGGGGCCCAACATCGCATTAGTATGGTGTTCCTAATAATTCTTTAGGTGAGTGTATATGTTTATACAGCTAAACTTGCCAATAACTTTAATACAGTTCCTATGTTTGTGTGTTAAAGACAAAAGCAGAGTTATTTACAGTGACTTTATGTTTGGATGTCATAAAACTGTTATATTTTGTGTTCTCAGAAGCAGAAAATATAATATGCCCAATTCATTATATAATGTAAGGTAAGCTCAATGACACAGCAGAAACAACAGAAAGCATAGAGTTAAACTGTTGTTGCTGGGCAGGAGTCTTGACCAACCACAGCCAGCCTCACACACAGCAAGAGTTTTGACCAATCACAGCCAGCCTAACACACAGCCAGTGTGGGAAATTCCCCTAGCAGGAGCTGCTAGAATCAATACAACAGAGGAGAGAAGCTGAACAGACATTCACTCCACTAAGAACTGTGTTTTGTGGAAGCAGAGGCCAAAATAGGAATTAAAAAAAATTATATAATGTTCCTACTGTTAATATAGTGATTAGAACTGTATACTGAACCAGTTATATTTGTGTTTACTTACAGTTCCACCAATTGCAAACTATAAAGTTCACAATCCAAATTCAAATTCCATATTGCAATCCAAATTACATACAACCATACCAGATCATACTCAACCAATCTGCAAATAGTTACTGCTAGCTGCATACTGCAAATTGCGACCAAATTCAGCAAGTGAACTATTAGTTAGACCTCAGATATATCTCTCAGAGATATAATAAAGTGCTTAAATAACTTCAAGTGAAAGTATAGATCATCAAAAGAGAAATATATCCACCATTTTATGTTGAATGACATTGACGTTGAACCACCATCTTATGCATACCGCCATTTTGTGATATCTTTTCAACACATGTTATGTACATGGACTATCTGCTGCGGAGGCGGCAGTGTTATATATGAAGAAAAGTTGAAGTCAATAAATAAGTTATTTCAAGCATTTGGCTCTTTAAACCTACTGTTTCCATAGAACGTCGCTAGAGTAATTACAGAGTAATAGATATTGTGGTTAGACTGAAAGTCAGAGGTATCAAAATTCTTGTAATGCCACAGCGCAAAATGCACTTCATAGTGCTGCGCCTGCCACAATTAGCCCTCCATGGGAATTTATTCAGCATTGCGACTTCCTCATCTTTCAGCTCCTGCTCCTCGACGGCTTGATCAATGACACGATGCAATGCACGCTTCAGAAAGAAGGCGCAAGGTACGATGTCACTGATGGCGCCCTGGCTGCGACTGACCAGTTTGGCGATCTCATCAAATGGCCGCAGAAGTCTGCATGCGTCGCGCATGAGCAGCCACTGGCGCAGTGAAAAGAAACCAAGCTCCCCAGAACTTGTCTTGCTGCAGAGTTTGTACAGGTAGTCGTTAACGGCATGTTGTCAGGCTGTCACAAATCAGATGTCTGATGGGCAGGTGGTGTCGCCACTGAACATCAGCAAGGCGAGCCATGGCCGTGTAAGAAATATTCTAAAGATCTTCTTCTAAAATGGCCAGAGATTTTCCTGGCCTGCCGCAAGACACCCTGGACCCCGGGGTATTTGGCAACGAATCGCTGCACGACTAAATTCAGGATGTGTGCCATGCACGGCACGTGTGTCATTTTGCCCTGTTTCAGAGCGCTCAGTAGATTGGCACCGTTGTCGCACAGCACTTTACCAACTGTCAAATTGAGCGGGGTTAGCCACTGATTGGCCTGTGGCCGCAGAGCTGAAAGCAGTGCAGGACCGGTGTGGCTCTTGGCTTCCAGGCACAACAGCCGCAGCACAGCATGGCAACGTCTCACCTGGCATGTCAAATAGGTTCTGGGGAGCTTGGGGGTGCAGCGGAAGAGGCGGTAGCAGTGGAAAAGGAGGAGTCAGCCGAGGAGGAAACGGAGGATGGAGTAGGAGGAGGAAAAGAAGAGGCAGGCCTGCATACAATCTGTGGCGGTAGCACTAAATCCACACGGGTGCCATGGGTTACATTCTTGATGGCCATCAGAAGGTTCACCCAGTGGACAATAAAAGTCATGTACCTTCCCTGCCCGTGTTTGCTAGACCACGTGTCTGTGGTAAGATGTATCCTGGCACCGACACTGTGTGCCAGTTATATACACTTTCCGCTGAACGTGGCCATATAGCTCTGGGAAGCCCTTATGGGAGAAATATTTCCTTCTGGGAACTTTCCATTGCACTGTGCCAATGGCCACAAATTTTCTAAAGGCCGCTGAGTCCATCAGTTTATATGGCAGTAGTTGGCGGGCTAGCAGTTCCGACAAGCCAGCGGTCAGCCTTTGGGCATGAGAGTTATCCGGCGTCATCAACTTTTTACGCTCGAACATTTGGGCAACGGAAGCCTGCCTTGTGCCAGATGAACACAACGACGGCATGGTGGAATGTGTAGTGAACGACAGGTAGGAGGAGTAAAGGTGGCCTTGCGGTTCTCCTGGCGGTTGTTTCGCGGCAAACTTTGCTCGTTCGCGGGTTGCCGAACAGGCGAACATATGAAGATGCCCGCCGGCACCATATTGTTTTACATTGTGAAGAACTTTGACCCATGACACATCCATCAGGTGGTACAGGACAGCCAATTGAGAGGTTTCAGCACATGCACATACCCCCTACATTATAAATAAACATGATCTGGCCGCCATTTTACATTCAGTCTATTGACAGTGTAGGGAGAGGTTGCTGTGTGGAGCAGGGACAGACTGTTAGGGACGCCAAACGCTAGCTAATTGGGCCACAAAAGTCCTTTTTAAGGACTGGTACAGGTGTGCTATCGATAAGTGTGACTTACTGAGGGGTGTAATTTACTTATAATATACTTTCTAACATGGAAAGTATATTATAGTGCATTTGTATTGCTCAACAGTTTTTTAACAGGGGTGTTATATACCAATAATATACTCTCTATATAGTGCATTTGAGTAGTGCAGCATTTGTTTACGGTTTTGCTGCGTTACCTCAGCTCACAGAGTGACAAACACTATTGGAACAAATAATTTCTACTGGTGTGAAATACCAGTTGCCCCCCGAAAAAACTGATTGAAGCAGGGGTATTCTATACCAATTATATACTTTCTATATAGTGCAGTTGGATAGTGCAGCATTTGTTTGCGGTTTTGCTGCGTTACCTCAGCTCACAGAGTGACAAACACTATTGGAACAAATAATTTCTACTTGCAACGGTCACGTCCACACACACACAGGGGGAAGGATAGTGACCACTGCGCTCCACCCTCACCCCTGGCCCTGCCTACTTGCCTCACGAGTCCTAATGACAGGGGACAACTGGACGACAGTCCCTAACTTAGGATACGTGCAGGGAAGACAGACAAGACAAAATACGGAACATGAACGGACCGGGTCAGAACCAAGAGAGCTACGCAGTTCAAAGGGTTAAGCAAAGAATGGTCAGGAGAAGCCGGGGTCAAATACCAGGAGAGTAGAGAAGTACAAGAGGAGTCCTAAGAGAGTAGTCAGGTGGGAGCCGAGGTCACAATACCAGGACGGATGCGCAGTACAGGAGGAGCAGGCAAAAGGATCGTCAGGGAACGGAATCAGGTGAGTATTCAGTAGTCCAACAAATAGCCAGGAACCTAGAAATGAACAGGCAACCTGTGGCTAGCAGGCTGCCTGTATTTATAGTGGGGAGTGAGGGTCATGTGACGTGGCCAGCGTCACATGACCGACAGACCAACCAGTTGAGCACCGAGTGATCAGCTCGGCGCTCAAGGCAGACTTAGGAGCAGGGAGCCACCCAGCAGTAAAGCCGCCATGGGAATGAGGTCGAACACAGATCCTCATTCCCAAAGCTAAACAAAAGTTCTGCGGGCAATGGGGGACCGAGTGCACCTTTGGAACCCCGTTACACTACTGGTGTGAAATACCATTTGCCCCCCCCGAAAAGCATGATTGAAGCAGGGGTGTTATATACCAATTGTATACTTTCTATATAGTGCAGATGGGTAGTGCAGCATTTGTTTGCAGTTTTGCTGCGTTACCTCAGCTCACAGAGTGACAAACGCTATTGGAACAAATAATTTCTACTGGTGTGATATACCAGTTGCCCCACAAAAAAACTGATTGAAGCAGGGGTATTATATACCAATTCTATACTTTCTATATAGTGCAGTTGGGTAGTGCAGCATTTGTTTGCGGTTTTGCTACATTACCTCAGCTATAGATAGTGACAAATGACATTGGAATAAATAATTTCTACTGGTGTGATATACCAGTTGCCCCCCAAAAAAACTGATTGAAGCAGAGGTGTGATATACCTTCTTCCACAAATACTGCTCTTCTATAAGGACTTTTGTCACAGGGTCATTTTGAAAATGACAGGCAGAGGAATAGGCAGGCCATTCCACAGGGTTGGTAGGGGTCTGGCAGGTGCACCAGGCCGGAGTCTAAGTGGGAAGTTGCAGAACCTGCGTGCGATTACGTCAAAGGACGCACCAGACTTGGTTAAGTGGCTCACTCAGCCTTACGCTTCTGCACCCTCCTCATCCTCTCTATCTGCACCCTCTTCACTCTCTGCTGTGTGCACCCCCAAAGACACCGCCACCACCATATCCCCTCCTCTCGAGTCAGAGGAATTATTTTCCCATCCATTACAATACCATACCGATGCACAGCCATTCTTTGCATCGGATCAGGAAGAGGAGGTATCAACGGTCGCCACCCAGCAGTCTGACGACAGTACCCAGATCAGCCCAAGGAGGGTGGTCCCCGCTGTTGCTGCCTACTCCGAGATCTCTAATCTCAGTGGTAGTGAAGGGGACAATGATGATGTGTCTATGGACATCACGTGGGTGTCCACAAGAGAGAAAGAGGAGGGGAGTTCAGAGGGAGAGACGGAGCAGCAGATAGGGAGGAGCAGGAGGAGAAGCAGGCAGAACTCACAGTGCACCGGAGGCAAAAAGCAGACTGCAAATGTATCTGGAGCGAGCCACCCAACATGCACGGTCACATCTGGCGCTCCCAAGACGCCGTCACATGGCTCCGCAGTGTGGGCTTTTTTTAATGTGTCCGCTGCTGACAATAGTATTGCCATCTGCAGCCTGTGCTGTCAACGCATAAGTCGCGGTAAGCCCAACACTCACCTAGGGACGACCGCCTAAAGAAGGCACCTCCTATCACCGAGCTCAGTGGGAGAAACACCGTCAGAACCCACAAAAAATAAAACAAAAAAAAATACGAATACGTCCCACGGCGCGAATTACCATCAACCAGTCACCAGGATCAAGAAGGAGTCTTTTATTGCAGCAATACAACGCATTTCGGGGAATCACTCCCCTTCATCAGGTACAAAGAAGCTGCACAAATTTAACAGCACAAAGCTACACATATTTATACACACAAAGTACCGCCTATAGAGGGGTCACAAGGTCAAAAGGGGTGTTGCCTAGATGGATATATGGCAGATATAATGTGTATATCAGCAAAGTCCTCAGAACGGACTGTTGATGTACACAACCTAAATGTGCTCACACGTTGTGGAACAGAAAATCATAATGCTACATGCTTATTTAGTAAAAACTACACAGTCACATGACATGGCGACCCTGAGACGAAAAGTAATTAGAGGCACATCAGAGTGCGCATCCAATGCGCCCAAAATCACGCTTACTAATGATGTAATGTTGTCATAATACGAAGTGTTCCGGACCCGCATCACATGAGCGGGGCCGGATCACGTGGAGGCCGTTGCCGAAGTTACAGAGACGCTCCGATGGCAGGGGAGCAGTCTGCTGTATGGGGGGCGTGTTGTATGTTCCGGCCCAACATCACGTGATGAGGCCGGATCACGTGGGAGCCGTTACTAGAACCCACAAAGACACACTCCTGTTGCTCCACGTCCTGCCTCTTCTCCTTCCCCTTCTCCTCTCTCCTCCCATTTGTCCTCCACTCCACCTTCCACCGTGCCATCGTAACGTTCATCTGGCAAAAGGCAGACTTACGTGGCCCAAATGTTCGAGGGAAAAAAGATGATGACACCGGATAACCTTCTTGCCCAACGGCTGACCACCTGCTTGTCGGAACTGCTAGCCCGCCAACTACTGCCATATAAATTGGTGGACTCGGAGACCTTTAGAAACTTTGTGGCCATTGGCACACAGCAGTGGAAAGTCCCCGGAAGGAAATACTTCTCCCAGAAGGGCATCCCGGAGCTATATGGCCACGTTCAGCGGAAAGTGAATGTATCTCTGGCACACAGTGCTGGTGCCAAGATACATCTGACCACAGACACTTGGTCTAGCAAACACAGGCAGGGAAGGTACATATCTTTTACTGCCCACTGGGTGAACCTTCGGACGGCCGTCAAGCATGCAACCCGTGGCACCCGTGTGGATTTGGTGTTACCGCCACGGATTGCATGCAGACCTGCCTCTTCTTCTCCTCCTCCTACTCCATCCTCTGTCTCCTCCTCAGCTGACTCCTCCTTTTCCACTGCTACTGCCTCTTCTACTGCCCCCCCCCCCAAGCTCCCCAGAATTATTCGACGTGCCAGGTGAGATGTTGCCATGCTGTGCTGCGGCTGTTGTGCCTGGAAGCCAAGAGCCACACTGGTCCTGCACTCCTTTCAGCTTTGAGGTCACAGGCCGATCAGTGGCTAACCCCGCTCAATTTCATAGTTGGTAAAGTGGTGTGCGACAACGGTGCCAATCTTCTGAGCACGCTGAAACAGGGCAAAATGCATGGCACATGTCCTGAACTTAGTCGTGCAGCGATTCGTTGCCAAATGCCCCGGGGTCCAGGACGTCTTGCGGCAGGCCAGGAAAATCTCTGGCCATCTTAGAAGATCTTACACGGCCATGGCTCGCCTTGCTGACTTTCAGCTGTGACACCACCTGCCCGTCAGACGTCTGATTTGTCACTGCCCGACGCGATGGAAATCCACCTTGTATATGCTTGATAGGCTGCTCCAGCAGAAACGTCTAGTTAACGACTACCTGTACGAACTCTGCGGCAGGACAGGTTTTTTTTTCACTGCGCCAGTGGCTGCTCATGTGCGACCCATGCAGACTTCTGCGGCCATTTGATGAGATCACCAAACTGGTCAGTAGCAGCCAGGGCGCCATCAGTGACATCGTACCTTATGCCTTCTTTCTGGAGCGTGCATTGTGTCGTGTCATTGATCAAGCCGTCAAGGAGCAGGAGCTGGAAGATGAGGAAGTTGCAATGCTGGATCAATTCCCAGGGGGGGGGGGCTATTCCATCTGAGACAAGTCACCAGGAGTCTGATGAGGAGTCAGACAAACACAAAATGGCAGACATGTTACCAGCATCACAGAGGGCTGTCAGAATGCAGCTCTTCCAGGCCTTGCTTCAAGAAATGCTGCATTCTGCTTTTGCGGGGCCTGGCAGAGGAATTTCCACTCACAAAGAAACAGTTGAAGGTACCAATCCAACAGCACATGCAAGAAGAGGGAGGTTTGAAGATGTGTTGCTCACTTAAGATATGAGATCATTCTTGCAGCCAACTTATCGACAGCCGTCCTCCGGATTCAGCCTCACGGAAAGCCTAGAGCGACAGGTGTCCGACTACATCGGGTTAACGGCTGATGTGGATGCTCTGAGAAGTGAGGAACCCCTGGACTACTGGGCGTGCATGCTTGACCTGTGGCCAGAGCTGGCTCAATTTGCCATGGAACCATTGTCTTGCCCGTCGTCCAGTGTCCTGTCCGAAAGGACGTTCAGCCCAGCAGCGGGGATCGTGACTGATAAGCACACTCGCCTAGCTCACGACAGTGTGGACTACCCCACATTTTAAAAAATTAATGAGGCATGGATTTCAGAGAAATTCAACACCTGTGACGACCACGTTTAATTGAATTTCCTCATGCCAGCCCCAAATATCCGCCACCACCCAGAACAAATATTGGTCCTCTCTTATGTAAATACAGAGGCATAAAAGGCCTTTTCTGTCCGTTGAATGCCTAATGTTTTGGGCCTCGGAGGAATTCAACACCTGTGATGACCACGTGTTTCATCTATTATCATTAGGGTTTTTTTCAAGAGGGGGGATTTCGTTAGTCATGTTTTTAATCCAATTTTATATTTTTAGTTCTTTTAAACATATGTATTTGACCTGTAATTATACTGGCCTTTAGTAAAATTGATATCCATTGACCATCTAATAGACCTCCAGCCACATACTTACTTGTTCTTTTATGTACGCTGAATGCATAATTTTTGGGGCCTGTGGTACACTGGCCTGCTGGAAAATTGATATCCAAAGACCGTGTAATCTACCTTCAGCCACTTACTTGTTCTTTTATGTATGCTGAATGCATAATTTTTGGGGCCTGTAGTACACAGGCCTGCTGGAAAATTGATATCCAATGACTGTGTAATCTACCTTCAGCCACTTACTTACTTGTTCTTTTATGTACGCTGAATGCATAATTTTTGGGGCCTGTAGTACACTGGCCTGCTGGAAAATTGATATCCAATGACGTGTAATCTACATCAGCCACTTACTTACTTGTTCTTTTATGTACGCTGAATGAATAATTGTTGCGGCCTCTGAGAAATTCAACACCAGTGATGAGTCAACCACGTGTTATCGAATTTCAACTATTATCATTAGGGTTTTTTTTCAAGAGGGGGGATTTTGTTAGCCATGTTTTTAATCCAATGAAATAATTTTAGTTCTTTTAAACATATGTATTTGACCTGTATTTGTACTGGCCTGCGGTAAAATTGATATCCATTGACTGTGTAATATACATCCGGCCACATAATCAGTTGATCTTTTCTGTCCGTTGAATGCCTAATGTTTGGGACCTATAGTCCAGTGGCCTACAGTAAAATTTGTATCCATTGACCGCATAATGTACCTCGAGCCACATAATCTGCATTTCTTTTATGTCAATTAAATGCCTAATTTTTAAGGCCATTACTCCCGTGGCCTAAAATAAAAAATTTCTAGGCTTTAACAGGGCACATTTCACATAATTTCCCTTTAAGACGCATAAAAATGTCCCCTGATTAAGATACATATTTTTTGTTGGAATTTTTGTCATTGATCCCCCTCTAGTATGTCACTGTCCATGTTGTGGGACTATTTGTACACTTCTACTAAGTATTTGGTGGTTGCAAATATGAGCTGAAGGTTTTTCAGGTTCGCCTGCCATTAAAGTGAATCGAGCCCGCCGCGAACTTGCGGTTCACGAACATTTGATCACGTTCGTGCGTTCGCGAACTGACCCGGCCGATGTTCGTCCATCACTAAGGAGGAGAGAGGAGAAGGAGAAGAGGCAGGATGTGGAGTGCCAGAAGTGTGTCTTTGTCGGTTTTGACGGTGTTACTCCCACTGGGCTCTGTGATGGCAGGCCAGGTGCCTTCTCAAGGCGGTCGTCCCTAGGTGAGTGTTGGGCTTACCGCAACTTATGCGCTGACAGCACAGGCTGCAGATGGCAACAATATTATCAGCAGCTGCCACATTAAAAAAAACACACACTGCGGAGCCATGTGCCGGCGTCCTGGGAGCACAAGATGTGACATGATACATTTGCAGTCTGCTTTTTGCCTCTGGTGCACTGCGAGTTCTGCCTGCTTCTCCTCCTTATCTGCTGCTCCGTCTCTCCCTCTGAACACTCCTCTTCCTCTCTTGTGGGCACCCACGTGATGTTCATCGACACATCATCATCGTCACCTTCACCACCACTGACATTACAGGTTTCGGAGTAGGCAGCAACAGCGGGGACCACCCTCCTTGGGCTGATCTGGGTACTGTTGTCAGAACGCTGGGTGGCGGCCATTGCTACCTCCTCTTCCTCATCCGATGCCAAGAATGGCTGTGCACCGTTAAGGTCTGGGAATGGATGGGAAAATAATTCCTCTGACTCAAGTGGAGGAGCTATGGTGGTGGTGGTGGTGTCTTTGGGGGTGCAAACAGCAGAGAGAGTGCAGATACAGAGGATGAGGAGGGAGCAGAAGCGGAAGGCTGAGTGAGCCGCTCAACCAACTCTGGTGCGTCCTTTGACGTAATCGCATGCACCTTCTCCAACTTCCCACTTAGGCTCCGGCCTGGTGCACCTGCCCAACCCCTACAAACCCTGCCTCTTCCTCTGCCTGTTATTTTCAAAATGATCTTGTGCCAAAGTCCCTAGAGAAGAGCAGTATTTGTGGACGCAGGTATATCGCAGGTCTCAATCAGTAGTTGGTGAAAGCATGGTATATCAAACCCCTTAATCAGTATTTTGTGGAAGCAGGTGTATCGCAGGCCTCAATCAATATTTGGTGTAAGCAGGTATATTAATCCCCTTAATCAGTATTTTGTGGAAGCAGGAGTATCGCAGGCCTCCATCAATATTTGGTGGAAGCAGGTTTAACAATCCCCTTAAACAGTATTTTGTGGAAGCAGGTGTATCGCAGGCCTCAATCAATATTTGGTGGAAGCAAGTATATAGTACCATCTTAATCAATATTTGGTGGAAGCAGGTATATCGCACCCCTCAATCAGTATTTTGTGGAAGCAGGTATATCGCAGGCCTCAATCAATATTTGGTGGAAGCAGGTATATCAATCCCCTTAATCAGTATTTTGAGGAAGCAGGTATATCGCACCCCTCAATCAGTATTTTGTGGAAACGGGTATATAGAACCCCTTAATCAATATTTGGTGGAAGCAGGTATATTGCACCCCTCAAACAGTATTTTGTGGAAGCAGGTATATTGCACCCCTCAATTCTTTTTTGGGGGCAACAGGTATATCACACCCGTTGCAAATAGTTGTTCCAATAGTGCTTGTCCCTCTATATACCTGCGGTATCGCAGCAGAACTGCACACAACTTCTGCACAATACAAATTAACTATATACTTTCTATGTTATAAAGTATATTATAGGTATATCACACCCCTCAATCAGTTTTTTGGGGGCAACAGGTATATCACACCAGTTGCAATAAGTTATTCCAATAGCGTTTGTCCCTCTATATAGTTGTGGTATCGCAGCAGAACAGCACACAACTGCTGCACAATACAAATGCACTATAATATACTTTCTATGTTGGAAACTATATTATAGGCATATCACACCCCTCAGTATATCACACCTATCGATAGCACACCTATACCAGTCCTTAAAAGGACTTTTGTGGCCCTATTAGCTAGCGTTTGGTGTCTCAATCAGTCTGTCCCTGCTCCACAAAGCAACCTCTCCCTACACTGGCAAAACACAGAATGTAAAATGGCTGCCAGATTGGGTTCTGTTATAGGGTGGGGGTGTTTCCATGTGCTAAAACATCTCAATTAGCTGTCCTGTCCCACCTGATGGATGTGTCATTGGTCAAAGTTTGGTGCAATGCAAAAGCATGTGGCGCATGCGAACATCGTCATATGTTCGCATGTTCGCCGAATCGCGAACGAGCAAAGTTTGCTGCAAAACGACTGCCGGGCGAACCGTAAGGCCACCTCTACTGTTAGATGCTGTGGCAGTTACAGGGAGAGAGATTCAGCAGAAAGGACCCCCCCCCCCCCACACCGGGCTGCTAGGCTCCCAGGCTGGAGATAAACTAGCAGAGCAATTGGAGCAGTGAGTGTGGAGATCTCTCGACCATGTGAGGTATATGGCTGATTCTAGCTTTGTTAGAAAGGTATTGTCATGTACTATATGATGTATAATTTTTACTTTTTACATCAATCATGGCTAGAGTTGAGCGGACACCTGGATGTTCGGGTTCGGCAGGTTCGGCTGAACTTGAAAAAAAGTTCGGGTTCGGGACCCGAACTTGACCCGAACTTGACCCCTGAAGTCAATGGGGACCCAAACTTTTGGGCACTAAAATGGCTCTAAAATAGTCCTGGAAAGGGCTAGAGGGCTGCAAAAGGCATCAAAATTTGCTTGAGAGCATGGCAACTGTTCTGCAAACAAATGTGGATAGGGAAATTACTTAAAATAACATAAAATACAGAAAAATTTAAAATAACAATCTGGATCTAGGAGTAGGAGGTTGAGGAGGCGGTGGATGGGTGGATGTGGCGGTGTAGGTTGACGTGGCGGTGTAGGCGGAAGCGGCGGTGAAGGAGGAATAGGTAGCCAAAACTGATTTGTGTTATTTTTTATTTTTAAATTGGGGTATCCCCCAAAATATTGGGACATATAACAAAATAAAACTAAGAATAAGTGCACTTATACGGACAAGTCCTGTGGGATCCATGCCTGGTTCATTTTAATAAACGTAAGCTTGTCCACATTGGCTGTGGCCTGTGATAATGCTCTCTGCCGTGCTAAACACACGTTCACACTATACACTGGCTGCAGGGCAGGTCAGCACCAGGCTGACAAAGCTTTTCCACATTTGGGCCATGCTAACAGCTGCATTGGCGACCTCTTCCTCCTCCTTTGCCTTCGCCTTGTGCTTCCACTGTGCCCCCGCTGTCAGGTGGGAATGCTATCATCAGCAGTGCAGTTTCTAGGTAAAATTTCTCTCAGGGCGAGGGTCAAAAAAAACCTCCCCCCCCCTCAAAACTGCTCAATGAAATAAGTGTCTCCCCATTGTAAAAAATGTGTCACCACATTGCACGGACGGTCACAGTGACGCACCCAGTGACCCACAGACTCAGGCTCTCACTCACTCAGGCGGCGCGTGACGTACAGTGAGTGAGCGCCGCCGCCCGCAGAGCCTGCCTGTGGGGGGACATTATTTTTGATAAGGATCACTATGGACATTATTTAGAATGGAGGCTGCTGTGGGTGTCATTATAACTGTATAATGTCTGATAGGCCTAGTCCTGAGTTATATTACCCTGCCCTGTATAATAATGTACCCTGATACCCCTTAGTTACATTACCCCAGCGGGGTAATATAACTAAGGGGTATCAGGGATGGGTACATTATTATACAGGGCATGGGCAGGGTAATATAACTCAGCTCAGGACTAGGCCTATCAGACATTATACAGTTATAATGAGTAATGACACCCACAGCAGCCTCCATTCTAAATAATGTCTATAGTGATCCTTATTAAACTTAACACAGTGACAGTGGTCCCCATTTTCATGTCTCCCACAGTGGCCCCCGCCCCCATTGTAATTAATGCTCCACCCCACAGACCATCACTCGCCTCACAGCAGGCTTCTTTTCAGCATCAGCACTGCTCGGGGCGGGCGGTAACAGGCAGGCAGTGCGGCGCTCACTCACTCACTGTACAACACGCGCCTGCGCCGCCTAGTGGGAGGAGCAGGCGCGTGATGTCAGTAAGTGCCGCCCGCACGTACCGGAGCTGAGTGACTGGACTCGGTAGTACGTACGGGCACTGTCTGAAGAGTGAGAGGACTCGGCACTCGGGCGCAGGGCAGGCGAGATCTCAGAGGGAGGGAGCCAGGGCGCACGGCAGAGAAACGACAAGAGGGCGCCCCTGCCAGCGCCCCCCTTATGACAGCGCCCCGGGCGGCCGCCCGGCCCGCCCGCCCCTAGAAACGTCCCTGATCATCAGCGTGCGCTTGTAGTCGCGCATCTTCCGATCAGTAACAGATGTTTTCACTAAATTTAGTTCCCTGTCAGCAATGCAGAGCAGGGGTTCATTCACGGCAAAAGGGGGTACATGTGACCCAGCAATAGAACAGAGGATTTGAAGAGATTTAGGCCCCTGTCACCCAGTCACAGCAGGGGTTCATTCACGGCAAAAGGTGGTTCATGTCACCCAGCAATACAACCGAGGATTTTGAGAGATTTAGGCCCCTGTCACCCTTGGGTTCATTCACGGAAAAAGGGGGTTCATGTCACCCTGCAATACAACAGGATTTTGAGAGATTTAGGCCCCTGTCACCCAGGCACAGCAGGCGATCATTCACGGCAAAAGGGGGTTCATGTCACCCAGCAATAGAACAGAGGATTTTGAGAGATTTAGGCCCCTTGTCACCCAGGCACAGCAGCGGTTTATTCACGGCAAAAGGGGATACGTTTCACCCAGCAATAGAACAGAGGATTTTGAGAGTTTTGGGCCCCTGTCACCCAGGCACAGAAGGGGTTCATCCACGGCAAAAGGGGGTTCATGTCACCCAGCAATAAAACAGAGGATTTTGAGAGATTTAGGCCCCTGTCGCCCAGGCACAGCAGGGGTTCATTCACGGCAAAAGGGGGTTCATGTCACCCAGCAATACAACAGAGGATTTTTAGAGATTTAGGCCCCTGTAACCCAGGCACAACAGGGGTTCATTCACGGCAAAATGGGGTTCATGTCACCCAGCAATACAACAGAGGATTTTGAGAGATTTAGGCCCCTGTCAGCAATGTAGCGCAAGGGATCATTCACGGCAAAAGGGGGTACATGTCACCCAGCAATAGAACAGAGGATTTTGAGAGATTTAGGCCCCTGTCACCCAGGCACAGCAGGGGTTCATTCACGTCCAAAGGGGGTTCATGTCACCCAGCAATACAATAGAGGATTTTCAGAGTTTTGGGCCCCTGTCACCCAGGCACAGCAGTGGTTCATTCACGGCAAAAGGAGGTTCATGTCACCCAGCAATAGAACAGAGGATTTTGAGAGATTTAGGCCCCTGTCACCCAGGCACAGCAGGGGTTCATTCACGGCAAAAGGGGGTTCATGTTACCCAGCAATACAACAGAGGATTTTGAGAGATTTAGGCCCCTTTCACCCAGGCACAGCAGGGGTTCATTCACGGCAAAAGGGGGTTCATGTCACCCAGCAATACAACAGAGAATTTTGAGAGATTTAGGCCCCTGTCACCCAGGCACAGCAGGGGTTCATTCATGGCAAAATGGGGTTCATGTCACCCAGCAATACAACAGAGGATTTTGAGAGATTTAGGCCCCTGTCACCCAGGCACAGCAAGGGTTCATTCACGGCAAAAGGGGGTTCATGTCACCCAGCAATACAACAGAGAATTTTGAGAGATTTAGGCCCCTGTCACCCAGGCACAGCAGGGGTTCATTCACGGCAAAAGGGGGTTCATGTCACCCAGCAATAGAACAGAGGATTTTGAGAGATTTAAGCCCCTGTGCAGCATACGGGTAGGTTACCCGACACTGCTAGAATGTAATGTGTGTTTCCCTTTAAGCCAGTTAGGCCTGGTGCAGGCAATCTTTATTCCAGCCAGCAGAGGGAGCCCCCCGGTTCAGTATAAATAGGCTAGGGCCTAGCCAGGAAGGGAGTTCAGAAGTTTCCAGAGTCTGTGCTGAGAGAGACAGAGGAAAGTCAAGAAAAGCAAGAGGTACTAAAGATAACAGAGGAGGTACTTGATCATTATAAAACCAAGGATATAAGCCAGAGCTAGGGCATTGGACCTTGGAGAAGAGTTTCTATGTTCCAGGATCAGTCAGGAATAGAGTGCAAGCTGCCTGTACTGCAAGTCCTGTGTTTAACACTCTAAAGTCACCTTGCTATATACATATATATTGCCTGCATCAACTGTATTGAAAATCAACTGTCTTCAAAGGAACTGCGCTTCCGTCAATGTCCCTAAATGATGACTACTAAAGTTTGAATTCTGTTTTAACATCACGTGGTTCCTCAGTTATTCCTGCTATCAGCAAACGGCGTGCCACCGTTTAATTGGCACTGGCGTCACGAACATTTCTCATCATCACCTGCCCTTGCAGAGAGTCAGCCGTCTCAGGTTAGTGTCTATTGCACTACAACACCCAGGAACATTTCTACACCTAACTTGAGTACGCTGCACCTCTCTTTTGGCGTCACAAACAGGATACGCACGCTTTCTAGTGCAAGAAGCGTGAACTTTGTGCCTTATACAGTTGCCCTGTGACCAAAGTGACAAATTGCCTGTTTTATTAAAGTGGACTTTGTGGACTGAAAAACATACCCAAAGTGTGCCTAAAACCTCCAAAAAGCGCTGTGCAGTGTTGCGCTATCAAGAGGAAAGAAATCGCCACACCGGAGTGTGGTTTTATGGACTTTTTACCATCCTGCTTGCTGTCAGTGAATAGACAGCGTTTCTTGCTAAAAGATGGCCACCGGCCGCCTGGAGTAAAGTTTCCCGCGCTGCTGAGGACCTTCGTGGGCGGATCCCTTCAAAGACACAGAGAATCCCGCCCCTCTTCATCATCGCACCGCCGCGGCCCTGCTTCTTCTACGTCATCGCGTACTCAGGACGTCCGGAATCTCTCGAGATTTGGACTGCGCGAACCCGGCGATACCGGTAAGGACTTGTAACCGGAGGGAAGGGGATTGTTCCGGCCCCTTTAGTCGCCAGTGGCCACATCGTAATAAGCTAACATGTCAGAACCGGGAGTTCCCGAGCAGCCGGCCCCGGGAGAGCTTGCGGCTCCTAATCATTCTATAGCCCCCAGCATGATGCCCTTTACCATGCCTTACTATTTCGGGGCCCCATGGTTTCCCCGCTATAAAGGAGAGACCCATACCCTAAGAGACTTTAAAGAAAAGTTGCTGGCATTATTCAAACTGTACCCCATAAATGCCGATCAGCAAATGGAAATCCTGCTAGCGCAACTGGAGGGAGCTGCCCGCAGAGAGGTATTATCCTGGCCTGCTACTGAGCGGAGTACTCTAGAGCAGATATTCACCCGCCTCAGGGCCACTTTTGAAACTAGGACTGCCTCAGAGATAAAGATGCACTTCTTTGGCAAGAAACAGAAGTCCGGTGAGTCCCTCCGTGACTATGCCCTATCACTTCAGGAGGCTTTAGGGGCTGTAATTCAGATAGATCCCAAAGAGGCTGATAACCAGGACCAGACCCTGAGGGAACAATTTATCAACGGGGTGTCTAGTGAGCAAATAAGGACCCAATTAAAGATGCTGTCCGCCCAGCACCCTAACAGTGCCTTTCTGGACTTTAAAGAACTGGCTATAAAAATTCTGGGGTCAGCAGTATCTACGGAGTTGAGCACCCCACCTGAGTCATCAGCCTGCAGGGTGAAACCGCTTATCTCTAACCAAGCTCAGGCCGGTCAAGCTGTTCAAGTGTCAGCTACCGATACTATTGCCATGCTGACAGAGCAAGTAAATCACCTCACTAAAAGTCTAGAGAAAGTGTGCAGAAAAATAGAGGAATGGGAAAAACCCATAATGACAGAAGAAGAATTCCTGTCACCTCCTAGGCCGTTCCCACCTCCATACCAAGAGACTCACCCCAGGGATCCTGGGAGGCGTAATAGAGGTCGCAAGAGGCCCGTGTGTACATACTGCAAAAAGCTGGGACACACAGAATCCACGTGCTGGCAGTTAAACAGGCAACCCCTGAGGCTGAGGACCACCCCTCAGGAGGTAGAACACTAGGTCCAGAGGATCCAAATTGGATGCCACGTTATGTAGGATCCCATCCTAAAATCAATATAGAGATCAACGGGGTCCCCTTTGAAGCCCTATTAGATACTGGGTCTCAGGTCACTTCTATTCAGCTGCCCACCTTTGAAAGATTCTGGGACACCAACCAATTGACCCAGCCGCCTGAATCCTGGGTGGAGATTATCGCCAGCAATGGCAAACCAGTAAAGATTCATGGATACTGGGAACCCACCCTGCAGGTGGGAGAAGTAACCTTACCGCAACAGGGGGTGATAGTAGTACAGGCCGGCGACAGAGGAGGACATCCTGTCATTCTAGGCACCAATGTCTTCAAAAACTGTTATTCAGAAATACTTGCCGTATTACACCAGACTTTGCCCACTGCTTCCTCTGCATCCAAGAGGGTGATTCAAAAGACTATTACTGTGTTAAGTGCCCAGCAGAGGTTTGCTAATGGGAAAGGAGAAATTTGTACTGCCAGGATTAGTGATATTAAGCCTGTGACTTTGCCTCCTAATTCTCAAACTCTTTTATGGTGTCGTGCTGTCCTGGGAGTCCAAGGCCGAGATTATCCAGCCCTGGTAGAACCAATCCAGATGGAGGATTACCCTTATGTGAGAGCTGCCAAGTGCCTGGTGACCGTCTACCAAGGTAAAGTACCTGTCCGTCTGATTAACCTGAGTGATCATCCTGTTGCGCTTACTAAGCATTGCCGTGTTGCCCAGCTGTCCCAGGTGTCCTTCCAAGACGTCATTCGTCTTCCAGTGACAGAAAAGCCACCAACTGCCGTCAGCGGACGTCCGTCGGTGACCCAGCCACAAGTGCCCTGGTGGGAAGAGCTCCATGTGGGGGACGAGACTACCCCCCAACAACAACAAGAAGGGATTATACAGCTTGTCAAAGAGTACCACCAGGCCTTCAGTAAGCATGCTACTGATTACGGAGAGGTGAGTGCCATACAACACACCATACCTACTGGCTCTCATCCTCCTATCAAGGAGAGATACAGACCTTTACCACCTACTTCATATCAGACTGTAAAAGAAATGATCCAAGAGATAAAAGACTCTAATGTAATCCGGGACAGCCGTAGTCCGTGGGCTGCACCCCTGGTCCTTGTAAAGAAGAAGGACGGTGGTATCCGTTTCTGTGTGGATTATAGGAAAATTAATCAGATAACCCACAAAGATGCATACCCACTGCCCCGCATTGAGGAGTCACTAACTGCTCTGGGCTCCTCTGCCTATTTCTCCACATTGGACTTGACCAGTGGCTACTGGCAAGTACCCATGGCCCCTGCAGATAGGGAAAAGACTGCTTTCACTACTCCCATGGGCCTGTTCGAATTCAATTGTATGCCGTTCGGGCTATGTAATGCCCCAGGAACTTTCCAGAGACTAATGGAACGGTGTTTGGGTCACAAAAACTTCGAAACAGTGCTGCTGTATCTAGATGACGTCATTGTGTACTCAAAAACATATGAAGACCATCCGAAACATTTGGCAGAAGTATTTGAAATCCTTATCAAATATGGCTTGAAGGTAAAGCCATCCAAGTGTCACCTGCTCAAACCTGCAGTAAGATACCTGGGGCATGTGGTCAGCGGAGAGGGCGTGCAACCTGACCCTGATAAGCTAGCGGCTGTCCGTAATTGGCCGGTTCCTACTACCGTCAAGGAAGTGAGGGGTTTCCTTGGTTTTGCCGGCTACTATAGACGTTATATCCCCCATTTTGCTCAAATAGCTGATCCTATCCAGGAGCTCTTGAGGGGGCAACCCAAGAAAAGCCCTTGAACTCCGGTGCCCATTGAGGGGAATGAGGAAAGAGAGATAGCGTTCCAATTGCTAAAAAAGAAACTGACCGAGCCTCCTGTGTTAGGTTATCCAGACTACAGCAAGCCCTTCCATCTGTATACTGATGCTAGCAAGCGAGGCCTGGGAGCTGTGTTAGCCCAAATCCAAGAGGGAAAAGAGAGAGTGATAGCATATGCAAGCCGCTCCCTGAAAGGAGCTGAGAAAAATGACCAGAATTATAGTTCCTTCAAACTAGAGTTCCTGGCATTAGTGTGGGCAGTGACAGAAAAATTCAAGGATTATCTAGCCGCCACCCCGTTCATTGCATTCACTGACAATAACCCTCTGGCACATCTAAATACAGCTAAATTGGGGGCCTTGGAGCAGAGATGGGCCTCTCGCCTCGCCAACTATGATTTCTCTGTAAAGTATCGTGCTGGACGCACTAACGATAATGCTGATGCTTTATCCAGGCTTCCCACAGAGACAGCTCCTGATGATGTGCGAGATGCTTGGGAAGATGTAGAGATGCCGGCCTTCTATAACAAATTTGCTCAACAGGATCAGGCTCGAGCTACCAATGACAGAGCTGCAGTTCCTTCACCCTCCAGTAGGCCTGAACCTAAAGAAGAAAGGTGGGTGAAACTACAGTCTGAAAGTAGAGTGCTGGGTGAGTTGTTGGACTTCATTACTAGTGGCAGAGCCCCTGAGAGGATTCGGCGTAAGAGTGCAGATCCTGAGCTCATCAAACTGTGGAGACAGCGCCATCAACTCTTCATACAAAAGGGCCTATTGCTACGGAGAAGCCTAGACCCAGTGTCCAACGAGAGAGTACACCAGATTCTCATACCCCGACGAGATGCAGGTATGGTGTTGGAGATGTACCACAATCAATCCGGTCACTTTGGGGTCCAAAAGACTGAGGCTACTATCCGCCAGCGGTTTCACTGGGTGGGCATGAGAGAAGACATGGAGAAGTGGTGTCGGGAGTGTGTAGCCTGTGCCTTAAAACGAAGTGAGCACCATGATCAGCGGGCACCACTGAGACCCATTGTAAGTACTCGTCCTCTTGAACTTGTCGCCATTGACCATGTGAAACTGGAGCCTAGTCGCTCAGGGTATACTTATGCCATGACTATTATTGACCATTTCACTAAGTTTGTTGTAGCGGTGCCTGTGAGAGACCAGACAGCCAAGACTACAGCCGAACTGTTCTGGAAGCACTTCCTCCTGCCCTACGGATGTCCAGAAAAGATCCTCACCGATCAAGGACCTGCTTTTGAGTCCCATCTGTTCCATGAACTGTGCCGCTTACACAACTGTAAGAAGATCCGGACAACGGCCTACCATCCTCAAGGTAATGGATTATGTGAAAAAATGAATCAGACCTTGATAGAGATGCTGAGGGCCGTGCCTCCTGAAACCAGAGGAGATTGGCCTAATCTGTTGCCACAGCTCATGTTCACATACAATCATACCATACATTGTTCCACCGGGTATACCCCTTTTTACTTGATGTTTGGGCGCCAAGGGACATTGCCTGCTGATCATTCATTGGACATACACGTACCTGATTGCATTAACCCATTACCTAACACCGACTGGGTTGCTGAACATCAAAGGCGATTGAATACAGCCAAAGCCATTGTTCAGGAACGTATGGACTATGCTAGGGACCGACAGCAGAGAGACTATGATCAAGCAGCCCATGCAGAACCCTTGACAATAGGGGCCGTGGTATGGTTAAAGAATAACCGCCGTACCAGTAAACTGGACAGTAAATGGGAGCGAAGTCCCTATGTTGTCACTGCAATCCCAAATGTTGGAACTCACACTTATGAGATCACCCGGGAAGGCAAGGGATCCCAAATTGTACACCGAAACCGGTTAAAGCTCTGCCTGACACCAGAACCCAGTGCCGAGAGTTCTGGATCTGAATATCCTGTGTCAGAGTCAGCAATACAGCCCGAGGATCCTATGCAGGCTGTCAGTAATCTAAGATATGACGCTGATCCCATGCATTGGCTTCTGACACTGTGGCTGAACTTGTTGGTGCCCGCTCCAGCACCTACTGTATCTTCACCTCCAGAAGAGCCGGTTCGAGATGCCCCGGATCCAGTTCCCCCTGTAGTGGATATTGTTGTTCCTGTTGTTCCTGACCAAGGTCTCACTGATGGAGACCCTCCTGTTGCTCCTCTCTCTTCTACCTCGTTGCTAAGGGAAGAGGAGACCCCTGTGTTGAGAAGGTCCACCCGGATGACCAGGGGACGCCCGCCAGTCCGTTTAGGAGACTTTGACTATTCTGGTGGTGTCTCCTCCCAAACAGTTGCTACTGGTAATGCCTTGCTGGACATTTGTGCGCAAGAATGGACTCCCCCACGTGAGCCCTTGCCTGTGATACACCCACAAGAAACTCCTGGGTAGTTCTGTTATTATACTGTCACCAAAGACAATGGACTAACCTGGTTCACCCTAAGTCCGCTGTGCCAGGTCAGCGGCCGTGCCTAAGAAGCAAGAAGACGCCCCTTTCCCTTGTGTCATTTGTTCATTGAGTTACAAATGTTAAGTAATTATTTATTGTATTTATAATGGAATGCATATGTTATGTACCATGTTATGCCGGTTCAGGAAGGTGTGTGAGTACGAGGCCTTACTCACGTTAAAGTCTGGGGGTGTGCAGCATACGGGTAGGTTACCCGACACTGCTAGAATGTAATGTGTGTTTCCCTTTAAGCCAGTTAGGCCTGGTGCAGGCAATCTTTATTCCAGCCAGCAGAGGGAGCCCCCCAGTTCAGTATAAATAGGCTAGGGCCTAGCCAGGAAGGGAGTTCAGAAGTTTCCAGAGTCTGTGCTGAGAGAGACAGAGGCAAGTCAAGAAAAGCAAGAGGTACTAAAGATAACAGAGGAGGTACTTGATCATTATAAAACCAAGGATATAAGCCAGAGCTAGGGCATTGGACCTTGGAGAAGAGTTTCTATGTTCCAGGATCAGTCAGGAATAGAGTGCAAGCTGCCTGTACTGCAAGTCCTGTGTTTAACACTCTAAAGTTACCTTGCTATATACATATATATTGCCTGCATCAACTGTATTGAAAATCAACTGTCTTCAAAGGAACTGCGCTTCCGTCAATGTCCCTAAATGATGACTACTAAAGTTTGAATTCTGTTTTAACATCACGTGGTTCCTCAGTTATTCCTGCTATCAGCAAACGGCGTGCCACCGTTTAATTGGCACTGGCGTCACGAACATTTCTCATCATCACCTGCCCTTGCAGAGAGTCAGCCGTCTCAGGTTAGTGTCTATTGCACTACAACACCCAGGAACATTTCTACACCTAACTTGAGTACGCTGCACCTGTCACCCAGACACAGCAGCGGTTTATTTACGGCAAAAGGGGGTTCATGTCACCCAGCAATACAACAGAGGATTTTGAGAGATTTAGGCCCCTGTCAGCAATGCAGAGCAGGGGTTCATTCCCGGTAAAAGGGTGTTCATGTCAGCCAGCAATAGAAAAGAGGATTTTGAGAGATTTAGGCCCCTGTCACCCAGGCACAGCAGGGGTTAATTCACGGCAAAAGCGGGTTCTTGTCACCCAGCAATAGAACAGATGATTTTGAGAGATTTAGGCCCCTGTCACCTAGGCACAACAGGGGTTCATTCTCGACAAAAGGGGGTACATGTCACCCAGCAATACAACAGAGGATTTTGAGAGATTTAGGCCCCTGTCACCCTTGGGTTCATTCACGGAAAAATGGGGTTCATGTCACCCAGCAATACAACAGAGGATTTTGAGAGATTTAGGCCCCTGTCACCCAGGCACAGCAGGGGTTTGTATACGCCAAAAATGGAAAAAAATGTCACCTGACAATTGAAAATAAGATTTTTTTCAATTTAGGGCACTAAAATTGCCACTTTTTAAAATTAAAATGGCTCTAAAATAGTCCTTGAAAAGGCTAGAGGGATGTAAAAGGCAGTAAAATGAGCTTAAGAGCATGGCAACTGCTCTGCAAACAAATGTGGATAGGGAAATAACTTAAAATGAAATAAAATAACTAAAAATTACAAATTATTAACCTGCAACTCAGAGAAGGAGGTGGATATAGAGTCGGAGGTTGAGGAGGCGGTGAATGTGGTGTTGTAGGTGGAGGCAGCAATAGAGGAGGAACAGGTAGCCAACAATGTTTTTTTTATTGGGTAGGTAGCCCCCAAAATATTGGGACAAATAAAAAAAAAATAAAACAAAGAATCATTGCACTTGACTTGCGTACAAGAATGTATGTTTTATAGTGGTATAAATGTCTATTCTGCACAAGGTACAGACAAGTCTTGTGGGACCCAAGCCTGGTTCATTTTAATGAACGTGAGCTTGTCCACGTTGGCTGTGGACAGGCGGCTGCGTCTGTCTGTAATGACGCCTCCTGCCGTGCTAAATACACGTTCAGAGAGTACACTGGCTGCAGGGCAGGCCAGCACCTCCATGGCATACAGGGCAAGCTCTGGCCATGTGGACAATTTGGAGACCCAGAAGTTGAATGGGGCAGAACCATCAGTCAGTACGTGTAGTCGTGTGCACAGGTACTTTTCCACCATGTTGTTCAAATGCTGCCTCCTGCTAACACGCTCCATATCAGCAGTTGGGGCTGGTTGTTGCGGCGAGGTGACAAAGCTTTTCCACATGTCGGCCATGCTAACCCTGCCCTTCTGAGGTGCTGGCGCTGACACAGCTGCGTTGGCAACCTCTTCCTCCTCCCCTGCCTTTCGCCTTGTGCTTCCACTTGTCCCCCGGCGTCAGTCGGGAATGCTTTCAGGAGCGTATCTACCAGCGTGTGCCTGTAGTCGCGCATCTTCCGATCATGCTCCAGTGAGGGAATTAAGGAGGGCACATTGTCTTTGTAACGGGGATCCAGCAGGGTGGCCACCCAGTAGTCAGCACACGTTAAAATGTGGGCAACTCTGCAGTCATTGCGCAGGCACTGCAGCATGTAATCGCTCATGTGTGCCACGCTACCCAGAGGTAAGGACAAGCTGTCCTCTGTGGAAGGCGTATCGTCGGCATCCTCCATATCCCCCCAGCCACGCACCAGTGATGGGCCTGAGCTGCGTTGGATGCCACTTCGCTGTGAACATGCTTCATCCCCATCCTCCTCCTCCTCGTCCCCCATTAGTGGGCCCTGGCTGGCCAAATTTGTACCTGGCCTCTGCTGTTGCAAAAATCCTCTTTCTGAGCCACTTCTAAAAGACTGGCCTGAAAGTGTTAGAGATGACCCCTCTTCCTCCTCCTCGTCCTGGACCACATCCTCTTCCAGTGTTTTCTCAAGGAGACAGAAGTGGTATTGTAACGCTGATAACTGCGTCATCGCCACTGGCCATGTTGGTGGAGTACTCGAAACAGCGCAACAGGGCACACAGGTCTCGCATGGAGGCCCAGTCATTGGTGGTGATGTGGTGCTGTTCCGCAGTGCGATTAACCCGTGCGTGCTGCAGCTGAAACTCCACTATGGCCTGCTGCTGCTCGCACAGTCTCTCCAGCATGTGCAAGGTGGAGTTCCACCTGGTGGGCACGTCGCATATGAGGCGGTGAGCGGGAAGGCCGAAGTTACGCTGCAGCGCTGACAGGCGAGCAGCAGCAGGGTGAGAACGCCGAAAGCGCGCACAGACGGCCCGCACTTTATGCACCAGCCCAGACATGTCGGGGTAGTTGTGAATGAATTTCTGCACCACCAAATTCAGCACATGCGCCAGGCAAGGGATGTGCGTCAAACCGGCTAGTCCCAGAGCTGCAACGAGATTTCGCCCATTATCGCACACCACCAGGCCGGGCTTGAGGCTCACCGGCAGCAACCACTCGTCGGTCTGTTGTTCTATATCCCGCCACAACTCCTGCGCAGTGTGGGGCCTGTCCCCCAAACACATCAGTTTCAGAACGGCCTGCTGACGTTTAGCTCTGGCTGTGCTGAAGTTGGTGGTGAAGGTCTGTCGCTGACTGGATGAGGAGGTGGAAGAAGAGGAGGAGGAAGCTGAGTAGGAATAGGAGGCAACAGGAGGCAAAGAATGATGCCCTGCGATCCTTGGCGGCGGAAGGACGTGCGCCAAACAGCTCTCTGCCTGGGGCCCAGCCGCCACTACATTTACCCAGTGTACAGTTAGGGAGATATAGCGTCCCTGGCCATGCTTACTGGTCCACGTATCTGTGGTTAGGTGGACCTTGCCACAGATGGCGTTGAACAGTGCACACTTGATTTTATCTGATACTTGGTTGTGCAGGGAGGGCACGGCTCTCCTGGAGAAGTAGTGGCGGCTGGGAACGACGTACTGTGGGACAGAAAGTGACATGAGCTGTTTGAAGCTGTTCGTCTCCACCAGCCTGAATGACAGCATTTCAAAAGCCAGCAGTTTAGAAATGCTGGCATTCAGGGCCAGGGATCGAGGGTGGCTAGGTGGGAATTTACGCTTTCTCTCAAAGGTTTGTGAGATGGAGAGCTAAACGCTTCCGTGTGACATGGTGGAGATGCTTGGTGACGGAGGTGGTGTTGTTGGTGGCACATCCTCTGTTTGCTGGGCGGCAGGTGCCAACGTTCCTCCAGAGGCGGAGGAGGAGGCCGAGGCAGCAGCAGAAGAGGGAGCCCTTTCTTGGTTTTGAAGGTGCTTACTCCACTGCAGCCCGTGTCTCGCATGTAGATGCCTTGTCATGCAGGTTGTGCTAAGGTTGAGAACGTTAATGCCTCGCTTCAGGTTCTGATGGCACAGCGTGCAAACCACTCGGGTCTTGTCGTCAGCACATTGTGTGAAGAAGTGCCATGCCAGGGAACTCCTTGAAGCTGCCTTTTGTGTGCTCGGTCCCTGGTGACGGTGGCCAGTAGCAGGCGAACTGTTTTAGGACGGCTGCTCTGCTTTTGCACCCTGCTTCCGCTTTTGCTACGCTGTTGGCTCGGTCTCACCACTGCCTCTTCCTCCGAACTCTGAAAGTCAGTGGCACGACCTTCATTCCATGTGGGGTCTAGGACCTCATCGTCCCCTGCATCGTCTTCTACCCAGTCTTCCTCCCTGACCTCCTTTTCGGTCTGCACACTGCAGAAAGACGCAGCAGTTGGCACCTGTGTTTCATCATCATCAGAGACATGTTGAGGTGGTATTCCCATGTCCTCATCAGGAAACATAAGTGGTTGTGCGTCAGTGCATTCTATGTCCTCCACCCCTGGGGAAGGGCTAGGTGGATGCCCTTGGGAAACCCTGCCAGCAGAGTCTTCAAACAGCATAAGAGACTGCTACATGACTTGAGGCTCAGACAGGTTCCCCGATATGCACGGGGGTGATGTGACAGACTGATGGGCATGGGTTTCAGGTGCCACCTGTGCGCTTTCTGCAGAAGACTGGGTGGGAGATAATGTGAACGTGCTGGATCCACTGTCGGCCACCCAATTGACTAGTGCCTGTACTTGCTCAGGCCTTACCATCCTTAGAACGACATTAGGCCCGACCAAATATCGCTGTAGATTCTGGCGGCTACTGGGACCTGAGGTAGTAGGTTCAGTAGGACGTGTAGCTGTGGCAGAACGGCCACGTCCTCTCCCTGCACCAGAGGCTCACCAACACCACCACCAACACCACCACCACCATGACCGCGTCCCTTATTAGATGTTTGCCTCATAGTTAGCGTTTACAAAGCAAAGTAAAAAGTGGTTAAGTCTGTTAAAAAAAAATTAACCGCCAATAAAAACCCTGATGTAGGGTATTGCACTCAATTTATTTTTTAAAACTCTATATGACAGCGGTATTTGTGGCCTAAATGTGACACTCACTTATGCACGTCTTATCCCAGATGTGCAGTATATCAGAGGCTTTTTTCACCCCAGTAACCAAAAAGGCGTATTTCTGGCCTAAATGTGACACTCACTTATGCACGTGTAGTCCCAGATGTGCAATATATTAGAGGCTTTTTTCACCCCAGTAACCAAAAAGGCGTATTTCTGGCCTAATGTGACAATCACTTATGCACGTGTAATCAGAGATGTGCAGTATATCAGAGGGTTTTTTTCACCCCAGTATGACAAAGCAGGATTTCTGGCCTTAATGTGACAGTGACTTATGCACGTGTAATCACAGATGTGCAGTATATCAGAGGGTTTTTTCCTCCTAACCAAAAAGCTGTATTTCTGTCCTAAATGTGACAGTGACTTATGCAAGTGTAATCACAGATGTGCAGTATATCAGAGGGTTTTTTCACCCCAGTAAGAAAAAAGCTGTATTTCTGGCCTTAATGTGACAATCACTTATGCACGTGTAATCAGAGATGTGCAGTATATCAGAGGTTTTTTTTTCACCCCAGTATGCCAAAGCAGGATTTCTGGCCTTAATGTGACAATCACTTATGCACGTGTAATCACAGATGTGCAGTATATGAGAGGGTTTTTTCACCCTAACCAAAATGCTGTATTTCTGTCCTAAATGTGACAGTCACTTATGCTTGTCTAATCCCAGATGTGCAGTATATTAGAGGGGTTTTTCACCCCAGTATGCCAAAGCTGTATTTCTGGACTTGCAGATAGCCTATGCTGGTGCACTATCATTGCATAAAATGGCTGCCGATCAGGTATTGATGAAATGAAGAAAAAAAAGTTTGTTTTCAGCAGTAGTTGGCTCAGGGCAGGCTTAAAAAAATTGTGCACTACACCCACAAAACACTTTTTCTGTAGATTGCTGAGTACATAAACCAGTTCTTTATAAGATCGCTCCCTGATCTCTCCCTCACAGCAGCTGCAGCCTCTCCCTACACTAATCCGAGCAGAGTGACGGGCAGCGCTACGTGACTCCAGCTTAAATATAGGCTGGGTCACATGCTGCAGTTGGCCAATCACAGCCATGCCAATAGTAGGCATGGCTGTGATGGCCTTTTGGGGCAAGTAGTATGATGCTTGTTGATTGGCTTTGCAGCCTTTCAAAAAGTGCCATAAAAATCGCCGAACACCGAACCTGAACCCGAACTTTTGCGTAAATGTTCGGGTTCGGGTCCGGGTGCCGAAAAACCTAAACTTCGGTTGATTGGATTTGCAGCCTTTCAAAAAGTGCCATAAAAATTGCCGAACATCGAACACGAACCCGAACTTTTACGTAAATGTTCGGGTTCGGATCCGGGTGCCGAAAAACCTAAAGTTCGGTACGAACTTTAATCATGGCATAACCCCTTTAGCTAACATATTCCATAATTTTCAGGCGCGAGAAGTGTTCAAATCAGTAAGTTTGTAAAATTTGAGTCAGTGCAGTGAATAAATCTCCTGTTATATCCCTGCTATAGTTCCCTTCAGTTTGGCAGTAAGTGTTTTGTATTTGAAGCTCCTTACGATGCAGGTTATGTACTTATGCACCTTTTAAGGTCTCTGTGCTCCATAATTGATGTGCATGTAATGGATGGTAAATATTTAATACCCTTGTTATCCTCTATATTCCCGCAGGGGACTGAGTCAGCCGGTTTGTCAACAGTGCAGAGTTTTTATCCTTTTAAACATGGATAGATTTAAGTTATCTGGCAAATTCAGACCCTAAGCTCCTAATTAATGCTAATAGTATTGATATCTCCCTTTAGAAGATGACACCAGATCATTCATGTACTTGTCCACACTTATTAATTCAGGCATTAAATGGAAAAAAAAACTAAAATTTTTTATTCATGCCCAGAAGGTACCATACTAGGTTTCTTATTACTTCTAGATTTAGATTACAGACTGTTTAGTAAAGTTTAGACCCTTGTACAAATGCACATTATGGGTCACCCTCACAGACTATGAGACACACCTAGCTTATGGTTATATAATATTGAGATACTCTACCAGTTTCTTGCCTATAAGCGATGCTTCTGAACAACTGTACAGACCTAATACTAATACATTACCTATCTGTCTATTATCTATCTATCTATCTATCTATCTCATATCTACCTACCTCATATCTATCTATCTATCTATATATATATATCTACTGTATCTATCTATCTATCTACTGTATCTATCTATATTATCTAACTAGGTCTATTACAGATTTACAGATGTTTGAATAATGTACCGTATATCACTTTTTTCACTAAAAGGCTCTTTACATAGGCCGTGAATCCCGCAGATAATCGATAACGAGCATTCATAGGAATACTCGTTAGAGAGTATCTAGTGGTGTAATGGTGCCATTGATTACCTGATGAACTAGTGAAATGCTCGTTCATTGGGTAATAGCTCATTCACGCGGTCACAAAAATTATCATTTGCCAGCGGCAGATCATTCTGTGTAAACAACCTCTGCTGCCGGCAAACAATGATTCAGTATAGGGACGAGCATGGCATTAGTGCAGCCCAGCCAGTAGCGCAGGGGCAACACGTGAGGTGCACAGTGACCGTTGAGGGCCCAAGTAATAACACACAGTTCATCAGTTTACTCACGGTTAGCAGAAAGCCTCCTGGGCTGGCAGCACAGTGTTGAGGTGGACAGCACAAAATCCTCCGGGCCACACTCTGTGTAGGGAAGCATCAGCCAAGATGGTGGTTGAGGTGCCCTTGATGTTAGGGGTGCTTAGGGTGCTTGTTGCGGTTTGAGTCCCTTGATGTTTTGTTGTGATGCCAGTACCGTTAATGGTGGTACAACCATAGGTAGTAATAATGAGGTAGACAGTGGTAAGATGCAACTCACAACTTTTACTGTGGATGACTTTGGTTGCAGCAGTACAAAAATGCAGTCTCTTCATATTAACAGAGTTGATTCTGCAAATCCACTGTTTCTAGGCTTTTCAGGTTTTACTTGGAGCTGTGGGTTAGGTGTACCTTGTTCCTGTAGATGTGCTCAGTCCTATTCCTTGTCCTTTCCCTACAAGCTGAACATTTGGACAGGGAAACTCATCTGTCTCTCAGAAGTATGGTGTGGCTGCCAGAAGCTATAAGTCCTCCACCATGCAAAGGTGTCTGTGGCCCTCAATAATGGCTCTTATCACCGATGATTCCTTAGGAAGCTTGCTTCTATTCCAGGGAGGCAAACTCTCTCCTACTGGTCAGGGATGCAAGTCTATAGTCCAATACTCTTCTGCGCCTCACATCTTAGTATCACCTCCTAGCGAAGTTGGCTCCACTCACTAATTTGTGTCATGGAGTCTTCACTCTGCATTCTCTCCCACTAATCTAATCTGACTTCCTCAGATCTGCTGGTCCCAACTAATCTGTCTCACTAGGCCTGACCTAGGTATATATATAAGACCTGAACTTTATCCCCATCTAGTGGTGGGATGTATAAATTACACCTAATCTGCCTGGTAACAGGGATTTTGCAGATACATCAATACAAAGTACCATAATACAACACAGTGCAATTGTCAAGGAAAAAAGTGCTTTTGAGCAGTGCCCACACACACGTAGTGGGACGCTGCATTAGAGATCCCTCCTCCCCATCTTTGGAGGTTATAGCTGCATGCAGCACTCTCTCCTCCGCTGACGAGCAGTCGATTTTCAATTTAGTTTTAGACTGTTTAGTAAATTTCAGATTACACCTGTATAAGTGCTGTCATCAACACCGGATACTCAGATTTCCATAATATTATATTTTCTAAAGCAGAAATGCAGGAATACGTAAATCAGCACACCGTGTGCTGTCCGCATCGGCACTAACGTTCCGTGGCCCCGCAAAAAAATAGAGCATGTCCTATTCTTGTCCGCAGCCACGGACAAGAATAGGCACTTCTATCATAGTGCCGGCCATGTGTGGTCCGAAAAATGCGAAACGCACATGGCCGGTGTTCGTGTTTTGCAGATCCGCAATTTACGGACCGCAAAACAATTGCGGGCGTGTGAATACACCCTAAAAGCCTTTGATAAACACACACAAGTCCAGCTCATGTCCGACCGGTTTTGCCTAAATGGCTTTTTTCAAGGGCTCTTGGTTCAGAATTCCTACCCATATTTTGTATGTCATATATATCTCCATTCCAATCTAAATTCATACTTAAAAATGAAGCAGTTATTTCCACTTTACGTTTGAACCAATGGGTACAATTTCCCATCTCTCCAGGTGGACTTCTATTGATAGATCCCCATCAAGTTTAACTCTTTCAGGTTCTGTTTGTGTTTATACCTAAAGTGTGCAACAAAATATGCAATAATAGTGTAGTGTCCTGTAAAGGGGGAATATTAATCACCAATATTTGTGCAAATATCAATAATTAATATTCATAAATAGGAGGGGCCGTCTATTGATGACTCCGCCTATTTATACCTTTATTTAATAACACTACTTTCACTATACAGTAGATTGTTTTGGCCCATTCATCACCAAACGAACCACAAGGAGTAGAAGAGATATGGACTAATATTTACATGTCTGAGCTCCAGAGCAATTCACTGAAAATGTTAGAGGATATGTCAACTGACGCATTCATCAACGCTGTTTCATAGCGATTAGAGGTACTGTCAGAGAGCTTAGATCTGACCTAATTTTGTTGGAGCAAAGAATGCATTGATTAAAGCTCTAAAAGAGATCAATAAAGAAAAAGTAACTGAGTATTTGTTAGAGCAACATTGTGATTTTCATATGAATGCTCCACATGTAAGCCATACAGAAGGAGTTTGGGAAAGACAAATCAGAACTGGAAGAAATGTGTTAAAGGGGTATTATCAACACGCCGTTTCATACTTACCCGCTCCCGGCGCGCTGTCCACTTCCTGGTTTCGACACTCGCAGGGGGTGGGCTCCATCTTGATTGAAGTCTTCTCCCGGCCGGGCCACGCGCTGGACTGAACGCGCACGCCGAGGCCGCACATGCACCCTGGTGACTTCTTCCTGGCAATTATACTATACTGGCCAGGAAGAAATTACCATAGCGCATGCGCGGCCTCGGCGTGCGCTTTCGGGACTGCGCGTGGCCGGCCGGGAGAAGAGAAGTCATCTGCGCAAGCGCGGCCACCGTGATTCCTGAGAAGAGCGGTGGCCGTAACCAGGGGAGACGGAAGACAACAGTCAGGTAAGTATATGTTTATTTTCTTCTAAGGGGTGGGAATTAGTTAATTAAATATATTTAGAAAAATGATCACTGTTAAATTATTAACAGATTTAACAGTGATCATTAAGATGAGAATACCCCTTTAAGTTGAGTGTTGAAAAAGAACGCCGGAAGAATAGATGATGCTTCACTTAGGACTCTATTCTATGAAGTAATGTCTATTGTTAAGAGTCGTCCACTTACAGTTGATAATATCAACCATCCAACAAGTTTGGACCCTTTAAATCCCAACCATCTACTTCACCTTAAGTGTCCATTCACACATTAGTGTGTGTTTTGCGGATCTACGGATCTGCGGATCCGCAAAACATGGACACTGGCAATGTGCGTTCTGCATTTTGCGGACCGCACATTGCCGGCACTATAATAGAATATGCCTAATCTTGTCCGCAATTGTGGACAAGAATAGGACATGTTAAATTTTTTTCGGGAACGGAAATGCGAACGCATCGAGATGAATGGGTCCGCAATTCCGTTTGCCAGAAATTCGGACGTGTGAATGGACCCTAAGCCTTAACTTCTTCAGCCTTTGTTTCCTTGGACCCGGTACATACAGCCACCACCTGGCAAGTTCACCAAAGAGGATTTATATGCTAAAAGGAGATGGCGAAGAGTTCAATATCTATCAGAACAGTTTTGGAATAGATGGAGAAAAGAGTACTTAGCCAATCTTATGCTAAGAAGTAAATGGCAAACACCCAGAAGAAATGTCCAAGTTGGTGACAAAGTTTTAGTGAAAGAAGAAGATTTACCTAGAAGTAGTGTTGATCAAGCACTGTAGTGCTCAGGTGCTCGGGCCGAACACATCGTGATTTTCGGGTGCTCGACCGAGCACCCGAGTATAATGGAAGTCAATGGGAGAACCCGAGCATTAAACCAGGTACCCCCTGCTCTGAAGAGGGGAGGGTGCCTGGTTCATAA
Source organism: Bufo bufo (assembly GCF_905171765.1). Lineage (NCBI taxonomy): Eukaryota > Metazoa > Chordata > Amphibia > Anura > Bufonidae > Bufo > Bufo bufo. Next base: position 243,386,956 of record NC_053389.1, on the reverse strand, counting down.
GAAAATGTCAAAAATTGTTGGTAACACCACCGAAATGGTTCAGTAACAGCATAGGGAGAATGTATGGATGCATCTTGGACTCGCTGGTCGCTGCTGGAAACTGTTGTCCGAATAGTATGTCACTTTTACATAATGACAATCATACGCACAAAACCAAGGGGGGGAAAAAAAACTATTTTAGAGGAACAATTGATAGAAAAAATTATTTCCTGAATATTTTCTTGTATATAAAGTGCAAGTGCTGCCAAAAATTACAAGGAAGAGTCACTCCGATACACCCTTAGTTACACATAAAGGAGGGCATCATACACATCCTGTAAGGGATCGCCTCTTATTCGGGGGTCATTCTCACAATGATCTTCATCGACCACAGGGTTAGGGGCCAAACATTGCTTTTATTTGGCACCTCAGCAAAACCAAAACAAACAATACAAATAAAACACCTGCCCGGCTGGGCTCTAACTAAACATGAGGACTCCCTACCTCACTGAAAGCCCCGTTCACACACGGGAAGAACATGCGGCTTTTCCCAGCCTAACAATCCAGCACTTCCAGGCTGGAACATAGACCAGTACCTTTTGGGGGATTGTGGCCCAGAAGTCCTCCTGACTCTGGCCTAGCGACCGTCGATTCCAAGACCTCGTGGAGTCCCCCAAAGTTCAGGCTAACACCTAGCCCCGTGGCCCCTCAGCCAGCTCGGCTGAGCCCACTTGTACAGAGCCTTCCCAGGCCTCTGCTGCACACAGACTCTTCCTCCTCCTAACAGTCTGGACTGGGCTCTTATCCCAGACTGATTGTTCCACCTGGTGCGGCCTCTGACCTGCTGATTGACAGCGAAGAAATGGAAACTCCTGCCATATCTCTCCCCTAGCAGCCGTGAGGCCTGTCACTGCCTCACATATCCCCCCCCTTTGTTCAAGCCCGTAGGGGTGAACACTAGCACCAAACCCAGATGCTTGTGAGAGGGCATCTACCTGGCCTTCAGTCTTCCCTTTATTCTGCCAGAGCCAGGACAACAGCGCTTGGTTTGTCACGAACACGAGTTTATTATGGAGTAGATCATATCTATGGTACTTTCTTCCCCATCTCATGAGCAGGTACTCTCTTTCATGAGCGAGGATGTTACGCCTTCGCACCCGTGGCCTCTTCTTTTTCTTCCTTTTTCTCTCCACATTTGGCCTTCGGCCTCTGGAACTTCTCTCAGAAGATGTTTTTATATGATCGGCAAGCTCTCTTTTTTGATTCTCGGGCTTCTGTACATGCTCCTCATGTCCTTTCTTGGACTGCTGCAACTCTTGACTGAACGGTTCCAGTTCATGGTTGTGTCTCGACCCTTTCTCCTTCAGCAGAGCAGGCTTGTCCCCGCACGCTTTTTTAAAGTGCCTCCGGTGCACATCTTCCATCTTCCCAGCTGTGGTTTCCCCCACTTTGGCAGCAGTTTCAGAGACCTCTGCTTCTTTAGTTGCTTTTTCCACATCAGTAGCCACTCCTTCGGTCTCTGTAGCACCTGAGGACTTCACATCCCTCAACACCTCAGCCTTAACTTCTTTAGCCTTTGTTTCCTTGGACCCGGCATCATATACTTGCCCTTTTAAGTCCTTCTCCTCTTTCTCCAGAGGCTCACCCAGGACACTGTTCTCCAGACAGGATCTGGTTGTCCATCTCCTCATATTTCTTCCCCAGCAGGCTGCTGGCTACTTGGAAGACCTTGTAGGCGGAGGGGACGTCTTTTGCGACCTGGTCCTGGTTACACACTGCCATGAGACTCTTGGCCTCTGTATCCACATCAGCCCCATCAACGGGTTAAGCAGAAAGACCTTCCATCTTCTCTGCCTCGGGCGGTACTACAGCGCCATCATCTCCAGACCGCCTCCTAACAGACTCTGGCTTAGACCTCTTGACATCCTTCAGAGGACTCTCCTCTTCAGGTTTCTCATTTTTCATCTGCTGCTCGAGAGCACGCTTAGACTTCTCCAACTCATAGACGTTCTTCCCGACGACATCTTTTGAGCTCATGAGATCTTCCATCTCTGCTCTGAATTGCCTGTTCAGCCTCTCAAATTCATCTTGCTCCTCAAGTACTTCAAGAGCTCTGGCCAAGGAGAGGCCTTGGTCGCCTTCTCTCGAGCATCAGTCTCCACTTGGTCACGTTCTTCGCATATCTGGCCGAGGTGGTTTTCTCTTCAGCCAGGAGCTTGTCCAACATCTTCTGTTCTTCTCCAATTTAGACACAATTTGTTTCTGGTGGTCCAGGTCTACCATCCGATCACGCAACTCTTGATCAAGTTGAGCCATCCTGGCTTTCAAATGTCTTTTCTCCTCCAAGAGAGCAGATTTTTCTGAGGCGCTGTTTAGAACCTCATCAGCCAGCTCATCTCTTTCCTGCTCTGCATGAAGTCTGGATCGCTCAGAAGCTGCAAGTTCCTCTTGAAGTTGGAGAATTTCCGCTTCTATTAGTGACTCTAGTTCCTTCAGTTCATTCATCTCTTCTGTGACTCCTCTGGAGATTCCTGCAGTTGCTCTGCGAGAACCGCTAGCCCCATCTTTAGTGTATCTAGGGACTGTGCAGAGCGAGCGAAAACATCTTCAAGTTTGTAGCTGTACTGTCCTGTCAGGTCATCTACAACTGTCTGGATATGAGCTTCAGACACTAGGCTGTCACCCGACTGAACTCTCGTCTCGTCAGATATAACTGTCATCTGGTTGCTACTAGTAACCACTTTAGTTTTGCTGGGTCTTGACATGGTAGCCTCACTCTCTGAGTTGCTAACTGTCACGGCACATATGCCACTTATACTGCTCGTGTCATTATTAACACTGACCTTTAGGGGCACCCATGAGTCAATCCCCACCTGGGATATTTTATTAATCATAGAAACCTGTGGAGACTGCACATCCACCTCTGGTACGTGTGGTACACACTCTAGCCCCGCCACATTGTCTACAATGGGGTCTCCTAGCGGTGTTTATTCAACATTTATCAACACTTTTATATCAGACACATGTTTACCAACAGGGGGAGCTTTTTCCCCAATCACAGCCTGCAAAGGAAAAGGCATGTCATTATTATCACATATTTCACATGACATCACATTTCCATTATGCATTTCGGCAAACATGGTACCATCACTTTGCACCTTATCTGCACCCTTGTTCTCAATGTGCAGCTCCTTCACATTATCATTTAAAGGGACAGGTACAGGTTCTTCAGGAGTTTTGTCACTCTCTGCAGAAGTGTCTCCATTACTTAAAACCTCCAAGCATAAGGGGAAATTACGGCCCACCATTCCCTCATGTATGAGGGTATTTGTAACATCAGGTTCACAAGTCCCAGTTCTCACCGGAGACTCTCCCTCAATGAGAACCACCTGATAGTCCGTATTATCCACATAGTCAGGTCCATAAATATTGGGACATTGACACAATTCTAACATTTTTGGCTCTATACACCACCACAATGGATTTGAAAAGAAACAAACAAGATGTGCTTTAACTGCGGACTGTCAGCTTTAATTTGAGGGTATTTACATCCAAATCAGGTGAACGATGTAGGAATTACAACAGTTTGCATATGTGCCTCCCACTTGTTAAGGAACCAAAAGTAATGGGACAATTGGCTTCTCAGCTGGTCCATGGCCAGGTGTGTGTTATTCCCTCATTATCCCAATTACAATGAGCAGATAAAAGGTCCAGAGTTCATTTCAAGTCTGCTATTTGCATTTGGAATCTGTTGCTGTCAACTCTCAAGATGAGATCCAAAGAGCTGTCACTATCAGTGAAGCAAGCCATCATTAGGCTGAAAAAACAAAACAAACCCATCAGAGAGATAGCAAAAACATTAGGCCTGGCCAAAACAACTGTTTGGAACATTCTTAAAAAGAAGGAACGCACCGGTGAGCTCAGCAACACCAAAAGACCCGGAAGACCACGGAAAGCAACTGTGGTGGATGGCTGAAGAATTCTGTCCCTGGTGAAGAAAACACCCTTCCCAACAGTTGGCCAGATCAAGAACACTCTCCAGGAGGTAGGTGTATGTGTGTCAAATAGAGATGGCCCGAACTATCCGACGGCGAACAGTTCCCGGCGAACATAGCTTGTTCGCGTTCGCCTCTGCCGGGCGAACACATGCGATGTTCGGTCCGCCCCCTATACATCATCATTGAGCAAACTTTGACCCTGTACCTCACAGTCAGCAGACACATTCCAGCCAATCAGCAGCATACCCTCCCTCCCAGACCCTCCCACCTCCTGCACAGCATCCATTTTAGATTCATTCTGAAGCTGCAGTCTTAGTGAGAGGAGGGAGACTGTAACTGCTGCTGATTTAATTGGGAAATCGATAGCTAGGCTAGTGAATTCAGTGTCCACTCCAGTCCTGAAAGACTCATCTGATCTCTGCTGTAAGGACAGCGTCCTGACAGCACCCCAAAAAGCCCTTTTTAGGGCTGCAACATTAGTCTGCTTTTTTTTTTTCCTTTATATACATATTGCAGTTGCCTGGCCTGCCTGTGTGTGAGGAGCTGCAGGCCCACAGACTGTAGTGTGCCCACTGCCAGTGCTCACCCCTGTCATTCCGTGTGGCACAGGACTTTGCTTAAAAAAAGGCACTTAATTTTTACACTTTAATCTAAGGTTAGTTGCCTGCCAGTGTGTGTCAGGCTGACTTCCACTGACTGTAGTGTGCCCACTGCCAGTGCCCACCACTCATACCGGCTGGCACAGGACTTTGCATAAAAAAGGCATTTAATTTTTACACTTTAGTGTAATTTCAGCTGCTTGCCTGCTGCTAGTGTGTGTCAGGCCGACTTCAACTGACTGTAGTGTGCCCACTGCCAGTGCCCACCCCTGTCATCCCGTGTGGCACAGGACTTTGCTTAAAAAAAAGGCACTTCATTTTTACACTTTAATCTAAGGTAGTTGCCTGCCAGTGTGTGTCAGGCCGACTTCAACTGACTGTAGTGTGCCCACTGCCAGTGCCCACCCCTGTCATCCCGAGTGGCACAGGACTTTGCTTAAAAAATAGGCACTTAATTTTTACACTTTAATCTAAGGTTAGTTGCCTGCCAGTGTGTGTCAGGCTGACTTCCACTGACTGTAGTGTGCCCACTGCCAGTGCCCACCACTCATACCGGCTGGCACAGGACTTTGCTTAAAAAAGGCATTTAATTTTTACACTTTAATGTAATTTCAGCTGCTTGCCTGCTGCTAGTGTGTGTCAGGCCGACTTCAACTGACTGTAGTGTGCCCACTGCCAGTGCCCACCCCTGTCATACCGAGTGGCACAGGACTTTGCTTAAAAAATAGGCACTTAATTTTTACACTTTAATCTAAGGTTAGTTGCCTGCCAGTGTGTGTCAGGCTGACTTCCACTGACTGTAGTGTGCCCACTGCCAGTGCCCACCACTCATACCGGCTGGCACAGGACTTTGCATAAAAAAGGCATTTAATTTTTACACTTTAGTGTAATTTCAGCTGCTTGCCTGCTGCTAGTGTGTGTCAGGCCGACTTCAACTGACTGTAGTGTGCCCACTGCCAGTGCCCACCCCTGTCATCCCGTGTGGCACAGGACTTTGCTTAAAAAAAAGGCACTTCATTTTTACACTTTAATCTAAGGTTAGTTGCCTGCCAGTGTGTGTCAGGCCGACTTCAACTGACTGTAGTGTGCCCACTGCCAGTGCCCACCCCTGTCATCCCGAGTGGCACAGGACTTTGCTTAAAAAATAGGCACTTAATTTTTACACTTTAATCTAAGGTTAGTTGCCTGCCAGTGTGTGTCAGGCTGACTTCCACTGACTGTAGTGTGCCCACTGCCAGTGCCCACCACTCATACCGGCTGGCACAGGACTTTGCTTAAAAAAGGCATTTAATTTTTTACACTTTAATGTAATTTCAGCTGCTTGCCTGCTGCTAGTGTGTGTCAGGCCGACTTCAACTGACTGTAGTGTGCCCACTGCCAGTGCCCACCCCTGTCATACCGAGTGGCACAGGACTTTGCTTAAAAAATAGGCACTTAATTTTTACACTTTAATCTAAGGTTAGTTGCCTGCCAGTGTGTGTCAGGCTGACTTCCACTGACTGTAGTGTGCCCACTGCCAGTGCCCACCCCTGTCATACCGAGTGGCACAGGACTTTGCTTAAAAAAAGGCACTTAATTTTTACACTTTAATCTAAGGTTAGTTCCTGCCAGTGTGTGTCAGGCTGACTTCCACTGACTGTAGTGTGCCCACTGCCATGCCCACCACTCATACCGGCTGGCACAGGACTTTGCTTAAAAAAGGCATTTAATTTTTACACTTTAATGTAATTTCAGCTGCTTGCCTGCTGCTAGTGTGTGTCAGGCCGACTTCAACTGACTGTAGTGTGCCCACTGCCAGTGCCCACCCCTGTTATCCGAGTGGCACAGGACTTTGCTTAAAAAATAGGCACTTAATTTTTACACTTTAATCTAAGGTTAGTTGCCTGCCAGTGTGTGTCAGGCTGACTTCCACTGACTGTAGTGTGCCCACTGCCAGTGCCCACCACTCATACCGGCTGGCACAGGACTTTGCATAAAAAAAGGCATTTAATTTTTACACTTTAGTGTAATTTCAGCTGCTTGCCTGCTGCTAGTGTGTGTCAGGCCGACTTCAACTGACTGTAGTGTGCCCACTGCCAGTGCAACCACTGATACCGGGTGGCACAGTAGCTTGCCGATAAATAAGGCATTTAATTTTTAGACAGTAGTCTAAATTCAGGTTGCTTGCCTGCTGCCAGTGTGTGTCAGGCCCGCTTCCACTGACTGTAGTGTGCCCACTGCCAGTGCCAACCACTGATACCGGGTGGCACAGTAGCTTGCCGATAAATAAGGCATTTAATTTTAGACAGTAGTCTAAATTCAGTTGCTTGCCTGCTGCCAGTGTGTGTCAGGCCCTCTTCCACTGACTGTAGTGTGCCCACTGCCAGTGCCAACCACTCATACCGGGTGGCACAGTAGCTTGCCGATAAATAAGGCATTTAATTTTTACACTTTAGTGTAATTTCAGTTGCTTGCCTGCTGCCAGTGTGTGTCAGGCCCGCTTCTACTGACTGTAGTGTGCCCACTGCCAGTGCCAACCACTGATACCATCTCCCCGTTCGAAAAATCTATTCAATAAATGGCACCCAGATTGGGGACGTTAGAGGGATTAAACTGATGAGAATAGTACTACAGAAAATACCACTCATATCGGGTGTGACAGTAAATTGCACGGCGCAGACGCAGTCACCGTGGATAAAAACAAAGGGGAGGGAGCCAGCGTTTTTTTAACCATCTCCCCGTTCGAAAAATCAATTCAATTGACCTTCGGGGACCCTTGGTGTTGTACGTGGCTGGGTGGAGGAAGAAACCTTCAATGACATCACCGGGACGTGGCTAGCTTGGTATCCAACCTTGTGCAAGTGGGGAGTTTTGCGGTTGTGCAAATGAACTGTTTGCGGTGCATTAAAAGGGGAGTTTGGTCTGTCAATGTCTGTGATGCGGGCGTAACCCTTACACTACCTGATCGATACAACATCATACCTGATCGTATACACACACTGGATGTTTTAAAGCACGTTATTCCAAACAATTTAGGAATGTTAGTTGATTTATGCCCTTTATGGATTAAAACCCGACTCTGCGTCCACTACGTAATTTTCCATGGGAGTTTTGCCATAGATCCCCCTCCGGCATGCCACAGTCCAGGTGTTAGACCCCTTGAAACAACTTTCTCATCACTATTGTGGCCAGAAAGAGTCCCTGTGGGTTTTAAAATTCGCCTGTCTATTGAAGTCTATGGCGGTTCGCCCGGTTCGCCAGTTCGCGAACATTTGCGGAAGTTCTCGTTCGCTGTTCGCGAACTGAAAATTTTATGTTCGCGACATCACTAGTGTCAAAGTTAACAATCAAGAGAAGACTTCACCAGAGTGAATACAGAGGGTTCACCACAAGATGTAAACCATAGGTGAGCTTCAAAAACAGGAAGGCCAGATTAGAGTTTGCCAAACAAAATCTAAAAAAGCCTTCACAGTTCTGGAACAACATCCTATGGACAGATGAGACCAAGATCAACTTGTACCAGAGTGATGGAAGAGAAGAGTATGTAGAAGGAAAGGAACTGCTCATGATCCTAAGCATACCACCTCATCAGTGAAGCATGGTGGTGGTAGTGTCATGGCGTGGGCATGTATGGAGGCCAATGGAACTGGTTCTCTTGTATTTATTGATGATGTGACTACTGACAAAAGCAGCAGGATGAATTCTGAAGTGTTTCGGGTGTTATTATCTGCTCATATTCAGCCAAATGCTTCAGAACTCATTGGACGGCGCTTCACAGTGCAGATGGACAATGACCCAAAGCATACTGCAAAAGCAACCAAAGAGTTTTTTTAAGGGAAAAAAGTGGAATGTTATGCAATGGCCAAATCAATCACCTGACCTGAATCCGATTGAGCATGCATTTCACTTGCTGAAGATAAAACTGAAGGGAAAATGTCCCAAGAACAAGCAGGAACTGAAGACAGTTGCAGTAGAGCCCTGGCAGAGCATCACCAGGGATGAAACCCAGCGTCTGGTGATGTCTATGCGTTCCAGACTTCAGGCTGTAATTGACTGCAAAGGATTTGCAACCAAATATTAAAAAGTGAAAGTTTGATTTATGATTATTATTCTGTCCCATTACTTTTGGTTCCTTAACATGTGGGAGGCACATATGCAAACTGTTATAATTCCTTCACCGTTCACCTGATTTGGATGTAAATACCCTAAAATTAAAGCTGACAGTCTGCAGTTAAAGCACATCTTGTTAGTTTCATTTCAAATCCATTGTGGTGGTGTATAGAGCCAAAAATGTTAGAGTTGTGTCGATGTCCCAATATTTATGGACCTGGCTGTAATTGTCCCAAACATGTAACACTCTATCAGTCTCTGGGGCGGCCATCATGCTACCTCTTACCCCAAATCTATCTTTGATCACAGGCTCTTTGGGCGACCCAGAAACCTTCTTCCCTGCAGGTTCCTGCGAAGGAGTAACCGCAACAGGCTTACCCGCCTGTTCAGACACTGTGTTTTTCCCAATGTCATACACTTCCGAGACGGTTTTTCGCCTCAGTGATTTTTTCGTCACTGACCCAGCCGGTTTCCACTGCAGCCGGCTCACGGTCACTGAATCTGCACACAACTATTAACAGGAACAGTCTTACCGCCTGACGTCATGGATTCAGGAGACGACGATATTCCCAGGACATCTCTACCAAGATCACCAGCCTTCTCTTGGTTCCTGGTATTCCGAACACCCGCAGACTCCTTACTGCAAACGTTGCCACCGGAAACAGCATGGCCTGGAGTCCTGACTTTTCCTGGACGGTAACTCCAGCCGTACTATTTAGGACTTTGTGCACACATGCAGGAAACATAGGATCTCCTGAGAGCCGCACCGCTCTCCAACTCCTTTTCTTCCCGACGGTTGCTCTTGGCAACGGCACACATCTTTTCCTCTGGAACTCCAGCCGCACAACTCAAAGCCTTTTTTCCGCGCCATAGCTGCCAGAAGAACGGAAAGTCTTTGCCAAGCACAAACTCCACTTCCAGGGTCTCACATTTTAAGAGCTCCCATTGCACAGGGCCATAGTCCGTGATAAAGGTCAAAGACACGGTGACATCTGATTCTGGCCCCCTCTTTAGAAAGTCCAGTACTTCAGGCTTAACCCAGGACACGTGTTGGCGGGAATCTAAAGTGACCCACAGCGGGATTCCCCCAATCACTAACTCGCAGGATCTTTCTGTATCAGATCTTCTGACCTCACAATCATCCATTGCATAGTCCTGCTGCAGGTGGGTCTGCACAGACCTCATAGTGACAACAACAAAATGTTATTTTTCTTTTTTTCTTTCAGTCAGTCTCTTCTCTGGGCTTCTGGCCCTTTAAATCTCTGCACCACAGCAAAAATAGTCCACAATAGCACAATCAGCACCTGCTCCACCGAACAAACAAACTTCCGGCCCTTTAACTCCAGCACAGCAGGATTCAGCAGCACCTCCTCTTTCTCGTCGTTGCCCCTAGCAACCGACCATTGCCCTTCTCTCATGGACAACTTGCCCACATCCGACACCAATTGTAAGGGATCGTCTCTTATTCGGGGGTCATTCTCACAATGATCTTCATCGACCACAGGGTTAGAGGCCAAACATTGCTTTTATTTGGCACCTCAGCAAAACCAAAACAAACAATACAAATAAAACACCTGCCCGGCTGGGCTCTAACTAAACATGAGGACTCCCTACCTCACTGAAAGCCCCGTTCACACACGGGAAGAACATGCGGCTTTTCCCAGCCTAACAATCCAGCACTTCCAGGCTGTAACAAAGTCCAGTACCTTTTGGGGGATTGTGGCCCAGAAGTCCTCCTGACTCTGGCCTAGCGACCGTCGATTCCAAGACCTCGTGGAGTCCCCCAAAGTTCAGGCTAACACCTAGCCCCGTGGCCCCTCAGCCAGCTCGGCTGAGCCCACTTGTACAGAGCCTTCCCAGGCCTCTGCTGCACACAGACTCTTCCTCCTCCTAACAGTCTGGACTGGGCTCTTATCCCAGACTGATTGTTCCACCTGGTGCGGCCTCTGACCTGCTGATTGACAGCGAAGAAATGGAAATTCCTGCCATATCTCTCCCCTAGCAGCCGTGAGGCCTGTCACTGCCTCACAATCCTTTAAAAATTATAATTGATGGCCTGCTGGTGACCCTCAAAAACATTAGGAGCAAGGGCCTGCTTATCTGACCATCTAAAACATTATGGGCAGTGGCCTGCTGCTGCTTTGGTGACTCTAGTTAACCTGGGGCCGATGGCACATTCCCGCGACGGCGGCGATCCATTCGGATGTCTGGCCTATCAACTTTCGATTGTCAGCTCAAATCCATTGTAAACTACGGGTAACGGGGAATCAGTGTTTGATTCCAGAGAGGGAGCCTGAGAAACAGCTACCACATCCAAGGAAGGCAGGCGGGTGGCATGCAAATCACACACTCCCAACTCGTGGAGGTAGTGGCGATAAATAACAATACAGGACTCTTAAGATGCCCTGTTATTAGAATGAGTAATAAAAAATTACAGGGAATGTCATTGCGGTATTTTGGATGAGGAAACGTTATACAGGCGAGGCCCTGCTGCCGCTTTGTTGACTCTAGATAACTTCTGCCTGATCGTACGTCTCCGTGACGTCCACGATCCATTTGGATATCTTCCCTATCAAGTTTCAATGTTCTTTTATGCGCCTAACATTGTGACGACCGGTAACGGGGAATCATTGTTCGATTTCGGAGAGGGAGCCTGATAAACTGCTACGGCTCCTACTTCAAAGCAAGGCAGCATGAGTTGCGGGCCTGCAGGTGAGCTGACCCTGTAAAAGATCTGAGTTGCGGGCCTGCAGGTGAGCTGACCCTGTAAAAGATTTTAGGTGCGGGCCTGCTGGTGAGCTGACCCTGTAAAACATTATATGCGAGTGCCTGCATGTGAGCTGACCCTGTAAAAGATTTGAGTTGCGGGCCTGCAGGTGAGCTGACCCAGCAAAAGATTTTAGATGCGGGCCTGCTGGTGAGCGGAGGTGGAACCGACAAACCCAACTTGATTTTGATGGCTGCATTAATCTGCAGGTGACCGTCATACAGCTCTACAGATTTGTTTCCATCTGCATCTTTCTCAACAATCTGTGGCCTCAGTCTTTTATCCAGGCTCTGTCATTGTGCCACTATGTGGCCTCCTCATGTTGCCATCTCCACATCCTGTCACCTTGACACTCATTTTTATCACCATGCTGCTGCTGCTGATGCTGCTTAAAAGGCCTTAAACAGATCACCAGGCCGACAATTTAATTAAGGCTTTGGAATCAACAAACCCAAGTTGATTTTCGTGGGCTGCATCAGTGGCGTAGCTAGAAATGACTGGGCCCCACAGCAAATTTTTGACCCCTTCATTTCATGCCGCCCCCATTCCTGTGGCTAGTAAAGATTGCTCTCTCAGACCAGGGCCGGCAACTGTTCCATCCGTTTTTTACACTGTCTATACTGTCACTGTATATAATTTAATTGTGTAATACTGTTGAGGGGGCCCTGACCAAATCATTTAGTCCTCCTCCTCCTGGATGGTCCCCTTCTGGGTCAAGGCCCCAAAGCTGCAGCTTCCCCTGCTTCCCCTATAGCTATGCCCCTGGTCTGCATTAATCTGCAGTTGACCGTGATACAGCTCCATAGATTCTTTCCATCTGCATCTTTCTAAACAATCTGTGGCCTTAGTCTTTTATCCAGACTCAGTCATTGTGCCACTATGTGGCCTCCTCATGCAGCCATCTCATGCTGGATGATAAATGTGGTGCATAGCTCATAGGAAACACAACATACGGGGGGACGCAACATAGGGCTGGTATGAAAAAATCTTTGATTCTCAGTTTCAAGTGACCGGTTCAGCTTGCGTTCATGGAGTTTGTTCTGAGCCTAAGATCTCGCTCCCGGATACGATATTTTGTGCGTTTTAGAGAGGCTTACAAACTCCATTTTCGCCTTCTTCCCCATTCCTCTGGTGATGAGGAACGGAGGGTGGGGATCATTATATCGCTGCTCAGGGGTAACGCTCAGTCCTGGGCCTTTTCGCTGCCGGAGGGGGCACGGCCCCTCCGTTCAGTGGATGAATTCTTTTTAGCCCTGGGTCAGATATATGATGATCCGGATCGTATTGCTCTGGCTGAGTCTAGACTACGTCTGTTATGCCAGGGTAAACAATCCGCAGAGATATACTGCTCAGAATTTCGGAGATGGGCAGCTGATACTGGTTGGAATGATGCTGCACTCCAAAGTCAATTTTGCCATGGTCTTTCAGAGGGATTGAAAGATGCATTTTCCTTTCATGAGAGGCCTATCTCCTTGGACTCTGCTATGTCTCAGGCCGTTCGTATTGACAGGCGTCTTAGAGAGAGAGGAGAGATCTCTCCTTCCTGTCATACTCAGTCCCGGGACAGTGCAGCGGTCTCATTCTGTGCGCAGGGGTCTCAGTCGCTGTCAGCCCCTTCTGAGCAGGAGCCCATGCAGCTGGGGTTGATTGCCTCTGACAATAGAAGATATGCCTTTTGGTTTAACCACTTCAGCCCCCAGTGCTTAAACACCCTGAAAGACCAGGCCACTTTTTACACTTCTGACCTACACTACTTTCACCGTTTATTGCTCGGTCATGCAACTTACCACCCAAATGAATTTTACCTCCTTTTCTTCTCACTAATAGAGCTTTCATTTGGTGGTATTTCATTGCTGCTGACATTTTTACTTTTTTTGTTATTAATCGAAATTTAACGATTTTTTTGCAAAAAAATGACATTTTTGACTTTCAGTTGTAAAATTTAGCAAAAAAAAACGAGATCCATATAGAAATTTAGCTCTAAATTTATTGTTCTACATGTCTTTGATAAAAAAAAAATGTTTGGGTAAAAAAAAAAAATGGTTTGGGTAAAAGTTATAGCGTTTACAAACTATGGTACAAAAATGTGAACTTCCGCTTTTTGAAGCAGCTCTGACTTTCTGAGCACCTGTCATGTTTCCTGAGGTTCTACAATGGCCAGACAGTACAAACACCCCACAAATGACCCCATTTCGGAAAGTACACACCCTAAGGTATTCGCTGATGGGCATAGTGAGTTCATAGAACTTTTTATTTTTTGTCACAAGTTAGCGGAAAATGATGATTTTTTTTTTTTTCTTACAAAGTCTCATATTCCACTAACTTGTGACAAAAAATAAAAACTTCTATGAACTCACTATGCCCATCACGAAATACCTTGGGGTCTCTTCTTTCCAAAATGGGGTCACTTGTGGGGTAGTTATACTGCCCTGGCATTTTAGGGGCCCAAATGTGTGGTAAGGAGTTTGAAATCAAATTCTGTAAAAAATGACCTGTGAAATCCGAAAGGTGCTCTTTGGAATATGGGCCCCTTTGCCCACCTAGGCTGCAAAAAAGTGTCACACATCTGGTATCTCCGTACTCAGGGGAAGGTGGGGAATGTGTTTTGGGGTGTCTTTTTACATATACCCATGCTGGGTGAGATAAATATCTTGGTCAAATGCGAACTTTGTATAAAAAAATGGGAAAAGTTGTCTTTTGCCAAGATATTTCTCTCACCCAGCATGGGTATATGTAAAATGACACCCCAAAACACATTCCCCACCTTCTCCTGAGTACGGCAATACCAGATGTGTGACACTTTTTTGCAGCCTAGGTGGGCAAAGGGGCCCATATTCCAAAGAGCACCTTTCGGATTTCACAGGTCATTTTTTACAGAATTTGATTTCAAACTCCTTACCACACATTTGGGCCCCTAGAATGCCAGGGCAGTATAACTACCCCACAAGTGACCCCATTTTGGAAAGAAGAGACCCCAAGGTATTCGCTGATGGGCATAGTGAGTTCATGGAAGTTTTTATTTTTTGTCACAAGTTAGTGGAATATGAGACTTTGTATGAAAAAAATAAATAAAAAAAAAATCATCATTTTCCACTAACTTGTGACAAAAAATAAAAAATTCTAGGAACTTGCCATGCCCCTCACGGAATACCTTGGGGTGTCTTCTTTCCAAAATGGGGTCACTTGTGGGGTAGTTATACTGCCCTGGCATTCTAGGGGCCCAAATGTGTGGTAGGGAGTTTGAAATCAAATTCTGTAAAAAATGACCTGTGAAATCCGAAAGGTGCTCTTTGGAATATGGGCCCCTTTGCCCACCTAGGCTGCAAAAAAGTGTCACACATGTGGTATCGCCGTATTCAGGAGAAGTTGGGGAATGTGTTTTGGGGGTGTCATTTTACATATACCCTTGCTGGGTGAGAGAAATATCTTGGCAAAAGACAACTTTTCCCATTTTTTTATACAAAGTTGGCATTTGACCAAGATATTTCTCTCACCCAGCATGGGTATATGTAAAATGACACCCCAAAACACATTCCCCAACTTCTCCTGAGTACGGCGATACCAGATGTGTGACACTTTTTTGCAGCCTAGATGCGCAAAGGTGCCCAAATTCCTTTTAGGAGGGCATTTTTAGACATTTGGATACCAGACTTCTTCTCACGCTTTGGGGCCCCTAGAATGCCAGGGCAGTATAAATACCCCACATGTGACCCCATTTTGGAAAGAAGACACCCCAAGGTATTCAATGAGGGGCATGGCGAGTTCATAGAAATTTTTTTTTTTTGGCACAAGTTAGCGGAAATTGATATTTTTAATTTTTTTCTCACAAAGTCTCCCGTTCCGCTAACTTGGGACAAAAATTTCAATCTTTCATGGACTCAATATGGCCCTCACGGAATACCTGGGGGTGTCTTCTTCCGAAATGGGGTCACATGTGGGGTATTTATACTGCCCTGGCATTCTAGGGGCCCTAAAGCGTGAGAAGAAGTCTGGAATATAAATGTCTAAAAAATTTTACGCATTTGGTTTCCGTGAGGGGTATGGTGAGTTCATGTGAGATTTTATTTTTTGACACAAGTTAGTGGAATATGAGACTTTGTAAGAAAAAAAAAAAAAATTCCGCTAACTTGGACCAAAAAAATGTCTGAATGGAGCCTTACAGAGGGTGATCAATGACAGGGGGAGTGATCAATGACAGGGGGAGTGATCAATGACAGGGGTGGTGATCAATGACAGGGGGGTGATCAATGACAGGGGGGTGATCAGGGAGTCTATATGGGGTGATCACCACAGTCATTGATCATGCCCCTGTAAGGCTTCATTCAGACGTCCGGATGCGTTTTGCGGATCGGATCCATCTATCAGTGCATCCGTAAAAATCATGCGGACATCTGAATGGAGCTTTACAGGGGGTTGATCAATGACAGGGGTGTAATCAATGACAGGTGGGTGATCAGGGAGTCTATATGGGGTGATAACCACAGTCATTGATCACGCCCCTGTAAGGCTTCATTCAGACGTCCGGATGCGTTTTTGCGGATCGGATCCATCTATCAGGGCATCCGTAAAAATCATGCGGACATCTGAATGGAGCTTTACAGGGGGGTGATCAGGGAGTCTATATGGGGTGATCACCACAGTCATTGATCACGCCCCTGTAAGGCTTCATTCAGACGTCCGGATGCGTTTTGCGGATCGGATCCATCTATCAGTGCATCCGTAAAAATCATGCGGACATCTGAATGGAGCTTTACAGGGGGTTGATCAATGACAGGGGTGTAATCAATGACAGGGGGGTGATCAGGGAGTCTATATGGGGTGATCACCACAGTCATTGATCATGCCCCTGTAAGGCTTCATTCAGACGTCCGGATGCATTTTGCGGATCGGATCCATCTATCAGTGCATCCGTAAAAATCATGCGGACATCTGAATGGAGCTTTACAGGGGGGTGATCAGGGAGTCTATATGGGGTGATCACCACAGTCATTGATCATGCCCCTGTAAGGCTTCATTCAGACGTCCGGATGCGTTTTGCGGATCCGATCCATCTATCAGTGCATCCGTAAAAATCATGCGGACATCTGAATGGAGCTTTACAGGGGGGTAATCAATGACAGGGGGGTGATCACCACAGTCATTGATCATGCCCCTGTAAGGCTTCATTCAGACGTCCGGATGCGTTTTGCGGATCGGATCCATCTATCAGTGCATCCGTAAAAATCATGCGGACATCTGAATGGAGCTTTACAGGGGGGTGATCAGGGAGTCTATATGGGGTGATCACCACAGTCATTGATCATGCCCCTGTAAGGCTTCATTCAGACGTCCGGATGCGTTTTGCGGATCCGATCCATCTATCAGTGCATCCGTAAAAATCATGCGGACATCTGAATGGAGCTTTACAGGGGGGTAATCAATGACAGGGGGGTGATCAGGGAGTCTATATGGGGTGATCACCACAGTCATTGATCATGCCCCTGTAAGGCTTTATTCAGACGTCCGGATGCGTTTTGCGGATCCGATCCATCTATCAGTGCATCCGTAAAAATCATGCGGACATCTGAATGGAGCTTTACAGGGGGGTAATCAATGACAGGGGGGGTAATCAATGACAGGGGGGTGATCAGGGAGTCTATATGGGGTGATCACCACAGTCATTGATCACGCCCCTGTAAGGCTTCATTCAGACGTCCGGATGCTTTTTGCGGATCCGATCCATCTATCAGTGGATCCGTAAAAATCATGCGGACATCTGAATGGAGCTTTACAGGGGGTTGATCAATGACAGGGGGGTAATCAATGACAGGGGGGTGATCAGGGAGTCTATATGGGGTGATCAGGGGTGATCAGGGGCTAATAAGGGGTTTAATAAGTGACGGGGGGGGGGGGTGTAGTGTAGTGTAGTGGTGCTTGGTGCTACTTTACTGAGCTACCTGTGTCCTCTGGTGGTCGATCCAAACAAAGGGGACCACCAGAGGACCAGGTAGCAGGTATATTAGACGCTGTTATCAAAACAGCGTCTAATATACCTGTTAGGGGTTAAAAAAAACACATCTCCAGCCTGCCAGCGAACGATCGCCGCTGGCAGGCTGGAGATCAACTCTCTTACCTTCCGTTCCTGTGAGCGCGCGCGCCTGTGTGCGCGCGTTCACAGGAAATCTCGGCCATCGCGAGATGACGCATATATGCGTGACTCTGCGCAGGGCTGCCACCTCCGGAACGCGATCCTGCGTTAGGCGGTCCGGAGGTGGTTAATGAATGCCCCAGCCATTTTTCAGCATTTCGTCAACAGCATTTTTTATCATTTAATGGGAAAATTTGTATCAGTGTATTTGGATGACATTTTGATTTTTTCTCCTGATTTCAAAACTCATAAGGAACACTTACGTCAGGTCTTGCTCATCCTGCGGGAGAATAAATTATACGCGAAACTGGAAAAATGTGTGTTTGCGGTTCCAGAGGTTCAATTTCTGGGGTTTTCTTCTCTCCGCTTCTGGTTTTCGCATGGACCCCGAGAAGGTCCGCGCTGTGCTTGAGTGGGAGCTTCCTGAGAATCAGAAGGCGCTGATGCGTTTTTTGGGCTTTGCCAATTATTACAGGAAATTTATTTTGAATTATTCCTCTGTTGTTAAACCACTCACTGATATGACCAGAAAGGGGGTAGATTTTTCTTCCTGGTCGGTAGAGGCGCGTAAGGCCTTTTCTAATATCAAGGAGAGTTTTGTTTCCGCTCCCATCCTGGTACAACCTGATATTTCTTTACCCTTCATAGTTGAGGTTGATGCTTCAGAGGTAGGTGTGGGTGCGGTCTTGTCTCAGGGTTTCTCTCCTGCCAAATGGCGACCGTGTGCCTTTTTCTCGAAGAAACTCTCCTCCGCAGAGAGAAATTACAATGTGGGAGATAGGGAATTGTTGGCCATCAAGTTGGCTTTTGAGGAATGGCGCCATTGGCTAGAGGGAGCCAGACACCCTATTACCGTGTTTACTGACCATAAAAATCTGGCCTACTTGGAGTCAGCCAAGCGTCTGAACTCGAGACAGGCCAGATGGTCTTTGTTCTTTTCAAGGTTTAATTTTGTTGTCACGTTCCGCCCTGGGGTTAAGAATGTGAAGGCAGATGCCCTGCCACGTTGTTTTCCGGGAGGTGGGAATTTTGAAGACCCGGGTCCCATTTTGGCTGAAGGTGTGGTGGTCTCTGCTCTTTTTCCTGAATTGGAGGCAGAGGTGCAGGCAGCCCAGTCGGAGGCTCTTGATCTTTGTCCTCCTGGGAGGTTGTTTGTGCCTCTCGCTTTGAGACACAAGATTTTTAAGGAACACCACGATACAGTCCTTGCTGGGCACCCGGGGGCAAGAGCCACACTGGATCTCATCGCTCGAAGATTCTGGTGGCCTGCGCTTCGTAAGTCGGTTGAGGGTTTTGTGGCAGCCTGCGAGACTTGCGCTCGTGCCAAAGTCCCTCATTCACGGCCATCAGGTCCTCTCCTTCCCTTACCCATTCCTTCCCGTCCTTGGACACATCTGTCCATGGACTTCATAACGGACCTGCCTCGTTCCTCGGGGAAGACTGTGATTCTGGTGGTGGTGGACCGTTTTAGCAAAATGGTGCATTTCATCCCTTTTCCTGTTTTGCCCAATGCTAAGACGCTGGCGCAGGCATTTATTGATCACATTGTCAAATTGCATGGTATTCCTTCAGACATAGTCTCTGATAGGGGCACGCAGTTTGTTTCCAGATTCTGGAAGGCTTTCTGTTCTCACTTGGGGGTTCGGTTGTCATTCTCTTCTGCTTTCCACCCGCAGTCGAATGGCCAGACAGAGCGCGTCAATCAGAATCTGGAGACATATCTGCGCTGTTTTGTGGCGGAGAATCAGGAGGATTGGTGTTCTTTTTTGTCCCTTGCTGAGTTTGCTTTAAATAACCGTCGTCAGGAGTCCTCTGATAAGTCACCATTTTTTGGTGCATATGGGTTTCATCAGCAGTTTGGGACTTTCTCGGGAGAGGGGTCTTCTGGTTTACCTGATGAGGACAGATTCTCCTCGTCTTTGTCATCTATTTGGCAAAAGATTCAGGATAATCTAAAGAGCATGAGTGAGAGATATAAGCGTGTGGCGGATAAGAGACGTGTGCCTGGTCCGGACCTGAATGTTGGTGATCTGGTGTGGTTGTCTACCAAGAATATCAAATTGAAGGTTCCCTCCTGGAAGTTGGGTCATAGGTTTATTGGGCCTTACAAGATCCTGTCTGTCATCAATCCTGTTGCCTACCGTCTTGATCTTCCTCAGACTTGGAAGATCCATAATGTTTTTCATAAGTCCTTATTGAAACCTTATGTTCAACCCATTGTACCCTCGCCTTTGCCTCCTCCTCCGATTATGGTTGATGGGAATCTTGAATTTCAGGTCTCTAGGATTGTGGATTCTCGTCTTGTCCGCGGTTCTCTCCAGTACCTCGTTCATTGGGAGGGTTATGGTCCTGAGGAGAGGATGTGGGTCCCAGTGACGGACATTAAGGCCACTCGTCTCATCAGGGCTTTCCATAGGTCCCATCCTGAGAAGGTGGGCTCTGAGTGTCCGGAGTCCACTCGTAGAGGGAGGGGTACTGTCACAACCAGACAGCTGAGAAGCTCTGACAGAAGCCTTTCAGAACCTCCTCCTTGAGTTTTCTTTGTTTTGGTTTTCAGTTCCTCATCTCGTTAGCCTCTCTTAGCTGTCATGTGTTTGGACTGATTGCATCCCTTTAAATTCCTCCCCATAATACAATAGTGTGCGGCTTATACAACTTCCTGGAGTGTGTGCGCGCATGCTGTTCCTATTGCCCAGCCTTCTACAAAGATAAGTGCTGTACTTTTATTTGTGATTTTCTGTTTGCTGGATCTCAGTTGACCCTGACTCCCTCCGTGTCTAGTGTAGGGAGCCGGTGGTCGTGTCCCCTCACTATTGTAGGGTGTTCAGGTGGTAGATAGTCGAGGTACGTGGATATGCGACCATCCACCTTTGGGGTGTTCGCATAGGCTGAGCAGTCAGGGAGAGTGACAGGTCTCATGCAGGGGTCTCCCTTTTGTTCCTTAGTTTTGGATCCAGTGAGTCATAGATTCTTTTGCTTTGTCTTGTTTTCTGTACACCATCCGTGACAGATGTAAGGGCCTGCTGGTGAGCCCTATAAAAAAATAATGTGAGGACCTACTGGTGAGCGGACCATCTAAAAAATTATATTCAAAGGCCATATATGCGAGGGCATTATATGTGACGAATAAGCAATGCATTTTGATATGATAGAGGAGAATGAGAAAAGGAAGATTCAACCATATAACCTTTTTTGTGGTGGAAGGGGTGCATCGGAACACAGAATATTCAGTACATTATAAACAACACATTTAAAGTGCCTTTATGTTCATCTGCTTTCCACTGGTGGAGTCGAGAAGTCATGGTCAATCCAGGTCTTGTTCATTTTTATATGAGTCAACTTGTCAGCATTTTCAGTTGACAGGCGGATAAGCTTATCTGTTATAATGCCCACAGCAGCACTAAATACCCGCTCAGACAAAACGCTGGCGGCAGGGCAGGCCAGCACCTCCAAAGCGTAGAGCTCAAGTTTGTGCCACGTGTCCAGCTTGGACACCCTCTAGTTGTAAGGCACTGAGGGATCATTGAGGACACTGACACGGTCTGCTATGGACTCCTTCACCATCTTCCTTTCATTTTCAGTCCTTGTGGCAGTAGGCCGCACATCAGGGTGAGGGTGCTGGCGAGGTGTCATGAAACTGTCCCAGGCTTTGGAGAGTGTTGCCCTGCCTCTGTTGGAACTACTGTGTGTTCGCCTTGTCTCCCCTCCTCGGTTTGCCAAGGAAGTACGGACTCTGCCGCCAGCGTTGTCAGATGGAAAATTTTGGAGCAATTTTACAACAAGGATCTTCTGGTATTGCACCATTTTGCTCGTCCTCTCCACCATGTGGAGGCATCCGGGACTGCGTCTTGGACAGGAGATTGGCCAGCACGTAACACAGGGGAAGAGGAGGCAGTGGTGTGACCCACAGATTGTGGACCCAGGCGTTCGGCCCACCTATTAGGGTGCTTTAATGCCATGTGGCGGATTGCTGGTGGTGGTGAGGTTGTTAGTAGTCACGCCCCAGCTCATTTTGGTGTGGCACAGGTTGTAAACTACTATTCTTTTGTTGTCCGCACTTTCCTCAAAAAAGCGCCATACCGACGAACACCTACCCCCTGGCAAGGGAGATTTACGCAAGGGGGTGCTCTGTCAAACAGTTGCGGGCCTGTTCAGTGGTGCCCTCCTTCTACCTTTTGCAACCCCACTGCCTCTTCCAGCCTGTTGCAGTGCTGCAGATCCCCCCCCCCCCTCTGTAGTGCTCTCCTCGCTCGGCTTGTTGCCACCTTCCCAGGTTGGGTCAGTGACCTCGTCATCCAGCACCTCCTCTTCCACTTCCTCACTCTTATCATCCTCCTGATTTGTTGACCTAACCACAACCTCAGTGACTGACAACTGTGTGTCATCTTCTTCCTCAACCTCTTGAAACAGTAATTGCAGTTGAGTCATTGGCAACAGTGTCTCATCATCATCCACCTCATTAAACACTAATTGTCATTCCCCAGCGTCATGTTCTTGTGACTCTGGATGCTCAAGAGGTTGGGAATCGGGGCACATGATCTCAGGTCCCTCTTCGAGCGTGCTTGGCCAAATCAATTAATGGCAATGGAAAGAGGTCCTCTGAATATCCGAGTGTGGAATCACTTGTTTGGCCAGACTGTAAATGATGAGAGGAAGGAGGATCAGGGTGGGGATCGTGTGGACCGGACCCCTGGCTACTGAGACTGGACTTGATGGAAGACAGGGTGGTGCTTAACCGACTGGAAGCACTATGTGCTGCAATCCAACCGACCACCTGCTCGCACTGGGCTGACTTCAAGAGTGGTGTCCTGCGCCACCCTGCAAACTGGGACATGAAGCTAGGGCTAGGTATCTTGAATGATTGTTTTTCTTGTACTCTGGCAGCAGGCACAGTTTCACCGCGCCCAGGGCCATGGCCTCTGCGTGCACCATCAGCATCACGGCCACTACCCCGTCCCTTAATGCTCGCCTTCTTCATATTAAATGTTATTTGTTATAAGGGACAGTTTATAGGAAAAGTGTGCATAAATTATGGAAAAAATATAATTGTTTTCGCTAAGATTTTTCCCAATATCTGGCCCTGACACACGCTATTGCAGCTCAGATATGACAATTCACTGCAGACACCATTTATAGGCAAAGTGTGGATAAATTATGGAAAAAATATAATTGTTTTCGCTAAGATTTTTCCCAATATCTAGCCCTGACACACGCTATTACAGCGCAGATGTGACAATTCACTGCAGACACCGTTTATAGGCAAAGTGTGGATAAATTGTGGAAAAAATATAATTGCTCTCGCTAATATTTTTCCCAATATCTGGCCCTGACACACGCTATTGCAGCGCAGATATAACAATTCACTGCAGACACCATTTATAGACAAAGTGTGGATAAATAATAGAAAAATATAATTGTTTTCGCTAAGATTTTTCCAAATATCTGGCCCTAAATTATGGAAAAAATATTATTGTTTTCGCTAAGATTTTTCCTCATATCTGGTCCTGACACACACTATTGCGGCGCAGATGTGACAATTCACTGCAGACACTGTTTATAGGCAAAGTGTGGATAAATTCTGGAAAAAATATAATTGTTTTCGCTAAGGTTTTTCCCAATATCTGGCCCTGACACACACTATTGCAGCACAGATGTGACAATTCACTGCAGATGTAACAGCCCAGAGTTCTGTTACTACACGACTCTACCCCGCTACTATCTTCTAAGAGCCTTTACATTGTCATTTGATGTCATTTATATTATGTCTTCACAAATGTGCATGCAAAACCATGTTAAATTCAATTGTCTTGTAATTTTCCAAGTTCGCCAGCAGGTGGCAGCAACTCTATTGGCAAGGAACTAGTCCCAGAATAGTGAATCTAGGCTGGAATAGATAATTCCAGCTTAGCTTCCCCTCTGTGGAGGTGTGGACTGTGCCCACATCCTGCAGCCTGGGTGGAGAAGGAAGTTAGAGTCAGTGTAGCCTCCCCCCTCCTAGGGGAAGGCTGTGTGATATCGTTCAGGAGAACCCCTGCATAGGGAAGACAGCAAGGATCTTGTCTCGGCTTAGACCTGATTACATTCCCAGAATGAGCATCTTCAGCCTCAGCTGGATGAAGGAAGCAGACAACCTCCAGAGTTCCAGGAAGAAATCATCCCCTGAGAAATAATCTGTGAATCAAGTCCAGAGACCTAGGAGAAGCCATTCCACCTCAGCTAGCCTGTCCCCATACAGCAGAAGGTATATAAAAGTGCAGAAGATTAATTCCTGCCACAGTTACAGAGCTATCAAGCAGACGTCCTATCCTGCAAGCTCCCCACATATAAAGCAGAAGCATTTATTCCTGCCAATGATTGCCAACACCTGCTAGGGCTAAGAGACCAAAGCTATATACTGCTTGGACACAAGTTATCTTCAGTAAAGAAACGTTTGAACTTCATCTAAAGGTCTGGACATCATTTCTGCTGCAAAATTCCTCTATTACTCCTACTATCACTACACTCAAATATATTGCAAGTGAGCCAGGAGTCCGGCCGTACCCAGGTAGGAGACACTGTTGACACACATCACTATCCTACAGAGACATTATAGGCCATTACACCACTCTGGCAGTCCTAATCTGGGACGTGCGTTATAACACCTTGGAAGGGCCCTGGGGTAGTCCCTGCGCACGCTGCAATTGGCGTCACAAACAAATACAGACTATTATCCACCCGTATCCTGGCCCACTGCATAAGTGACGTCAGCATACCCGTTCCTGGTCACTGCACAGACACCGTTTATAGGTAAAGTGTGAATAAATTATGGAAAAAATCTTATTGTTTTCGCTAAGATTTTTCCCAATATCTGGCCCTGACACACGCAATTGCAGCGCAGATGTGACAATTCACTGCAGACACCGTTTATAGGCAAAGTGTGGATAAATTATGGAAAAAATATAATTGTTTTCACTAAGATTTTTCCCAATATCTGGCCCTAATACACAGAAGGTAATGCAGCACAGATGTCACAAGTCACTGCAGACACCCTTTATCGAAAAAGTATTGTAAAGTATCGAAAAAAAATTTGCCTGCTAAATTATATTGCTGCCAGCCTGCCACCACACACAATAGTCCTTAAAAGGACTTTTGGGTCTTTGAAGCGTTTTTCGATCGAATATATTGCAATCACACTCCCTACACTATCTGTCCCTTCTTAAGCGCAGCTCTCCCTGACTCACAATGAGGCAAACCCGCGTCATCGGGTGCTATATATCACCCGATGACGCGTTCCGGCCAGCCAATCACTGTAATGCCAGTAGCAAACATGGCTACTGGCATTACAGTGATGGCAGTACCTACTTGCACGTTTATTGGCTGCTTAGCAGCCACAAAATGTGCGCGGAGAAGACTGGAGCATGGCGCTCGAGCACATGCGGTACTCGTCTGAGTACAGCCATTTGCCGAGCATAGCGAAGCTCGAGCCGAACAGGTATTCGGCCGAGCATGCTCACTCAACACTACCTAGAAGTCAATGGAAATGGGCCAAAGTTCTAGAAGGTCAAAAGGATGAAGACAAACCAGTAAGAAGAGTGCTGTTACAAATAGGAGACTCAAAACTTGACAAAAAAGGAAAACGTCTCACTACTCCACTCAAGTTGGAACGTCCTATACAGAAGTTAGTTGTTCTACTTGAGATTAATAAAGGACACTTGGAAGTTGAGAACCTGATGGAAAATTCCTCAAATTCTTGAGCTGGCCAGCTAAGACCTGTCTTAGGTTGCTAATATAGCTTATATGTTTATACAGCTAGACCAGCCAATAACCCTAATACAGTTCCTATGTTTGTGTGTTAAAGACAAAAGCAGAGTTATTTACAGTGACTTCATGTTTAGATGGCATAAAACTGTTATATATTGTGTTCACAGAAGCAGAAAAGATAATATGCCTTTAAGATTCATTATATGGATGTGAGGTAAGCTCAATGACACATCAGAAACAACCGAAAGGATGGAGTTAAACTGTTGTTTCTGGGCAGGAGTCTTGACCAATCACAGCCAGCCTCACACACAGCAGTTTTTACCAATCACAGCCAGCCTCACACACAGCCTGTGTGGGAAATTCCCCTAGCAGGAGCTGCTAGAATCATTACACCAGAGGAGAGAAGCTGAACAGACATTCACTCCACTAAGAGCTGTGTTTTATGGAAGCAGAGAAGCCAAAATAGGTATTTAAATCAGTTATATAATGTTACTACTGTTAACATAGTGATTAGAACTGTATACTGAATACAGTTATATGTGTGTTTACTTACAGTTCCACCAATTGCAAACTACAAAGTTCACAATTGCAAATTCAAATTCCTTATTGCAATCCAAATTGCATACAACCATAACAGATCATATTCAACCAATCTGCAAATATTTACTGCATACTGCAAATTGCAACCAAATTCAGCAAGTAGAACTATTAGTTAGACCTCAGATATACCTCTCAGAGAGATCATAAAGTGCTTAAATAACTTAAAGTGAGAGTACAGATACTCAAGAGAGTAATATATATCCACCATTTTATGTTGAATTACAAGATTGAACAGTTGAACCACCAGCTTATGCAAACCGCCATCTTGCGATATCTTTTCAACACGTGTTATGTACATGGACTATCTGCTGCGGAGGCAACATCTTATGCATACTGCCATCTTGTGATATCTTTTCAACACGCGTTACGTACATGGACAACCTTCTGTGGAGGCGGCAGTGTTATATATGAAGAAAAGTTGAAGTTAATAAAGAAGTTATTTCAAGCATTTGGTGTGCTCTTTAAGCTTACTGTTTTCATAGAACGGCGCTAGAGGAATTACAGAGAAATAGACAGTCTGGTTAGACTAAGAATTCAGAGATATCAAAATTCTTCTAATGCAACAGCGCAAAAGGCACTTCATAGTGCTGCGACTGCCACAATGAACACCGCAGCACATCTCTGATGATTATGAAACACAGGTGCCAACTGCTGCAGATTTCTGCAGTGTGCATACTGGCAAGGAGGGCAGGGGTTAAGAGTGGGTGGAAGATGATGTGAAGGATGATGAGGTCCTAGATAGAGATGTCCAGAACTATTCGCCGGCGAACAGTTCCCGGCGAACATCGCTTGTTCGCGTTCGCCGCGGCGGGCAAACATATGCGATGTTCGGTCCGCCCCCTATTCGTCATCATTGAGCAAACTTTGACCCTGTACCTCACAGTCAGCAGACACATTCCAGCCAATCAGCAGCATACCCTCCCTCCCAGATCCTCCCACCTCCTATCAAAAAGCAAGGACAGCATCCATCTTAGATTCATTCGGAAGCTGCAGTGTTAGTAAGAGGAGGAACAGTGCAGCTTCTGCTGATTTAATAGGGAAATCGATAGCTAGGGCAGTGTATTCAGTGTCGACTCCAGTCCTCAAAGACTCATCTGATCTGCTGTAAGGACAGCTTCCTGACAGCACCCCAAATAGCCCTTTTTAGGGCTAGTACATCAGTCTGCTTTTTTTTTTCTCTGTAATCTAATTGCAGTTGCCTGCCAGCGTGTGTGTCAGGCCCACAGTGTGTACTGTGCCCACTACTGCCAGTGCCCAGTGCCACCACTCATATCTGGTGTCACAGTAGCTTGCATTTAAAAAAATATATATACATTTTCACTGTAATATAATTGCAGTTGCCTGCAAGTGTGTGTGTCAGGCCTACAACGTGTACTGTGCCCACTACTGCCAGTGCCCAGTGCCACCACTCATATCTGGTGTCACAGTAGCTTGCATTTAAAGATAAAAAACAATATTTTCACTGTAATATAATTTGCAGTTGCCTGCAAGCGTGTGTGTCAGGCCTACAGGGTGTACTGTGCCCACTACTGCCAGTGCCCAGTGCCACCAATAATATCTGGTGTCACAGTAGCTTGCATTTAAAAAAATAAAACAAATTTTTCACTCTAATATAATTGCAGTTGCCTGCAAGCGTGTGTGTCAGGCCTACAGCGTGTACTGTGCCCACTACTGCCAGTGCCCAGTTGCACCACTCATATCTGGTGTCACAGTAGCTTGCATTTAAGAAAATAAAACAAATTTTTCACTGAAATATAATTGCAGTTGCCTGCAAGCATGTGTGTCAGGCCTACAGTGTGTACTGTGCCCACTACTGCCAGTGCCCAGTTGCACCACTCATATTTGGTGTCACAGTAGCTTGCATTTAAGAAAATAAAAAAAAATTTCACTGAAATATAATTGCAGTTGCCTGCAAGCGTGTGTGTCAGGCCTACAGCGTGTACTGTGCCCACTACTGCCAGTGCCCAGTTGCACCACTCATATCTGGTGTCACAGTAGCATGCACGCATAGTACAACTAATCGGGAAAAAAATGAAAGGCAGAGGCAGACCACCCCGCAAGGGCCGTCGTGGTCGTGGTGCTGTGATTTCCTTTGGCCCTAGAATAATGCCCAGTGTTCAGAGGTGACGTACCCTTAACTCGAAAAGTTCTGAGGACATAGTTGACTGGCTTACACAGGACACCCAATCTTCTACAGCTTCCGCTCGGAACCTTGACGCACCATCCTCCTCCAGCCCAACTTCGGGCACCTCTAAAGTTACCACACGCCCACCTGCCGCCACCACCAACACTAGCACCACAGCTGCTTCACTTGATCTGTCAGAGGAGTTATTTACACATCAGTTGGAAGAAATGAGTGATGCGCAACCATTATTGCCAGAGGATGTAGATAACAGGGATATGTCTCAGTCAGGCAGCATTACACACATGGACGTACGGTGTGATGATGAAGATGTTGTACCCGCTGCTGCTTCCTTTGCTGAGTTGTCAGATTCAAGTGAATCGGTTGATGATGACGATGTGTCCGTGGATGTCACGTGGGTGCCCGCTCGAAGAGAAGAAGAACAGGGGGAAAGTTCAGATGGGGAGACAGAGAGGAGGAGGAGACAATTTGGAAGCAGGGGGCGGTCGTCGCAAGGAGCATGCATCGGCACCCGGGGTCAGCCAGACAGCACGCCAATCAACGCATGCTGTTGCCACCACCAGAATGCCGTCATTGCAAAGCTCATCAGTGTGGCATTTTTTTTGTGTGTCTGCCTCTGATAACAGCGATACCATTTGCAACCTGTGCCAAAAGAAACTGAGTCGTGGGAAGTCAAACACCCACCTAGGTACAACTGCTTTGCGAAGGCACATGATCTCAAATCACAAACGCCTATGGGATCAACACATTATGAGTACAAGCAGCACACAAACTCAAAGCCACCATCCTCCTCCTGGTCCAGCATCTTCAGCCACGTCAACCACTGCTGTCCTCCTTGCCCCCTCTCAACCATCCGCCACTCCGCCTCTCACCTTCAGCAGTTCCTGCTCATCTGCCCACAGTCAGGTGTCTGTCAATGAAATGTTTGAGCGTAAGAAGCCAATGTCACAGTGTCACCCCCTTGCCCGGCGTCTGACAGCTGGCTTGTCGGAGCTCTTAGCCTGCCAGCTTTTACCATACAAGCTGGGGGAGTCTGAGGCCTTCAAAAAATTTGTAGCTATTGGGACACCGCAGTGGAAGGTACCCGGCCGAAATTTCTTTTAACAAAAGGCAATCCCAACCTGTACTCTATTGTGGAAAAGGAAGTCATGGCATGTCTGGCACACAGTGTTGGGGCAAGGGTCCATCTGACCACTGATACCTAGTCTGCAAAGCACGGTCAGGGCAGGTATATCACGTACACTGCGCATTGGGTAAACCTGCTGACGGCTGCCAAGCATGGAATGCATGGCTCTGCAGAGGAGTTGGTAACACCGCCACGACTTGCAGGCAGGCCTGCTGCCACCTCCTCTACTCCTCCTACTCCATCCTCTTCGCTAACCTCCTCGGCTGAGTCCTCTTCTGCTGCTGCGTCTTGCTCCACATCAACTGCACCCCCCCAGCTCCCCAGGGGCTATTCCACATCCCGGATACGACAGTGTCACGCCGTCTTGGGGTTGACTTGCCTGAAAGCAGAGAGTCACACCGGACCAGCACTCCTGTCCGCCCTGAACGCACAAGTGGATCAGTGGCTGACTCCGCACCAACTGGAGATGGGCAAAGTGGTGTGTGACAACGGAAGCAATTTGTTGGCGGTATTGAATTTAGGCAAGTTGACACATGTGCCGTGCATGGCACATGTGTTGAATCTGATCGTACAACGCTTTGTGCATAAGTACCCAGGCTTACAGGACGTCCTCAAGCAGGCTAGGAAGGTGTTTGGCCATTTCAGGCATTCCTACACGGCCATGGCGCACTTTTCAGATATTAAGCGGAGAAACAACATGCCAGTGAGGCGCTTGATTTGCGACAGCCCGACACGTTGGAATTCAACACTCCTAATGTTCGACCGCCTGCTCCAACAAGAAAAAGCCGTCAACGAGTATTTGTATGACCGGGGTGCTAGGACAGCCTCTGCGGAGCTGGGTATTTTTTTACCACGTTACTGGACGCTCATGTGCAATGCCTGTAGGCTCATGCGTCCTTTTGAGGAGGTGACAAACCTAGTCAGTCGCACCGAAGGCACCATCAGCGACATCATCCCATTTGTTTTCTTCCTGGAGCGTGCCCTGCGAAGAGTGCTGGATCAGGCCGTAGATGAGCGTGAAGAGGAAGAGGAAGAGTTGTGGTCACCATCACCACCAGAAACAGCCTTATCAGCATCGCTTGCTGGACCTGCAGCAACGCTGGAAGAGGAGTCTGAGGAAAAGGAGTCAGAGGAGGAATGTGGCTTTGAGGAGGAGGAAGACCAACCACAGCAGGCATCCCAGGGTGCTCGTTGTCACCTATCTGGTACCCATGGTGTTGTACATGGCTGGGGGGATGAACAGACCTTCAATGACATCAGTGAGGACGAGAAACAGGACATGAGTAGCTCGGCATCCAACCTTGTGCAAATGGGGTCTTTCATGCTGTCATGCCTGTTGAGGGACCCTTGTATAAAAAGGCTGAAGGAGAACGACCTGTACTGGGTGGCCACGCTACTAGACCCCCGATATAAGCAGAAAGTGCCTTAAATGTTACCGAATTACCGGAAGTCGGAAAGGCTGCAGCAGTTCCAAAACAAGTTAAAAAGTATGCTTTACACAGCGTATAAGGGTGATGTCACAGCACAACGGGAATCTAACAGGGGAAGAGGTGAAAGTAATCCTCCTCCTACCACGACTATGATGGCAAGGACAGGATGCTTTACAGGCGTGTTGTTGATGGAGGACATGCAGAGCTTTTTAAGTCCTGCGCATCGCCACAGCCCTTCGGGGTCCACCCTCAGATAACGACTCGACCAACAGGTAGCAGACTACCTCGCCTTAACTGCAGATATCGATACTCTGAGGAGCAATGAACCCCTTGACTACTGGGTGTGCAGGCTTGACCTGTGGCCTGAGCTATCCCAATTTGCGATAGAACTTCTGGCCTGCCCCGCTTCAAGTGTCCTGTCAGAAAGGACCTTCAGCGCAGCAGGAGGTATTGTCACTGAGAAGAGAAGTCGCCTAGGTCAAAAAAGGCTAGATTACCTCACCTTTATTAAGATGAATGAGGCATGGATCCCGAAGGGACTGACAGTGGGGGATGCATTTGACTAATAAAGGCCTGATGAGATGCCTTGGGCTATAAAATGGTCCACACTCTGCTGTATTTAATCTCTGCATGCCGGATGACTTGTGTGACTTCTCCGCCACCAACTAGGGTTCAAGCCGCAATGTTTTAATGCACGGCTGCAACAATACCTAATTTATCAGGCATGTGTACATGCCTTATTTTTCTGGCCTCTGGTGCTGCACTGTGGCTGCAAAAACAAAACAAAAAAAAAGGCACATGCATGTGTCAATTCCCCTTCGTGATCGTTACCTTGTTGTGGTGAAGGGGCTTGTGTATCACAATGAAGCGATCACCTCTATGAGTGTGTTGGCAATGGCTATGTTGGCACACCCCAGATGAGATAAGGTCGTTGCTTCATTGTGAACAGACCAAAAGCGATCGGCTGGATAATTTTTCATAGAAAAAACATTAATTTTCTTTGTGATCATCTAAGGTGATCATTAAAGCCTACTAGGCCAACAATGGGCCCACAGAATCATTGTTTTCTGGGTCACTTAACTGTCACTGAACTACCTCAGCACGACCATAGGCTTTGAAAAACCGCCAACGTCTGCAATCTCCCAAACGTGCGCACGAGCACAGTCATCACTACACCAAGATTGACGCATAGAGGAATAAAATGTATGTCATGAGTGTGTCTACTATTGATATTGTCTAAACTCTATTCCATACACGTCCCCTGATAGGGGACGTAACAGGGATTAAACTGATATGAATAGTACTACTTAACATACCACTCATATTGGGATTGCACAGTACATTGCACGGCGCACGCGCAGTGCCCCAAATTGGAAGTAAGAGGACCAACCAAGCATCTTTTACCATCTCCTGGTTCCTAAAATCTATTCCATACACGTCCCCTGATAGGGGACATAACAGGGATTAAACTGATAGGAATAGTACTACTTAACATACCACTCATATCTGGTTGCACAGTAAATTGCACGGCGCACGCGCAGTGCCCCAAATTGGAAGTAAGAGGACCGACCAAGCATCTTTTTCCATCTCCCGGTTCCTAAAATCTATTCCATACACCGGCCCCTGATAGGGGACGTAACAGGGATTAAACTGATAGGAATAGTACTACTTAACATACCACTCATATCTGGTAGCACAGTAAATTGCACGGCGCACGCGCAGTGCCCCAAATTGGAAGTAAGAGGACCGACCAAGCATCTTTTTCCATCTCCCGGTTCCTAAAATCTATTCTATACACCACACCGGCCCCTGATAGGGGACAAAACAGAGATTAAACTGGTAAGAACAGATTTTTTTTAATAAAAAAAAAACAGCACAGCCTCTGCGGAGATAGGTATTTTTTGGCCGCGTTACTGAACGCTCATGCACAATAGCTGTAGGCTCATGCGTCCTTTTGCGGAGATGACAAACCTGGTCAGTCAAACCCAAGGCAACATGATCGACCTCATCCCATATGCGTTTTTTCTGGAGCGTGTCCTGCGAAGAGTGCTGGATCAGGCCACAGATGAGCATGAAGAGGAAGAGTTGTGGTCACCATCACCACCAGAAGCAGCCTTGTCGTCATCGATTGCTGGACCTGCGGCAATGCAGAGAGAGGAGTCTGAAGAAGAGAAGTCAGAGGATGAAGGTGGCTTTGAGGAGGTGGAAGACCAACCACAGCAGGCGTCCCATGGGGCTTGTTGTCACCTTTCGGGGACCATTGGTGTTGTACATGGCTGGGTGGAGGAAGAGACCTTCAATGACGTCAGTGAGGACAAGGAATGGGACATGGCTAGCTTGGTATCCAACCTTGTGCAAATGGGGAGTTTGCGGTTGTGCAAATGGACTGTTTGCGGTTGTTTGCGGTGCGTTAACCACCTCCGGACCGCCTAACGCAGGATCGCGTTCCGGAGGTGGCAGCGCTGCGCAGAGTCACGCATATACGCGTCATCTCGCGAGACGCGAGATTTCGCTCAAAGCCGGCCCGCGCATGCGCATCGCGGGCCGGCAAAATTAAAAGAAGTATTTCGTCACCAGCCTGCCAGCCACGATCATTGGCTGGCAGGCTGGCGATTTTCAAAAAATCCAATCAAAAGTCATATAACAGATCATATTAGTAAATATGATCTGTTATATGGCTTGTCTGCTCCTGTGCTGGTCCTTTTCGTCGGTTGGATCCAGCACAGGAGCAGACTGAACTGTGAGTACACCAAACACTACACCTTAGCCCCAGATCACCCACCTGCACCCCAATTAACCCTTTGATCACCCCTTTGATCGCCCCTGTCAATCACTAGTGAAAGGAAAAAAAGTGATCAGTGTAAACTGTCACTTTTTTTTTTTCACTGGTATTGGCTGTTAGGTTTTAGGGATAGTTTAGGCCCCTTGGTTAGGTAGTTAGCGTCAGTTAGCGCCCACCCCACCGCACCGCAGTCACTTTTATTCGCTGTTTAGCGTATCGCTAATCAGCATTTGTACTTTTATAGTATCTGTAAGTGATCAAAACTGATCACGGTCAGATCTATAATAGTATTAGTGTCACCTTAGCTCGCCCTCCACCCAAAACGCAGTGTTTGCCCGATCAGGCCTGATCGGTCGCCCACACGTGCGTTCACCCACGCCCGCCCCACCGCAGTGACAAAAAATATATATTTTTTGATCACTGCACATTCATTTTACACGCACTGCGGCGATAAAAAAAATCAGTTTTGATATTTTTTATCAACCGCAGCAGCCTCCGGTACTTCGCTAGCCTCCCCTTTGTAAGACAGGCTTGCTTTTTTTCTTGGGTAGTCTCAGGGAATACCCCTAAATTTAGTAGTCCAAAATGTCAAACAGGGGGTATTCTTCTGAAGATGCCTACAGGATTCTGACCCAGTCGGATGAGGAGTGGGAACCCTCATCTGACGAATCTAGCGGGTCAGAATATGAACCTGTAGAAAGCAGTGGCTCTCTGACCCAAAGTTCGGACAAGGAGGTTGAGGTCCCTGGCAGCACCAGGCGTACCCGGCCCCGTGTCGCTAGACCACAGGTTACGCAGGATCCGCTTCAAGAGCAGCAGAGTGGGGCTGTCGCTGCCGGATCACGTGGTGAGGCATACACCAGCAGCGCAGCCCTTCCTGGACCTAGTACCAGCACTGCCGTACAACCTGGTGAAGTAGCGAGCACCAGAAGGGCAGTTGAAGCTGGTACGGTGGCACGTGCAATAGTTACCCCGTCGCAGCCACCGCACAGACAGGCCCGTAGAGCCCCTAGAATCCCTGAGGTGCTGGCAAATCCTGATTGGCAGTCACCAACTTCAGCCGCACCAGTAGTTCCCCCTTTCACCGCCCAGTCTGGAGTTCGGGTTGAGACGGCTCAAATCGGTTCGGCCCTGGGATTTTTTGAGCTGTTCTTGACTGCGGAGCTCTTGGACTTAGTCGTGGCAGAGACCAACCAGTATGCCACACAATTTATAACCGCAAACCCGGGAAGCTATTATGCCCAGCCTTTCCGGTGGAAACCAGTCCAAGTTTCCGAACTTAAAATTTTTCTGGGCCTTCTCCTCAACATGGGCCTGACAAAAAAGCATGAATTGCGGTCATATTGGTCAACGCACCCAATTCATCACATGCCCATGTTCTCTGCTGCTATGTCCAGGACACGATTTGAGACCATCCTCCGTTTTCTGCATTTTAGCGACAACACCACCTCCCGTCCCAGAGGCCACCCTGCTTTTGACCGGCTCCACAAAATTCGGCCCCTCATAGACCATTTCAACCTGAAATTTGCAGATTTGTATACCCCTGAGCAAAACATCTGCGTAGACGAGTCCCTAATACATTTTACCGGGCGCCTTGGCTTCAAACAATACATCCCAAGCAAGCGTGCCCGGTATGGGGTCAAATTGTATAAGCTCTGTGAAAGGGCCACAGGCTATACCCACAAATTTCGGATCTATGAGGGAAAAGATCAGACCCTGGAGCCGGTCGGTTGCCCTGACTACCTGGGGAGCAGTGGAAAGACAGTCTGGGACTTGGTGTCACCCTTATTCGGCAAGGGGTACCATCTTTATGTGGACAATTTCTACACAAGTGTGGCCCTCTTTAGGCATTTGTTTCTAGAACGGATTTGCGCCTGTGGCACCGCGCGAACTAGTCGCGTGGGCTTCCCCCAACGGCTTGTAACCACCCGTCTTGCAAGGGGGCAGAGGGCTGCCTTGTGTAACGAAGAACTGCTCGCGGTGAAATGGAGAGACAAGCGTGACGTTTACATGCTCTCCTCCATTCACGCAGACACGACAATCCAAATTGAGCGAGCAACCCGTGTCATTGAAAGCCCCTCTGTGTCCACGACTATAATGCGCTCATGGGAGGGGTGGACTTCAATGACCAGATGTTGTCTCCGTATTTAGTTTCCCGCAGAACCAGACGCTGGTATAAGAAGGTGTCTGTATATTTGATTCAATTGGCGCTGTACAATAGTTTTGTTCTCTACAGTAAGGCTGGGAGAACAGGATCCTTCCTCAAATTCCAGGAAGAGATCATCGAGAACCTCCTTTACCCAGGAGGTTCCGTGGCCCCATCCACCAGTGTAGTTAGCCGTCTACTCGAGCGACATTTCCCCAGTGTCGTTCCTGGTACCTCAACCCAACCGTCACCCCGAAAAAGATGTCGTGTCTGTAGCAGGAGTGGAATAAGGCGTGACACCCGCTATTTCTGTCCTGACTGTCCTGACCACCCTGCCCTATGCTTTGGTGAGTGTTTCCGGAAGTACCACACACAGGTACACCTAGCATAGGGATTGCATCTCACAGGACAGGCACACAGGGCTATTAGGGCCCTTTTACTCTCAGCTGCTGCAAACCTCTCCTTTCACCTGGGATAAAGTGCATAACGTACTTCGCCACATCTTTGGGCGATTTGCGCTTTGCACATTGTCCCATGGGGAAGGAGAGGTTTGTTCTATAAAGGTAAAAAAAACTAAACATAAAAAAAAATACCGGTAAGTAAAAAAGTTAAACGTTCAGTTAAAAAAGTTTAAAAAAAGTTTCTATGTTCTGTTCAACAGTTAATAAATTTATTGCGTTGCGGCCTGGTTTTTTCTTTTTTGTTTTGTTTTTTTTACCTTTCAGGTGGACCAACCGATCGACTAGCTGCAGCACTGATGTGCATTCGGACAGAAGCATTGCGCTGCTGTCAGATTACACGCAAGTCGGTGTATGCGGCGCTGCAAGACGAGATTTCTCCTCTGCAGTAAAAGATACGTTTGCCGAGGCATATGAGCTGAGGAGGTGGCGGTGTTCATATACTTTGGCAAACACTTTGTATATATAAAAAAAAAAAAATCCCGGCAATGATTTATTCATCCACATCGATTGATGTGAATGGAGAAATCTGGTTTGCCAGGGCATACGAGCTAAGTGGGCATGGATGTTGGGCGTTGCTCCTATGTCCTGGCAGACGCCTTTCCCCTCCTTTTTCTTTTTTTGGCAGAGATTTTTTCATCCACATTGATCGATGCGAATTAAGAAATCTGTGCCGTTCATTTTTTTCTTTCAGCCCAGCGGCTGAACGGAAAAAAAAAATCTCATTACCTGTATGCTCAATATAAGGAGAATAGCAGAAACTCCTAATGCTGGGCATACATGTAATGATTGCGGAGACCCTCAAATGCCAGGGCAGTACAAACACCCCACAAATAACATCATTTTGGAAAGAAGACACCCCAGGGTATTCGCTGAGGGGCATATTGAGTCCATGAAAGATTGAAATTTTTGTCCCAAGTTAGCGGAAAGGGAGACTTTGTGAGAAAAAAATTAAAAAAATCAATTTCCGCTAACTTGTGCCAAAATTTTTTTTTTTCTATGAACTCGCCATGCCCCTCATTGAATACCTTGGGGTGTCTTCTTTCCAAAATGGGGTCACATGTGGGGTATTTATACTGCCCTGGCATTTTAGGGGCCCCAAAGCATGAGAAGAAGTCTGGTATCCAAATGTCTAAAAATGCCCTCCTAAAAGGAATTTGGGCCCCTTTGCCCACCTAGGCTGCAAAAAAGTGTCACACATGTGGTATCTCCGTATTCAGTAGAAGTTGGTGAATGTGTTTTGGGGTGTCATTTTACATATACCCATGCTGGGTGAGATAAATATCTTGGTCAAATGCCAACTTTGTATAAAAAAATGGGAAAAGTTGTGTTTTGCCAAGATATTTCTCTCACCCAGCATGGGTATATGTAAAATGACACCACAAAACACATTCCCCAACTTCTCCCGAGTACGGCGATACCAGATGTGTGACACTTTTTTGCAGCCTAGGTGGGCAAAGGGGCCCACATTCCAAAGAGCACCTTTCGGATTTCACAGGTCATTTACCTACTTGCCACACATTAGGGCCCCTGGAAAATGCCAGGGCAGTATAACTACCCCACAAGTGACCCTATTTTGGAAAGAAGACACCCCAAGGTATTCCGTGAGGGGCATGGCGAGTTCCTAGAATTTTTTATTTTTTGTCACAAGTTAGTGGAAAATGATGATTTTTTTATTTATTTTTTCATACAAAGTCTCATATTCCACTAACTTGTGACAAAAAATAAAAACTTCCATGAACTCGCCATGCCCATCAGCGAATACCTTGGGGTCTCTTCTTTCCAAAATGGGGTCACTTGTGGGGTAGTTATACTGCCCTGGCATTCTAGGGGCCCAAATGTGTGGTAAGGAGTTTGAAATCAAATTCTGTAAAAAATGACGAGTGAAATCCGAAAGGTGCTCTTTGGAAAATGGGCCCCTTTGCCCACCTAGGCTGCAAAAAAGTGTCACACATCTGGTATCTCTGTATTCAGTAGAAGTTGGGGAATGTGTTTTGTGGTGTCATTTTACATATACCCATGCTGGGTGAGAGAAATATCTTGGCAAAAGACAACTTTTCCCATTTTTTTATACAAAGTTGGCATTTGACCAAGATATTTATCTCACCCAGCATGGGTATATGTAAAAAGACACCCCAAAACACATTCCCCAACTTCTACTGAATACGGAGATACCAGATGTGTGACACTTTTTCTTGACTGCGGAGCTCTTGGACTTAGTCGTGGCAGAGACCAACCAGTATGCCACACAATTTATAACCGCAAACCCGGGAAGCTATTATGCCCAGCCTTTCCGGTGGAAACCAGTCCAAGTTTCCGAACTTAAAATTTTTCTGGGCCTTCTCCTCAACATGGGCCTGACAAAAAAGCATGAATTGCGGTCATATTGGTCAACGCACCCAATTCATCACATGCCCATGTTCTCTGCTGCTATGTCCAGGACACGATTTGAGACCATCCTCCGTTTTCTGCATTTTAGCGACAACACCACCTCCCGTCCCAGAGGCCACCCTGCTTTTGACCGGCTCCACAAAATTCGGCCCCTCATAGACCATTTCAACCTGAAATTTGCAGATTTGTATACCCCTGAGCAAAACATCTGCGTAGACGAGTCCCTAATACATTTTACCGGGCGCCTTGGCTTCAAACAATACATCCCAAGCAAGCGTGCCCGGTATGGGGTCAAATTGTATAAGCTCTGTGAAAGGGCCACAGGCTATACCCACAAATTTCGGATCTATGAGGGAAAAGATCAGACCCTGGAGCCGGTCGGTTGCCCTGACTACCTGGGGAGCAGTGGAAAGACAGTCTGGGACTTGGTGTCACCCTTATTCGGCAAGGGGTACCATCTTTATGTGGACAATTTCTACACAAGTGTGGCCCTCTTTAGGCATTTGTTTCTAGAACGGATTTGCGCCTGTGGCACCGCGCGAACTAGTCGCGTGGGCTTCCCCCAACGGCTTGTAACCACCCGTCTTGCAAGGGGGCAGAGGGCTGCCTTGTGTAACGAAGAACTGCTCGCGGTGAAATGGAGAGACAAGCGTGACGTTTACATGCTCTCCTCCATTCACGCAGACACGACAATCCAAATTGAGCGAGCAACCCGTGTCATTGAAAAGCCCCTCTGTGTCCACGACTATAATGCGCTCATGGGAGGGGTGGACTTCAATGACCAGATGTTGTCTCCGTATTTAGTTTCCCGCAGAACCAGACGCTGGTATAAGAAGGTGTCTGTATATTTGATTCAATTGGCGCTGTACAATAGTTTTGTTCTCTACAGTAAGGCTGGGAGAACAGGATCCTTCCTCAAATTCCAGGAAGAGATCATCGAGAACCTCCTTTACCCAGGAGGTTCCGTGGCCCCATCCACCAGTGTAGTTAGCCGTCTACTCGAGCGACATTTCCCCAGTGTCGTTCCTGGTACCTCAACCCAACCGTCACCCCGAAAAAGATGTCGTGTCTGTAGCAGGAGTGGAATAAGGCGTGACACCCGCTATTTCTGTCCTGACTGTCCTGACCACCCTGCCCTATGCTTTGGTGAGTGTTTCCGGAAATACCACACACAGGAACACCTAGCATAGGGATTGCATCTCACAGGACAGGCACACAGGGCTATTAGGGCCCTTTTACTCTCAGCTGCTGCAAACCTCTCCTTTCACCTGGGATAAAGTGCATAACGTACTTCGCCACATCTTTGGGCGATTTGCGCTTTGCACATTGTCCCATGGGGAAGGAGAGGTTAGTTCTATAAAGGTAAAAAAAACTAAACAAAAAAAAAAATACCGGTAAGTAAAAAAGTTAAACGTTCAGTTAAAAAAGTTTAAAAAAAGTTTCTATGTTCTGTTCAACAGTTAATAAATTTATTGCGTTGCGGCCTGGTTTTTTCTTTTTGTTTTGTTTTTTTTACCTTTCAGGTGGACCAACCGATCGACTAGCTGCAGCACTGATGTGCATTCGGACAGAAGCATTGCGCTGCTGTCAGATTACACGCAAGTCGGTGTATGCGGCGCTGCAAGACGAGATTTCTCCTCTGCAGTAAAAGATACGTTTGCCGAGGCATATGAGCTGAGGAGGTGGCGGTGTTCATATACTTTGGCAAACACTTTGTATATATAAAAAAAAAAAATCCCGGCAATGATTTATTCATCCACATCGATTGATGTGAATGGAGAAATCTGGTTTGCCAGGGCATACGAGCTAAGTGGGCATGGATGTTGGGCGTTGCTCCTATGTCCTGGCAGACGCCTTTCCCCTCCTTTTTCTTTTTTTGGCAGAGATTTTTTCATCCACATTGATCGATGCGAATTAAGAAATCTGTGCCGTTCATTTTTTTCTTTCAGCCCAGCGGCTGAACGGAAAAAAAAAATCTCATTACCTGTATGCTCAATATAAGGAGAATAGCAGAAACTCCTAATGCTGGGCATACATGTAATGATTGCGGAGACCCTCAAATGCCAGGGCAGTACAAACACCCCACAAATAACATCATTTTGGAAAGAAGACACCCCAAGGTATTCGCTGAGGGGCATATTGAGTCCATGAAAGATTGAAATTTTTGTCCCAAGTTAGCGGAAAGGGAGACTTTGTGAGAAAAAAATTTAAAAAATCAATTTCCGCTAACTTGTGCCAAAATTTTTTTTTTCTATGAACTCGCCATGCCCCTCATTGAATACCTTGGGGTGTCTTCTTTCCAAAATGGGGTCACATGTGGGGTATTTATACTGCCCTGGCATTTTAGGGGCCCCAAAGCATGAGAAGAAGTCTGGTATCCAAATGTCTAAAAATGCCCTCCTAAAAGGAATTTGGGCCCCTTTGCCCACCTAGGCTGCAAAAAAGTGTCACACATGTGGTATCTCCGTATTCAGTAGAAGTTGGTGAATGTGTTTTGGGGTGTCATTTTACATATACCCATGCTGGGTGAGATAAATATCTTGGTCAAATGCCAACTTTGTATAAAAAAATGGGAAAAGTTGTCTTTTGCCAAGATATTTCTCTCACCCAGCATGGGTATATGTAAAATGACACCACAAAACACATTCCCCAACTTCTCCCGAGTACGGCGATACCAGATGTGTGACACTTTTTTGCAGCCTAGGTGGGCAAAGGGGCCCACATTCCAAAGAGCACCTTTCGGATTTCACAGGTCATTTACCTACTTGCCACACATTAGGGCCCCTGGAAAATGCCAGGGCAGTATAACTACCCCACAAGTGACCCTATTTTGGAAAGAAGACACCCCAAGGTATTCCGTGAGGGGCATGGCGAGTTCCTACAATTTTTTATTTTTTGTCACAAGTTAGTGGAAAATGATGATTTTTTTTTTTTTTTTTTCATACAAAGTCTCATATTCCACTAACTTGTGACAAAAAATAAAAACTTCCATGAACTCGCCATGCCCATCAGCGAATACCTTGGGGTCTCTTCTTTCCTAAATGGGGTCACTTGTGGGGTAGTTATACTGCCCTGGCATTCTAGGGGCCCAAATGTGTGGTAAGGAGTTTGAAATCAAATTCTGTAAAAAATGACGAGTGAAATCCGAAAGGTGCTCTTTGGAAAATGGGCCCCTTTGCCCACCTAGGCTGCAAAAAAGTGTCACACATCTGGTATCTCTGTATTCAGTAGAAGTTGGGGAATGTGTTTTGTGGTGTCATTTTACATATACCCATGCTGGGTGAGAGAAATATCTTGGCAAAAGACAACTTTTCCCATTTTTTTATACAAAGTTGGCATTTGACCAAGATATTTATCTCACCCAGCATGGGTATATGTAAAAAGACACCCCAAAACACATTCCCCAACTTCTACTGAATACGGAGATACCAGATGTGTGACACTTTTTTGCAGCCTAGGTGGGCAAAGGGGCCCATATTCCAAAGAGCACCTTTCGGATTTCACTGGTCAGTTTTTACAGAATTTGATTTCAAACTCCTTACCACACATTTGGGCCCCTAGAATGCCAGGGCAGTATAACTACCCCACAAGTGACCCCATTTTGGAAAGAAGAGACCCCAAGGTATTCGCTGATGGGCATGTCGAGTTCATGGAAGTTTTTATTTTTTGTCACAAGTTAGTGGAATATGAGACTTTGTATGAAAAAAAAAAAAAAAAATCATCATTTTCCACTAACTTGTGACAAAAAATAAAAAATTCTAGGAACTCGCCATGCCCCTCACGGAATACATTGGGGTGTCTTCTTTCCAAAATGGGGTCACTTGTGGGGTAGTTATACTGCCCTGGCATTCTAGGGGCCCAAATGTGTGGTAAGGAGTTTGAAATCAAATTCTGTAAAAAATGACGAGTGAAATCCGAAAGGTGCTCTTTAGAATATGGGCCCCTTTGCCCACCTAGGCTGCAAAAAAGTGTCACACATCTGGTATCTCCGTATTCAGTAGAAGTTGGGGAATGTGTTTTGCGGTGTCTTTTTACATATACCCATGCTGGGTGAGATAAATATATTGGTCAAATGCCAACTTTGTATAAAAAAATGGGAAAAGTTGTCCTTTGCCAAGATATTTCTCTCACCCAGCATGGGTATATGTAAAATGACACCACAAATCACATTCCCCAACTTCTACTGAATACGGAGATACCAGATGTGTGACACTTTTTTGCAGCCTAGGTGGGCAAAGGGGCCCATATTCCAAAGAGCACCTTTCGGATTTCATTCGTCATTTTTTACAGAATTTGATTTCAAACTCCTTACCACACATTTGGGCCCCTAGAATGCCAGGGCAGTATAGCTACCCCACAAGTGACCCCATTTTGGAAAGAAGAGACCCCAAGGTATTCGCTGATGGGCATGGCGAGTTCATGGAAGTTTTTATTTTTTGTCACAAGTTAGTGGAATATGAGACTTTGTATGAAAAAAAAATAAAAAATCATAATTTTCCACTAACTTGTAACAAAAAATAAAAAATTCTAGGAACTCGCCATGCCCCGCACGGAATACCTTGGGGTGTCTTCTTTCCAAAATGGGGTCACTTGTGGGGTAGTTATACTGCCCTGGTATTCTAGGGGCCCAAATGTGTGGTAAGGAGTTTGAAATCAAATTCTGTAAAAAATGACGAGTGAAATCCGAAAGGTGCTCTTTGGAATCTGGGCCCCTTTGCCCACCTAGGCTGCAAAAAAGTGTCACACATCTGGTATCTCCGTATTCAGTAGAAGTTGGGGAATGTGTTTTGGGGTGTCTTTTTACATATACCCATGCTGGGTGAGAGAAATATCTTGGCAAAAGACAACCTTTCCCATTTTTTTATACAAAGTTGGCATTTGACCAAGATATTTATCTCACCCAGCATGGGTATATGTAAAAAGACACCCCAAAACACATTCCCCAACTTCTACTGAATACAGAGATACCAGATGTGTGACACTTTTTTGCAGCCTAGGTGGGCAAAGGGGCCCATATTCCAAAGAGCACCTTTCGGATTTCACTCGTCATTTTTTACAGAATTTGATTTCAAACTCCTTACCACACATTTGGGCCCCTAGAATGCCAGGGCAGTATAACTACCCCACAAGTGACCCCATTTCGGAAAGTAGACACCCTAAGGTATTCGCTGATGGGCATAGTGAGTTCATAGAACTTTTATTTTTTGTCACAAGTTAGTGGAATATGAGACTTTGTAAGAAAAAAAAAAAATCATCATTTTCCGCTAACTTGTGACAAAAAATAAAAAGTTCTATGAACTCACTATGCCCATCAGCGAATACCTTAGGGTGTGTACTTTCCGAAATGGGGTCATTTGTGGGGTATTTGTACTGTCTGGGCATTGTAGAACCTCAGGAAACATGACAGGTGCTCAGAAAGTCAGAGCTGCTTCAAAAAGCGGAAATTCACATTTTTGTACCATAGTTTGTAAACGCTATAACTTTTACCCAAACCATTTTTTTTTTACCCACACATTTTTTTTTTATCAAAGACATGTAGAACAATAAATTTAGAGCAAAATTTATATATGGATGTAGTTTTTTTTGCAAAATTTTACAACTGAAAGTGAAAAATGTCATTTTTTTGCAAAAAAATCGTTAAATTTTGATTAATAACAAAAAAAGTAAAAATGTCAGCAGCAATGAAATACCACCAAATGAAAGCTCTATTAGTGAGAAGAAAAGGAGGTAAAATTCATTTGGGTGGTAAGTTGCATGACCGAGCAATAAATGGTGAAAGTAGTGTAGGTCAGAAGTGTAAAAAGTGGCCTGGTCTTTCAGGGTGTTTAAACACTGGGGGCTGAAGTGGTTAAACGGGGACTTTGGTCTGTCATAGTTTGGTCTGTTACAGTGAAGCGGGCGTAACCCTTATACTACCTGATCGATACAACATCATACCTGATGTTTTAAAGCACGTTATTCCAAACAATTTAGGAATGTTAGGTGATTTATGCCCTTTATG
Source organism: Bufo bufo (assembly GCF_905171765.1). Classification (NCBI taxonomy): domain Eukaryota; kingdom Metazoa; phylum Chordata; class Amphibia; order Anura; family Bufonidae; genus Bufo; species Bufo bufo. The sequence goes on along the minus strand of NC_053389.1, from coordinate 243,342,580 downwards.
GATTAAAACCTGAATCTGCGTCAACTACGTAATTTTCCATGGGAGTTTTGCCATGGATCCCCCTCCGGCATGCCACAGTCCAGGTGTTAGTCCCCTTAAAACAACTTTTTTATCACTATTGTGGCCAGAAAGAGTCCCTGTGGGTTTTAAAATTCGCCTGCCTATTGAAGTCTATGGCGGTTCGCCAGGTTCGCCCATTCGCAAACATTTGACAAATTCGCGTTCGCCGTTCGCAAACAGAAAATTTTATGTTCGCGACATCTCTAGTCCTAGACCCCACATGGAATCAAGGTCATGCGAGTGACGTGTGCAGTTTCTGAGGAAGAGGTGGTGGTCACACAGCACCAGCCGCACAGCAAAAGAGGGAGCAGTGTGCAAAACCAGAGTGGCTGTCCCCTAGCCAGTACACCTGCTACTGCCGACTGCACCCAGGGACTGAGCACACCAAAGCTAACTCCAAGGAGTTCCCTGGCATGGCAGTTCTTCAGACAATGTGCTGACAATAAAACATGAGTGGTTTGCATGCTGTGCAATCAGAGCCTGAAGCGAGGCATAAATGTTTTAAACCTGAGCACCACCTGCATGACCAGGCATCTAAATGCAAAGCACGAGCTGCAGTAAACACCTCAAAAACCACGAAAGATCTCAGGCTCCTCCTGGTCCCTCTTCTGCTGCAGTCTCGGCCTCTTCCTCTCCCTCTGGAGTGACAGTGGCACCTGCCACCCCACAAACAGAGGATGTGGCAGCAACGCCACCATGTCCATCACCATCAGCAAGCATCTGCACAATGTCCCATGGAAGCGTTAAAGCTGTCCATCTCCCAAACACTGGAGAGAAAAAGGAAGTACCCCCCTACCTACCCGCGATCCCTGGCCCTAAATGACAGCATTTCAAAATTCCTGGCCTTTGAAATGCTGTCATTTCGTCTGGTGGAGACAGAGATTTTTTAAAAACTTATGGCGGTTGCTGTCCCAGAGTACGTGGTTCCCAGCTGCCACTACTTTTGCAGGCGAGCCATCCCCGCCCTGCATAACCAAGTGGCCGACAAAATTAGATGTGCACTGTGCAACACCATCTGTTCTAAGGTCCACATAACCACCGATACGTGGACCAGTAAACACGGTCAGGGACGTTATATCTCCCTAACTGCACACTGGGTAAATGCAGTGGCGGCTGGGCCTGAGGCGGATAGCAGTTTTGCACATGTCCGTCCACCACCGAGGATTGCAGGGCGCTTCTCTTTGCCTCCTGTTGCCTCCTCCTCCTACTCCGCTTCCTCCTCTACGACCTCCTCATCCAGTCAGCGTAAAACCTTTACCACCAACTTCAGCAAAAACAGGGGGAAAGGACTGCAGGCTGTTTTGAAACTCATCTGTTTGGGGGACAAACCCCACACCCCGCAGGAGTAGTGGACGGGCATGGAACAACAGACTAATAAGTGGTTGGTGCCACTGAGCCTCAAGCCCGGCCTGGTGGTGTGTAGTGATGAGCGGCAGGGGTCATATTCAAATTCGCGATATTTCGCGAATATTTCGTAGAATATTTGTAGAATATTCGCGAATTCGAATATTCGTTAGGAGTAGTGTTGATTGCGAATTTTCATAATACGAATTTTCATAATGAGAATTTTCGTGATGCAAATTTTCGTAATGAGAATCAATGAGATTGTGAAAAACTCAGATCCGATGGTATATTCTAACCCCCAGGCTTTCCCATGGTGACGGGGACGCTTGTCAGGGAGGAGTATGCCAAAGTGGAACAACTGTAAAGATAAAAAAAAATACGAATATTCTAGAAAACAAATATATTTGTTTTTTTAGAATATTCGTAATATTCAAAAACAAGAATATATAGCAATATAGCGAATATTCGAAAAATACCGAATATAGAGCAATTTAGCTAATATAGTGCTATAATTTTTTTTTTAATAGTTGTAATTTTTTTCCAATCTGAACTTCAGATTGGAAAAAAATTACAACTATTAGACAAAGAAGATTATAGCGCTATATTAGCTAAATTGCTCTATATTCTTTTTATTTTTTCCGAATATTCGCTATATTGATATATATTCTTCTTTTTGAATATTCCGAATATTATTTGTCTTTTTTATTTTTATCTGTACAGTTGTTCCACTTTGGCATACTCCTCCCCGACAAGAGTCCCCGTCACCATGGGAATGCCTGGGGGTTAGAATATACCATTGGATCTGAGTTTTCACAATCTCATTGACTCTCATTCCGAAAATTTGCATTAAGTAAATTCGCAATCAACACTACTCCTAAAGTCAAAGATATTGCAGCCTTCCACTGGCCCACAAGCTAGAAGCAGGGAGGGATCATGTGTACTGATTTAAAAAAATCTTGAATTTTCGAAATTACGAATATATATCACTATATTCTAAATATTCGTGAATTCTCGAAGTGCCGATATTCGAGATAAAAATTTGCAATTCGAATATTCGTGATCAACACTAGTGGTGTGCGATAATGGGTGAAATCTCGTAGAAGCTCTGGGTCTAGCCGGTTTGACGCACATCCATTGCCTGGCGCATGTGCTGAATTTGGTGGTGCAGAGGTTCTTGAAAAATTACCCCGATATGTCAGAGCTGCTGCAGAAAGTGCTGTTAGTCTGTGCATGCTTTTGGCGTTCTCACCCTGCTGCTGCTCGCCTGTTTGCGCTGCAGTGTAACTTCAGCCTTCCCGCTTACCGCCTCATATGCAACATGCCCACAAGGTAGAACTCCACCTTGCACATGCTGGAGAGACTGTGCAAGGAGCAGCAGGCGATAGTGGAGTTTCATCTGCAGCACGCATGGGTGAGTTTCTCTGCAGAACAGCACCACTTCACCACCAATGACTGGGCCTCAATGTGGGACGTGTGTGCTGTGTTGCGCTGTTTCGAGTACTTCACCAACATTGCCAGTGCCGATGACGCAGTCCTCAGTGTTACTATGCCACTTCTATGTCTCCTTAAAAAAACGCTTCGGGTGATGATGGAAGAGGATGTGGCACAGGAGAAAGAGGAGGAGGAAGAGGGATCATTTCCACGGTTATCAGGCCAGTCATTCACAAGTGGCTCGGAGGGTGGGTTTCTGTACCAACAGAGGCCAGGTACACAATTGTCCAGCCACCACACAGTTCTGGAGGATGAGGAGAAGGAGAATGATGAGGAGGAGGAACCGTGTTCACAGCAGGGTGGCACCCAAAGCAGATCATGGGCATCACTGGAACGTGGCTGGGGGGATACAAAGGACATAGACGATACACCTCCGACAGAGGACAGCTTGTCATTGCCTCTAGGCAGCCTGGCACACATGAGCGACTACATGCTGCAGTGCCTGCGCAACGACCGTCGAGTTGCCTACATTCTAACTAGTGCTGATTACTGGGTGGCCACCCTGGCTGCATCCCTGCTACAAAGACAACGTGCCGTCCTTAATTCTGTCACTGGAGCGTGATCGGAAGATGCACGAGTACAAGCGCACGCTGGTAGACATGCTGCTTATGGCATTCCCACCTAACACCAGGGGCTCAGTGGAAGCACAAGGCGAAGGCAGAGGAGGATGAAGAAGTCGCCAACGCAGCTGGGGCACCGCCAGCACCTCAGAAGGGAGGGTTAGCATGGCTAAAATGTGGAAAAGCTTTGTCAGCACGCCACAACAGCCAGCACCACCAGCTGATATGGAACATCTTAGCAGGATGCAGCATTTTAGCAACATGGTGGTACAGTACATGTGCACACGCCTACACGTACTGACTGATGGGTCTGCCCCATTCAACTTCTGGGTCTCCAAATTGGGCACATGGCCTGAGCTTGCCCTTTACGCCTTGGAGGTGCAGGCCTGCCCTGTGGCCAGTGTATTGTCCGAACGTGTGTTCAGCACGGCAGGGGGGGTGATCACAGACAAGCGCAGCCGCCTGTCCACAGCCTATGTGGACAAGCTCACGTTCATTAAAGGGCTTCTGTCACCCCACTAAAGTGATTATTTTTTTTGGGGCTAGTTAAATTAGTTATATAGCGATATATGAAAATATAATTGTGTTACTTACATTGATCCAGCAGTTTATTCAAAAAACGAAGTTTTATCATATGCAAATTCGGTCTCTACCAGCAAGTAGGGCGGCTACTTGCTGGTAGCTGCTGCAGAAATCCACCCCCTCCTCTTGTTGATTGACAGGGCCAGCCGGGATCTCCTCCTCCGGCCAGCCCTGTCGGCTTTTCAAAAATCGCGCGCCTGTGTGGATTCGGCACAGGCGCTCTGAGATGAGGAGGCTCGTCTCCTCAGAACTCCCTCAGTGCGCCTGCGCCGATGACGTCTTCTATTTCGGTGATGTCATCGGCGCAGGCGCACTGAGGGAGTTCTGAGGAGACGAGCCTCCTCATCTCAGAGCGCCTGCGCCGAATTCACACAGGCGCGCGATTTTTGAAAAGCCGACAGGGCTGGCCGGAGGAGGAGATCCCGGCTGGCCCTGTCAATCAACAAGAGGAGGGGGCGGATTTCTGCAGCACCTACCAGCAAGTAGCCGCCCTACTTGCTGGTAGAGACCGAATTTGCATATGATAAAACTTCGTTTTTTGAATAAACTGCTGGATCAATGTAAGTAACACAATTATATTTTCATATATCGCTATATAACTAATTTAACTAGCCCCAAAAAAAAAAATCACTTTAGTGGGGTGACAGAAGCCCTTTAAAATGAACCAGGCATGGATCCCACAGGACTTGTCCATACTTTGTGCAGAATAGACAAGTATACCGGCCACACCCAGCCATTGTTATACTCCAACGCACTTTCTCTTTGTTTTCTTTTTTATATTTCCCAATGTTTTGTGGTCTTCCTAAATTTATAAAAAAAAAAAAAAATATATAAAAATAGTGTTGGCTACCTCCTACTCCTCCACCACCGCTTCCACCTACACGTCCACCACCGCTTCCACCTACACGTCCACCACCTCCTCAACCTCCTACTCCACTTTGAACTCCATCTCCCAGTTCAAGATCATTAGTTTTTTTTAAAAAAATTATTCTATGGTGTTTTATTTCATTTCCCTATCCACATTTGTTTTCAGGGTAATTGTCCTGCTCTTACCCCTATTTTGCCTTCTTTTTCAGCGCTTTCTATGACTTTTTTAGAGCTATTTTAGTGCCCCAAAGTTCGGGTCCCCATTGACTTCAAACCCGAACTTTGCGGAGAGGTTCGGCCGAACCCGGAGAACCCGAACTTCCAGGTGTTCATTCAACCCTAGTCCCCCATAATAACCCCCTCATTATGATTTGCCGCCTCGTCTATCTCGTTTAGTATTATATTTTCTGTGGACTCTGGTATATTAGGTGGTTTATAATACACTGCGTGCAGAATTATTAGGCAAATGAGTATTTTGACCACATCATCCTCTTTATGCATGTTGTCTTACTCCAAGCTGTATAGGCTCGAAAGCCTACTACCAATTAAGCATATTAGGTGATGTGCATCTCTGTAATGAGAAGGGGTGTGGTCTAATGACATCAACACCCTATATTAGGTGTGCATAATTATTAGGCAACTTCCTTTCCTTTGGCAAAATGGGTCAAAAGAAGGACTTGACAGGCTCAGAAAAGTCAAAAATAGTGAGATATCTTGCAGAGGGATGCAGCACTCTTAAAATTGCAAAGCTTCTGAAGCGTGATCATCGAACAATCAAGCGTTTCATTCAAAATAGTCAACAGGGTCGCAAGGAGCGTGTGGAAAAACCAAGGCGCAAAATAACTGCCCATGAACTGAGAAAAGTCAAACGTGCAGCTGCCAAGATGCCACTTGCCACCAGTTTGGCCATATTTCAGAGCTGCAACATCACTGGAGTGCCCAAAAGCACAAGGTGTGCAATACTCAGAGACATGGCCAAGGTAAGAAAGGCTGAAAGACGACCACCACTGAACAAGACACACAAGCTGAAACGTCAAGACTGGGCCAAGAAATATCTCAAGACTGATTTTTCTAAGGTTTTATGGACTGATGAAATAAGAGTGAGTCTTGATGGGCCAGATGGATGGGCCCGTGGCTGGATTGGTAAAGGGCAGAGAGCTCCAGTCCGACTCAGACGCCAGCAAGGTGGAGGTGGAGTACTGGTTTGGGCTGGTATCATCAAAGATGAGCTTGTGGGGCCTTTTCAGGTTGAGGATGGAGTCAAGCTCAACTCCCAGTCCTACTGCCAGTTTCTGGAAGACACCTTCTTCAAGCAGTGGTACAGGAAGAAGTCTGCATCCTTCAAGAAAAACATGATTTTCATGCAGGACAATGCTCCATCACACGCGTCCAAGTACTCCACAGCGTGGCTGGCAAGAAAGGGTATAAAAGAAGAAAATCTAATGACATGGCCTCCTTGTTCACCTGATCTGAACCCCATTGAGAACCTGTGGTCCATCATCAAATGTGAGATTTACAAGGAGGGAAAACAGTACACCTCTCTGAACAGTGTCTGGGAGGCTGTGGTTGCTGCTGCACGCAATGTTGATGGTGAACAGATCAAAACACTGACAGAATCCATGGATGGCAGGCTTTTGAGTGTCCTTGCAAAGAAAGGTGGCTATATTGGTCACTGATTTGTTTTTGTTTTGTTTTTGAATGTCAGAAATGTATATTTGTGAATGTTGAGATGCTATATTGGTTTCACTGGTAAAAATAAATAATTGAAATGGGTATATATTTGTTTTTTGTTAAGTTGCCTAATAATTATGCACAGTAATAGTCACCTGCACACACAGATATCCCCCTAAAATAGCTAAAACTAAAAACAAACTAAAAACTACTTCCAAAAATGGATGTTGTTCAATAATAAAATTAATCCTCAAAAATACAACTTGCCTAATAATTCTGCACTCCCTGTAAACTCCTATTAGTAATTTATAAAAAAAAATTACACCATGTATGTATTTCTACCTACAGTGACTCCACATGTTCATGTCCCTCATTTATATCTTCTCGGACTGTGGGCTTTAGACAGGACTTTACATAAAGGCAGACACCTCCCCCTCTCCGTTTTTGGCGATCCTTTCTAAATATACTGTAACCCCACTAACTGCCCAGTCATAGCTATCGTCGAGCCATGTCTCAGTTATTCCCACTATGTCATAGTCCTCCTAATTCCATCTCTAATTCCTGTTCCCCAGTTTTATTAGTCAGGCTTCTGGCATTAGTATACATACATTTAAGAGGTTTATATATATTTTTTACCCTAAACCTTTCCTTCTGAACTGTTCTAGTCCCTCCATCCATTCCTCCCCAGTCCCATTACCTTGCCCTCAGTTTCTATCTGCACTATCTTCCCATCCTATAATGTAATTACCCTCCCCCCCAGTCCCTAGTTTAAACACTTCTCCAACCTTCTAGCCATCTTCTCCCCCAACACAGCTGCCCCTTCCCCACTGAGGTGCAGCCCATCCCTACGATAGAGCCTGTAGCCAAAAGAAAAGTCGGCCCAGTTCTCCAGGAACCCAAACCCCTCCTTCCTAGACCAGTTCTTGAACCACTTGTTAACCTCCCTAATCTCCTGCTGCCTTTCTTATGTGGCTTATGGTACCGGTAGTATTTTGGAAAATACTACCTTTGAAGCCCTAAGCTTTTGACCTAAATCCCTAAAATCATTTTTAAGGATGCTCCACCTACCTCTAACTTTGTCATTGGTTCCGATATGACCGTCACCACTGGATATTCTCCAGCCCCTCCCAGTAATCTGTCAATGTGGTCCTGGAAGACAGTGGGAACATTGCATAGCATTGCATAGCCCAAAGGTCATAATACGATATTCGTACTGACTGTCATGGCTATTGAATGCTGTCTTCCACTCATCACATTGTAAGCTCCTCAGAACTCCAGCTTAGTGAGTATCCGCACATCACAGAGTCTATGAAACAACTAAGGGACAAGGGGATGTGGATATTTGTTTTTCACCATAATCTTATTCAAACTGCTGTAATCATTACATTGTCAAAGGGAACCATGCTTTTTGTTAATGAAGAAGAAAACAGCACCTGCCAGTGAGGAGGACTTCTGGACGAAGCATCTCTATAGCTTTTCTTTTACATAGACAAACATGGCCCAAGTTTCAGGTGGATACTGAGGGTAGACATGGACATGTAGTGGAGTAGTTCCTGGCAACAGATCAATGGGGCAGTTATAGTGACAATGTGGTGGCAGAGTCTCAATTTGCGTCTTATCAAAGACATCTGTGTAGCAAAGGAGGAAGGTGGGCCCTGTAGATTCTGGGGAACCTGTTGGGCCTTAGTTGGTCATACAGAAGATAAACAGTGGGAATGAAAGTTAGAACCACAGTGCAAAAGGAGAGAATAGGTTATTATAGGAGAGGTTATAGAAGAAGATATTTTCCAAGTGCAAGATTCCCATTTGGAGTTCCACGGGCATGGTTATGTATTTATGGATTCTGGCAATGCCATCCCGTTAATGGAGGTCACCAAGGACTTCTCCAACTGCTTAGTTGGGATACAGTATTGAGTTACAGTTACCAAGGTCTGATGCAGGATGTTTTTCGGGAAGGCCTATACAGTAAACAGAATCTCAAGACACGACAAGGACAAGGGAAGCGTAACTTTTGGAGAGAACCTGAATTCGCCCAGCGTCATCTCTCCAATCAACCCTAGGCACTAGAGTTTCCTGCCTTTAAGGCAAAAGTTCTCACATAGTGACTCTTGGCTCCACAATACATGCACAAATCACTGCTTTGTTTATGATGACTCTCTATGTCAGAAAATGGGAGCATGGGCTTCTGAAATCAAAGTACTAACTTGGAAAGTCTCCTCTCACGCCTCTATTGAGGCTGATACCTCTTGGAGTAGTCTCTGTTTGGTTGACAGCTTACCCATGGGAGTTAAGAGAAACTGGTGCAGGGCCCCAAGGGATCAGGTAAAACTATAGCCAGGGACAGGCCGAGCTCTGGGTAGGCAAAGTATGTGCAATAAATAGTCTGAGGTCAGAGGAGGCAGCTCAAGGTCAGTATGGAGATCAGAGAGAGGTCAGGTCCAGTAGCGAAAGGTCATATCCGGTAAACAGGCAAAAGTCAGGACACGGGCAGATAAATGTAACAGGACACTGGTGGCCTGGAACCTATTACTCAGGCACCTTCTCACAGGGGATGGTGCCTTAAAGGGTTTGTCTCATCTCGCCTTAGTAATGGCCACTGACTGGTGAAGATTAGGCTGTGTGCTAGCTCTTTAAGAGGCACACACATGCACCCTATGGTCAGAACAAGGGAGGCTGAGCCTCAGCTTGCGTGGGAGGACAGAACTACCCCGGCAGCCGGACATGCCAGAAAGAAGCGGCCCAAGCGGGTAACAGAATTCACGCATTGAACTGGATAGGGAAAACAGCATTGAATCAGGAGACTTGTGCATATTTGACATTTCATTTGGATTACTATTGAGGTATCTGGTGACAGATTCCTTTTATGATGCATTGGAGCAATAAAAAGTTAGGCATGAATATCATATTTATAGTATATTGTAGTGCAAATAAAGGGCAATTTTTTCATTTCATTGAGAACACTCCTTGATAATATGCTCTAAGTCTGTACCCATGGCATGCCGCTAGTGTACAGAAGGGTTTGTAAATATATTTATATCCATTTCAATGATTATGTCTTGGAAATGCATATAATGTGCACCAATCATTTCCAAGAAATCTTTCCTATGACGGTAAAGTAAAAGTGACATTGACAATTAGCTACTCTCTGACGTTGTGGAGTGAATTCTGTCCTACAAGGAGATATTGATGAGACCAACGCCTTTGGTTACTTATAGAAGTTCTCTCATCTCTTGACAATATGAAGCTACTTTTCCAGAAAAAAATTATTCTGTGCGTTCCCTTCCGGGAATGTACTTTGTATGCAAACCGTGAATCTGAGCGCCTGATCTGGCATTAACCTAATCTGCCTCCCTAGCAAAAACACAGCATCAAATGTATCAAAACTGACATATTTCTTACTTCTTAATGCAATAATAAAACCCTGAATATGAACTTATTTTTACTGAGTGCAGCATCTATGGCTGAGCAAATCCTTGCTGGCTCATATTCAAACACATCACCATCCCACTGAGTGCTGAATATATCTGAGACAAAACTACAAAATGTCTTACAAAGAGTGCAAGTAAAGAAACAAGAACTGATGTACAAGGCCCATGTATGTTGGCACACGCGTATTATGACCCATACACACGCTGTGGGCCACTGTATGGTACTCAATCGAGGTATGATATTCTCGCCTACAAGTAATGCTTCTGAAAACCTATACAGCCCTAACAGTTTTAACAGCTGATGGTTTGTTACAATCTTCGATACTCAAATCCAGGCATGCTCAAACTGCGGCCCTCCAGCTGTTGCAAAATTACAACTCCCAGCATGCCCGAACAGCTTACAGCTATCAGCCTACAGCAAGGCATGGTGGGAGTTGTAGTTTTACAACAGCTGGAGGGCCGCAGGTTGAGTATCCCTGCTCTAATCAATAGAAACCTGCAGGGTTGCAAAGCATAACTAGGCTGGGTCCCATAGATAATTTTTTTAAATGGCCCCCCTTCCCCATCCACCCTTCTGCATCAAGTCAAGACCGCCCATGTACACCATACAATCCCCCACCCACTTGGTCATGTAAAAAATATGAAAATAAAACATTTACTAGTACTAGGGTCTTGTATGCCCCCTTAGTGGACCACACAGTAATTATTCTCCCTTAGTGCCCACTTCACATTAGAATTCTCCCTTAGTGCGCTTTTAGAGTTGAGCGGACACCTGAATGTTCGGGTTCGGCCGAACTTCACAATAAAAGTTTGAGTTCGGGATCCGAACTTGACCCCGAACCAAAACCCCATTGAAGTCAATGGGGACCCGAACTTTGGAGCACTAAAATGTCTCTAAAAAAGTCATGGAAAAGGATAGAGGGCTGCAAATGGCAGCAAAATATGGTGAAGAGCATGGCAAGTGCTCTGCAAACACATGTGGATAGGGAAATTACTTCAAATAACATAAAATACGTAAAAAAAAATATATATATAATTTTGATCTAGAAGGAGGAGGTCCATATGGAGTAGGAGGTTGAGGAGGCGGTGGAAGTGGCGGTGGAGGAAGAGGAGGAGGTAGCCAACACTGGTTTTTAGTTTTGTTTTTTATTTTATTTTTTTTAATATTTGGGCAGACCCCAAAACATTGGGAAATATAAAAAATAAAACAAAGGGAATGTGCGCTGGAGTACAACAATGGCTGGGTGAGGCCGGTATACATGTCTATTCTGCACAAGGTACAGACAAGTCCTGTGGGATCCTTGCCTGGTTCATTTTAATGAACATTGGCTGTGGACAGGCGGCAGCGCTTGTCTGTGATAACCCCCTCCTGCCATGCTAAACAAATGTTCAGACAATACACTGGCTGCAGGGCAGGCCAGCACCTGCGTAAAGGCGTAAAGAGCAAACTCAGGCCATGTGCCCAATTTGGAGACCCAGAAGTTGAAGGGGGCAGAACCATCACTCAGTACGTGTAGGCATGTGCACACATACTGCTCCACCATGTCGCACGTCCCCGTGATGTCCACAATCCAATTGGATATCTTCTCTATCAACTTTCGATGTTCTTTTATGTGCCTACCATGGTGATTACGGGTAACAGGGAATCAGGGTTCCAGGCTGGAGAGGGACCCTAAGAAAGGGATACCACATCCATGGGAGGTCAATGGCTGAAATGTGATCGAGCGGAAATGTGGGACAAGTTATTGAAGCAGAAGCATCCAAGTAAAGCAGGGGGCGCGCAGCAATTACCGACTCCCGACTCGGGGAGGTAGTAACGATAAATAACAATACAGGACTCTTAAGATGCCCTGTTATTGGAATGGTTAATTAAAAATGGCAGGGAATGTCACTGGGGTATTTTGGATTTGGAAACGTTAGACAGGAGAGGCCCTGCTGCCACTTTGTTGACTCGAAATAACTTCTGCGTGATCGCACGTCCCCGTGACGTCCACGATCCAATTGGATATCTTCTCTATCAACTTTCGATGTTCTTTTTTGCGCCTACCATGTTGATCACGGTTAGCGGCGAATCAGGGATCCACGCCAGAGAGGGAGCGTGAGAAAGGGAGACCACATCCAAGGGAGGTCAATGGATGCAATGTGATCGAGCGGAAATGTGGGCCAAGTTATTAAAGCAGAAAGATGGAATGAAAGGGCCAATTAAAGACGAATTTTAGAAATTTAAGTCCCTGTCACCTATGCAGAGCAGGGGATTTTCATTGACAAAAATGGGTTAATGTCACCCACCAATGGAACAGACGATTTTTAAAAATTTCAGTCCATGTCAACTATGCAGAGGAGGAGGGCTTTATTCACGGCAAAACTGGGTTCATGTCACCCACCAATTGAACAGATGATTTTACAAAAAGGAGTTCCCTGTCACCTATGCAGAGCATAGGATTGTATACGGCAAAAATGGTAAAATGTCACCCAAGAATGTAACAGACGCTTTTGCACCCTGCTCCCTCTTTTGCTGTGCTGGTGCCTCTGTGTGACCACCGCCTCTTCCTCCAAACTGCACACGTCACTCGCATGACCTTGGTTCCATGTGGGGACTAGTACGTCATCATCCATCCACATCATCTGCCACCCACTCTTTACCCCTGCCCTCCTTGTCGGTCTGCAGGCTGCAGAAAGCCACAGCAGTTGGCACCTGTGTTTTGTCATCATCAGAGACGTGCTGCGGTGGTCTTCCCATGTCCTCATCCTGAAACATGAGTGTTTGGGCATCAGTGCACTCAATCTCTTCCACTTCTGGTGCAGGGCTATGAAGATGGCCCACAGAAACCCTGTCAGCAGAGTCATCAAAAAGCATAAGAGACTGCTGCATGACTTAGGGCTCAGACTGCTTGCCTGATTTGCAAGGAAGTGAGTTGAAAGACAGATGGCCATGGGCTGTAGGTGCCAACTCTGATCTTTCAGCAGGGGACTGGGTGGGAGACAATGTGAAGGAACTGTAGGCACTGTCAGCCACCCAATCTACTATCGTCTGTACTTATTATGGCCTCACCATTCGTACTGTCCTAAATGCAGTGTAGGCCGCAAATGTACTTTCTAGCGCAAAAGATGAGCATTTGTCACCCAACAATGTAACAGACGAATTAGTGAAATGTATTTCCTTGTCCACTAGGTAGAGCAGGGGTATATCACAGTCAAAAATTGGAGAATGTCCCCCAATAATGTAACAGATGAAGTAGTGAAATGTATTTCCCTGTCCACCATGTAGAGCAGGGGTATATCACAGCCAAAAATTTGTGAATTTCACCCGACAATGTAAACAGACGAATTAATGAAATGTATTTCCCTGTCCACTAGGTAGAGCAGGGGTATATCACAGCCAAAAATTGGTGAATTTCACCCGACAATGTAACAGACGAATTAGTGAAATGTATTTCTGTCACAGTCGTTACCTCTGGCTGTGACCTTCTTTCTATGCTCTCGCTGCAGTTCCGTTCCTGTGTGTTGTTTGTGATTCTTTATGGGTTAACTCCCCTGTGTTCCTATCTGGAGTTAATCCTCTCTGTCTGCTCCATGGGTGTGGCCTCTCTGCTGCACCCATGGAACCTGTATATAAGGCTGAGGTTTCCTCAGTTCTGTGTCAGCTCTCTTGGTGTGTGTTGTCTTTTCCTGCTCCTTGTTTGTACTCACTCTCCCATGCTGCTGACCCATGGGATCCATGTCTGTCAGTGCTCTGTGGGTTTCCTACTTGTTTATTCCCGTCCTCTTTCCTGTGTTTTGTTATCTGTTCTGCCAGTTATGTTTGAGTCACCTTGTGTGTATTCATATGTCTCTGTTCAGCAAGCCCTTGCTGCAGCGTGCCTTGCTGCAGAGTGCTATGGGCAAGGCCACGCAGTATACCACTGGTGGAGCTAGTCCTTCTCTGCTCATTGCCACTCCTGTTCCCTTGCGTGAACTCCTGCTTGTGTTTTTAGTTGCCTGTTTGTTATGTTTGCCTATGTACCGTCGGTACCTTCTGGTACCTGTTGTCCGTTTGCTCCTGTTGTCACTGTCTAGTTCACGCTCCAGAGTGGACCCTGGCAACTCCCTGCGGCAAAGCCTAACCCTAGAATCTGGGGCTCTAGTGAATACCAGGAGTTGCTTAGTCACGCCCCTCTGGAGTATTACTAGACAGTGGTGCAGTGGGGGTTTTCCTCCCACTGTGCGGACGGTACATAGAGCTCTCAATTTCCCTGTGTTTCCCTCCTTATATTCTGTTTGTGTAATAAACTCTGTTGTGACTGTACCGTATTGCTGTATGTATTTGCTTGACGACGCGGAGGTCTCTCCTGGGACCTCCAACTCGTGAAAATTTCCCTGTCCACTATGTAGAGCAGGGGTATATTACAGCCAAAAATTTGGGAACGTCACCCAACAATGTAACAGACGAATTTGTGAAATGTATTTCCCTGTCCACAATGTAGAGCAGGGTTATATCACAGCAAGAAATGTGATATGTCACCCAACAATGTATCAGACAAATTAGTGAAATGACTTAAAATAACTTAAAATATGTAAAAATAAAAAATAATAATCTTGATCTAGGAGGTGGAGGTCCATATGGAGTAGGAGGTTGAGGAGGCGGTGGATGTAGCGGTGTAGGTGGAAGCGGCAGTGGAGGAGGAGGAGGAGGTAGACAACACTGGTTTTTGGTTTTAATTTAAAAAAAATCTTGTTGTTTAAATTAGGGTACACCCCAAAACATTGGGAAATATAAAAAAATACAACAATGAGAAAGTGTGCTGAAGTATAACAATGGCTGGTAAGGCCGTATACATTCTATTCTCCACAAGGTACGGACAAGTCCTGTGGGACCCATGCCTGGTTCATTTTAATGAACGTGAGCTTGTCCACATTGGCTGCGCTTGTCTGTGATAACGCCCCCTGCCGTGCTAAACACATGTTCAGACAATACACTGGCTGATGGGGCAGGCCAGCATCTCCAAGGCGTAAAAGCAAGCTCAGGCAATGTACCCAATTTGGAGACATAGAAGTTGAAGGCGGCAGACCCATCAGTCAGTACGTGTAGGCGTGTGCTCACATACTGCTCCACCATGTTGCTGAATTCTGCCTCCTGCTAAGATTTTCCACATTTCAGCCATGCTAACCCTGCCTTCTGAGGTGCTGGCGTTGCCCCAGCTGCGTTGCGAATCTTCCTCCTCCTCTGCCTTCGCCTTGTGCTTCAATGTGCCCCCGCTGTCAGGTGGGAATGCATCAGCAGCGCATATACACCAGCATGCGCTAGTACTCGCACATCTTATGATCAGTGCTCCAGTGAGGGGAATTAATGACGGTACGCTTGTCCTTGTAACGGGGATCCAGCAGCGGGGGCCACCCAGTAATCAGCAGAAGTTAGAATGTGGCCAACTCGGGCAGTCGTCTTTGCGGAGACACTGCAACATGTAATAACTCATGTGTGCCAGGCTGCCAGAGGCGACGACAAGCTGTCCTGTGGGAGGTGTAGCGTCTGTGCTCCTCTGTATCCCCCAGCCACGCACCAGTGATGCCCATGAGCTTGTTTGGGTGCGACCCTTTTGTGAACACGGTTCCTCCTCCTCCATCTCCTCATCCTCTACTCGTCATCCTCCAGAACTGTGCCCCTGGCTGGACAATTGTGTACCTGGCGAATGTTGGTGCAGGATCCCACCTCGGAGCCACTTGTGAATGACTGACCTACAAACCCTTGGAAATGATCCCTTTTTCCTTCTCCTCCTGTGCCACTATCCTTTCCATCATCGCCCGAAGTATTTTTTCAAGGAGGCATAGAAGTGGGATAGTAACGCTGAGAACCGCATCATCGGCACTGATTTTATTCATTGATTTTATCAAGTATATGCATTTATATTCACTTATATGCATAGGTACTGAATGGGTCTGATACCTGTTGGTGCCATTGTGTGCTTTTACGCTTATACTTTTTACAAAAACCTTCTATACTTCTAGTGCGACTATCAATATTGATCTGTACGGGTTGAATATACCTACCTTATAGATATTGTTATTATTATTTTTTCTCTACCTTGACTGGCGCCCCACATTGTGGTCACCTACTCTATTTTTTTTTTCCTCCTTTACTCCATGTACGTGTTGAACTAGTTCACACTACTGACCACACTGGCTGCCTATCAAGTACTCGATCCAATTCTTTGTCCTACTTACTCTTATTCCACTTCCTCTGGCGCCCTGCAACTAATTATATAAGACCACTTGGATTTGGGTTCCAAGTAAGTCTTGTGATTAACCCTCTACATTTTTTTCTCTCATACTGTATCATCGGCACTGGCCATGTTGGTGGAGTACTCGAAACAGCGCAACAAGGCACACAGGTCTCGCATGGGAGGCCCAGGTCATTGGTGGTGAAGTCGTGCTGTTCCGCAGAGCGACTCACCTCACGTCGCATATGAGGCGGTAAGCGGGAAGGCCGAAGTTTCGCTCCAGCGCTGACAGGCAAGCAGCAGAGTGAGAACGCCGAGAGCATGCACAGACGGACCGCACTTTCTGCAGCAGCTCTGACATATTGGGGTAATTTTTCAGGGGCCTCTGCATCACCAAATTCAGCACATGCGCCAGGCAAGGGATGTGCGTCAAGCTGGCTAGGCCCAGAGCTGCTACGAGATTTCGCCCATTATCGCACACCACCAGGCCGGGCTTGAGGCTCACTGGCACCAACCATTTATCGGTCTGATGTTCCATGCCCGTCCACAGCTCCTGCGCGGTGTGGGGTTTGTCCCCCCAAACAGATACGTTTAAAACTGCCTGCTGTCAATTACCCCTGGCTGTGCTGAAGTTGGTGGTGAAGGTGTTACGCTGACCGGATGAGGAGGTGGTAGAGGATGAGGAGCGGAGTAGGAGGCGGAAGCAACAGGAGGCAAGAGAGAATGCCCTGCAATCCTCGGTGGTGAAAGGACATGCGCCAAACTGCTATCGGCCTCAGGCCAAGCCACCACTGCATTTACCCAGTGTGCTGTTAGGGAGATATAAAGTCCCTGACAGGGACTGGGTGGGAGACAATGTAAAGGAACTGGAGGTACTGTCAGCCACCCAATCTACTATCGCCTGTACTTGTTCTGGCCTCACCATTCGAAGAACCGCATTCTGCCCTACCAAATAACGCTGAAGGTTCTGTCGCCTACTCACACCTGAGGAAGGTATTTCACTTGTGCGTGTAGCTGGCACAGATCGACCACATCCTCTCCCTGCAACAGAAGCTCCACCAACACCAGCAGCACCATGACCAGAGCCCCGTCCCTTATTTGACTCTCTCCTCATTCTTTGCGTTTACCCACCAAACTAACAGATGCTTTATGTCAGGCGACAATGTAACCACCAATAGTCAACAATTAAATTCACTGTAAGGCAGTGCCGGTGTCATAAAGAGGAAACATTTCTGGAGGTCACCCAACAGTGTGACAGACGAATTTTATACAATTACTTCACGGTCCACAAAAATGTTTTCATTTGTCAACCAACAATGTAACAGCAGTATTGACTGGTTGTATTGGACTGTCAGAAATGTAGCAAAGGCCGCAAATGTAGTATCTTGCACAAAATAGAATATTAAAACAAAGGAAAATAAACTGCAGTATTTAAAGCTTGTACTGGACTGTCACAAATGCAGCAAGTCCCAGAAAGTAGTATCTAGGACACAATGGGTGATTTTTTTAAAACCAGAATATAACCTGCAGTATTAAACGCTTGCTTGGACCTGTCACAAATGCAGCAAGGCCGCAAATGTAGTTTCTAGCACCAAAATGGGTGTTTTTTTAAAACCAGATATAACTGCAGTCATTAAACGCTTGTATAGGACTGTCACAAATGCAGCAAAGGACCCCAAATGTAGTATCTAGGACAAAATGGGTGTTTCTTTTTAAACCAAAATACAAATGCAGTATTTAAAGCTTGGATTGGACTGACACGAATGCAGAAAGGCCACAAATGTAGTATCTTGCACAAAATGGGTGTTTATTTAATACCAGAATATAACAGCAGTATTTAACGCTTGTATTGGACTTTCACAATGCAGCAAAGGCCCAAATGTAGTATCTAGGACAAAATGGGCGTTTATTTAAAACCAGACTATAACTGCTGTATTTAAGCTTGTATTGGAACTGTCACAAATGCAGCAAAGGCCCCAAATGTAGTATCTAGGACAAAATGGGCGTTTTTTTAAAACCAGAATATAACTGCAGTATTTAAAGCTTGCATTGGACTGTCACAAATGCAGCAAAGGCCCCAAATGTAGTATCTAGGACAAAATGGGTGTTTTTTTAAAACCAGAATTTAACAGCAGTATTTAACCACCTCAGCCCCTATGGCTTAAACACCCTGAAAGACCAGGCCACTTTTTACACTTCTGACCTACACTATTTTCACCGTTTATTGCTCGGTCATGCAACTTACCACCCAAATGAATTTTACCTCCTTTTCTTCTCACTAATAGAGCTTTCATTTGGTGGTATTTCATTGCTGCTGACATTTTTACTTTTTTTGTTATTAATCGAAATTTAACGATTTTTTTGCAAAAAAATGACATTTTTCACTTTCAGTTGTAAAATTTTGCAAAAAAAACGACATCCATATATAAATTTTGCTCTAAATTTATTGTTCTACATGTCTTTGATAAAAAAAAAATGTTTGGGTAAAAAAAAAATGGTTTGGGTAAAAGTTATAGCGTTTACAAACTATGGTACAAAAATGTGAATTTCCGCTTTTTGAAGCAGCTCTGACTTTCTGAGCACCTGTCATGTTTCCTGAGGTTCTACAATGCCCAGACAGTACAAACACCCTACAAATGACCCCATTTCGGAAAGTAGACACCCTAAGGTATTCGCTGATGGGCATAGTGAGTTCATAGAACTTTTTATTTTTTGTCACAAGTTAGCGGAAAATGATGATTTATTTATTTTTATTTTTATTTTTTTCTTACAAAGTCTCATATTCCACTAACTTGTGACAAAAAATAAAAACTTCCATGAACTCACTATGCCCATCACGAAATACCTTGGGGTGTCTTCTTTCCAAAATGGGGTCACTTGTGGGGTAGTTATACTGCCCTGGCATTCTAGGGGCCCAAATGTGTGGTAAGGAGTTTGAAATCAAAATGTGTAAAAAATGCCCCGTGAAATCCGAAAGGTGCTCTTTGGAATGTGGGCCCCTTTGCCCACCTAGGCTGCAAAAAAGTGTCACACATGTGGTATCTCCGTACTCAGGAGAAGTTGGGGAATGTGTTTTGGGGTGTCATTTTACATATACCCATGCTGGGTGAGAGAAATATCTTGGCAAAAGACAACTTTGTATAAAAAAATGGGAAAAGTTGTCTTTTGCCAAGATATTTCTCTCACCCAGCATGGGTATATGTAAAATGACACCCCAAAACACATTCCCCAACTTCTCCTGAATACGGAGATACCAGAAGTGTGACACTTTTTTGCAGCTTAGGTGGGCAAAGGGGCCCACATTCCAAAGAGCACCTTTCGGATTTCACAGGTCATTTTTTACAGAATTTGATTTCAAACTCCTTACCACACATTTGGGCCCCTAGAATGCCAGGGCAGTATAACTACCCCACAAGTGACCCCATTTTGGAAAGAAGACACCCCAAGGTATTCCGTGAGGGGCATGGCGAGTTCCTAGAATTTTTTATTTTTTGTCACAAATTAGTGGAAAATGATGATTTTTTTTATTTTATTTTTTTCTTACAAAGTCTCATATTCCACTAACTTGTGACAAAAAATAAAAACGTCCATGAACTCACTATGCCCATCAGCGAATACCTTGGGGTGTCTTATTTCCAAAATGGGGTCACTTGTGGGGTAGTTATACTGCCCTGGCATTCTAGGGGCCCAAATGTGTGGTAAGGAGTTTGAAATCAAATTCTGTAAAAAATGACCAGTGAAATCCGAAAGGTGCTCTTTGGAATATGGGCCCCTTTGCCCACCTAGACTGCAAAAAAGTGCCACACATGTGGTATCGCCGTACTCAGGAGAAGTTGGGGAATGTTTTTTGTGGTGTCATTTTACATATACCCATGCTGGGTGAGATAAATATCTTGGTCAAATGCCAACTTTGTATAAAAAAATGGGAAAAGTTGTCTTTTGCCAAGATATTTCTCTCACCCAGCATGGGTATATGTAAAATGACACCCCAAAACACATTCCCCAACTTCTCCTGAGTACGGAGATACCACATGTGTGACACTTTTTTGCAGCCTAGGTGGGCAAAGGGGCCCATATTCCAAAGAGCACCTTTCGGATTTCACTGGTCATTTTTTACACATTTTGATTTCAAACTTCTTACCACACATTTGGGCCCCTAGAATGCCAGGGCAGTATAACTACCCCACAAGTGACCCCATTTTGGAAAGAAGACACCCCCAGGTATTTCGTGATGGGCATAGTGAGTTCATGGAAGTTTTTATTTTTTGTCACAAGTTAGTGGAATATGAGACTTTGTAAGGAAAAAAAAAAAATCATCATTTTCCGCTAACTTGTGACAAAAAATATAAAATTCTAGGAACTCGCCATGCCCCTCACGGAATACCTTGGGGTGTCTTCTTTCCAAAATGGGGTCACTTGTGGGGTAGTTATACTGCCCTGGCATTTTCCAGGGGCCCTAATGTGTGGTAAGTAGGTAAATGACCTGTGAAATCCGAAAGGTGCTCTTTGGAATGTGGGCCCCTTTGCCCACCTAGGCTGCTAAAAAGTGTCACACATGTGGTATCGCCGTATTCAGGAGAAGTTGGGCAATGTGTTTTGGGGTGTCTTTTTACATATACTCATGCTGGGTGAGAGAAATATCTCGGCAAAAGACAACTTTTCCCATTTTTTTATACAAAGTTGGCATTTGACCAAGATATTTATCTCACCCAGCATGGGTATATGTAAAATGACACACCAAAACACATTGCCCAACTTCTCCTGAGTACGGCGATACCAGATGTGTGACACTTTTTTGCAGCCTAGATGCGCAAAGGGGCCCACATTCCTTTTATGAGGGCATTTTTAGACATTTGGATCCCAGACTTCTTCTCACGCTTTAGGGTGCCTAGAATGCCAGGGCAGTATATATACCCCACATGTGACCCCATTTTGGAAAGAAGACACCCCAAGGTATTCAATGAGGGGCATGGCGAGTTCATAGAATTTTTTTTTTTTTTGGCACAAGTTAGCGGAAATTGATTTTATTTATTTTTTTCTCACAAAGTCTCCCTTTCCGCTAACTTGGGACAAAAATTTCAATCTTTCATGGACTCAATATGCCCCTCACGGAATACCTTGGGTTGTCTTCTTTCCGAAATGGGGTCACATGTGGGGTATTTATACTGCCCTGGCATTCTAGGGGCCCTAAAGCGTGAGAAGAAGTCTGGAATATAAATCTCAAAAAAATTTTACGCATTTGGATTCCGTGAGGGGTATGGTAAGTTCATGTGAGATTTTATTTTTTGACACAAGTTAGTGGAATATGAGACTTTGTAAGAAAAAAAAAAAAAATTCCGCTAACTTGGGCCAAAAAAATGTCTGAATGGAGCCTTACAGGGGGGTGATCAATGACAGGGGGGTGATCAATGACAGGGGGGTGATCAGGGAGTCTATATGGGGTGATCACCCCCCTGTCATTAATCACCCCCCTATAAGGCTCCATTCAGATGTCCGTATGTGTTTTGCGGATCCGATCCATGTATCCGTGGATCCGTAAAAATCATACGGACATCTGAATGCAGCCTGACAGGGGGGGAGATCAATGACAGGGGGGGTGATCAATGACAGGGGGGGTGATCAATGACAGGGGGGGTGATCAATGACAGGGGGGTGATCAGGGAGTCTATATGGGGTGATCACCCCCCCTGGAAGGCTCCAGGGAGACGCCTGTATGTGTTTTGCGGATCCGATCCATCTATCAGTGGATCCGTAAAAATCATGCAGACGTCTGAATGGAGCTTTACAGGGGGGTGATCAATGACAGGGGGGTAATCAATGACAGGGGGGGTGATCAGGGAGTCTATATGGGGTGATCACCACAGTCATTGATCACGCCCCTGTAAGGCTCCATTCAGACGTCCGTATGCGTTTTGCGGATCCGATCCATCTATCAGTGGATCCGTAAAAATCATGCGGACGTCTGAATGGAGCTTTACAGGGGGGTAATCAATGACAGGGGGGTATACAATGACAGGGGGGTGATCAGGGAGTCTATATGGGGTGATCACCACAGTCATTGATCACGCCCCTGTAAGGCTCCATTCAGACGTCCGTATGCGTTTTGCGGATCCGATCCATCTATCAGTGGATCCGTAAAAATCATGCGGACATCTGAATGGAGCTTTACAGGGGGGTGATCAATGACAGGGGGGTAATCAATGACAGGGGGGTGATCAGGGAGTCTATATGGGGTGATCACCACAGTCATTGATCACGCCCCTGTAAGGCTCCATTCAGACGTCCATATGCGTTTTGCGGATCCGATCCATCTATCAGTGGATCCGTAAAAATCATGCGGACATCTGAATGGAGCTTTACAGGGGGGTGATCAATGACAGGGGGGTAATCAATGACAGGGGGGTGATCAGGGAGTCTATATGGGGTGATCACCACAGTCATTGATTACGCCCCTGTAAGGCTCCATTCAGACGTCCGTATGCATTTTGCGAATCCGATCCATCTATCAGTGGATCCGTAAAAATCATGCGGACATCTGAATGGAGCTTTACAGGGGGGTAATCAATGACACGGGGGTAATCAATGACAGGGGGGTGATCAGGGAGTCTATATGGGGTGATCACCACAGTCATTGATCACGCCCCTGTAAGGCTCCATTCAGACGTCCGTATGCATTTTGCGGATCCGATCCATCTATCAGTGGATCCGTAAAAATCATGCGGACGTCTGAATAGAGCTTTACAGGGGGGTAATCAATGACAGGGGGGTAATCAATGACAGGGGGGTGATCAGGGAGTCTATATGGGGTGATCAGGGGTGATCAAGGGTGAATAAGGGGTTAATAAGTGACAGGGGGGGATGTAGTGTAGTGGAACTTGGTGCAACATATTACTGAGCTACCTGTGTCCTCTGGTGGTCGATCCAAACAAAGGGGACCACCAGAGGACCAGATAGCAGGTATATTAGACGCTGTTATCAAAACAGCGTCTAATATACCTGTTAGGGGTTAAAAAAATCACATCTCCAGCCTGCCAGCGAACGATCGCCGCTGGCAGGCTGGAGATCCACTCGCTTACCTTCCGATCCTGTGAACGCGCGCGCCTGTGTGCGCGCGTTCACAGGAAGTCTCGCGTCTCGCGAGAGGACGCGCCGGCGCGTCCACTCGGAATGAATCAACCACCTCCAGGACGCGTCTGTGCGTACAGCGGTCCGGAGGTGGTTAAAGGGCTTCTGTCACTCCACTAAACTAATTTTTTTTTTTTTGTCTCCTTAAAATCCTTATGCTGCGATTTCTCAATATATAGGGCTATTACTCAGTTTGGTTCAGTAGTTATATAAAAAAAACTGACTTTTATAATATGCAAATTACCTCTCTAGCAGCAGGTAGGGCGGCCACCTGCTGCTAGCAGCCGCATCCTCCATTTATAATGACGCCCCCTCCTCATGTTGATTGACAGGGCCAGCGGACGCGCTCGTTCTCTGCTGGCCCTGTCTGCGTTTTAAATCTCGCGCTGGTCTTCAGTTGGCGCAGGCGCACTGTGTGGAGGACGCTCGCTCGGCCGCTCCATCCTCAGTGCGCCTGCGCCGGGTGTACATGTGACGTCATCGGCGCAGGCGCACTGAGGATGGAGCGGCCGAGCGAGTGTCCTCCCCTCAGTGCGCCTGCGCCGACTCAAGACAGGTACAGCGCCGGCGCCAGATTTTGAATGCAGACAGGGCCAGCAGAGAACGAGCGCGTCCGCTGGCCCTGTCAATCAACATGAGGAGGGGGCGTCATTATGAATGGAGGATGCGGCTGCTAGCAGCAGGTAGCCGCCCTACCTGCTGCTAGAGAGGTCATTTGCATATTATAAAAGTCATTTTTTTTATATAACTACTGAACCAAACTGAATAATAGCCCTATATATTGAGAAATCGCAGCATAAGGATTTTAAGGAGACAAAAAAAAATATCTATGAGTTTAGTGGAGTGACAGAAGCCCTTTAACGCTTGTATTGGACTGTCACAAATGCAGCAAAGGACCCAAATGTAGTATCTTGCACAAAATGGGTGTTTTTTTAAAACCATAATATAACAGCAGCATTTACCACTTGTATTGGACTGTCACAAATGCAGCAAAGGCCCCAAATGTAGTATCTAGGATAAAATTTGTGTTTTTTTAAAACCAGAATATAACAGCAGTATTTATCGCTTGTATTGGACTACCACAAGCGCAACAAAGGCCGCAAATGTAGTATCTTGCACAAAATGGGTGTTTTTTTAAAACCATAATATAACACCAGCATTTAACACTTGTATTGGACTGTCACAAATGCAGCAAAGGCCGCAAATGTAGTGTCTTGAGCAAAATGGGTATTTTTTTAATACCAGAATATAACAGCAGTATTTAAAGCTTGTATTGGACTGTCAGAAATGCGGCAAAGGCCACAAATATAGTACAGTATCTAGGACAAAATGGGTGTTTCCTTAAAAACAGAATGTAACTGCAGTATTTAAAGCTTGTATTTGACTGTCACAAATGCAGCAAAGGCCGCAAATGTAGTATCTAGCACAAAATGGGTGTTTTTTTAAAACCAGAATATAACTGCAGTATTAAACGCTTGTATTGGACTGTCACAAATGCAGCAATAGCCCCAAATGTAGTATCTAGGACAAAATGGGTGTTTTTTTTAAACCAAAATACAAATGCAGTATTTAAAGCTTGTATTGGACTGTCACGAATGCAGCAAAGGCCACAAATGTAGTATCTTGCACAAAATGGATGTTTTTTTAAAACCAGAATATTACCACAGTATTTAACGCTTGTATTGGACTGTCACAAATGCAACAAAGGCCGCAAATTTAGTGTCTTGCACAAAATGGGTGTTTTTTTAAAATCAGAATATAACAGAAGTATTTAATGCTTGTATTGGACTGTCAGAAATGCAGCAAAGGCGCCAAATGTACTATATAGGACAAAATGGGTGTTTTTTTAATACCAGAATATAACTGCAGTATTTAACGCTTGTATTGGACTGTCACAAATGAAGCAAAGGCCACAAATGTAGTGTATTGCACATAATGGGTATTTTTTTAATACCAGAATATAACAGCAGTATTTAACGCTTGTATTGGACTGTCACAAATGCAGCAAAGACCGCAAATGTAGTGTCTTGCACAAAATGGGTGTTTCTTTAATACCAGAATATAACAGCAGTATTTAACTATTGTATTGGACTGTCAGAAATGCAGCAAAGGCCCAAAATGTAGTATCTAGCACAAAATGGGTGTTTTTTTTTAAAACCAGAATATAACAGTAGTATTTAACGCTTGTATTGGACTGTCAGAAATGCAGCAAAGGCCCAAAATGTAGTATCTATGACAAAATGGTTGTTTTTTTTAAAACCAGAATATAACTGCAGTACTTAAAGCTTGTATTGGACTGTCACAAATGCAGCAAAGGCCGCAAATGTAGTGTCTTGCACAAAATGGGTGTTTTTTTAATACCAGAATATAACAGCAGTATTTAACTCTTGTATTGGACTGTCAGAAATGCAGCAAAGGCCCAAAATGTAGTATCTAGCACAAAATGGGTGTTTTTTTAAAACCAGAATATAACTGCAGTATTAAACGCTTGTATTGGACTGTCACAAATGCAGCAAAGGCCCCAAATGTAGTATCTAGGACAAAATGGGTGTTTTTTTTAAACCAAAATACAAATGCAGTATTTAAAGCTTGTATTGGACTGTCACGAATGCAGCAAAGGCCACAAATGTAGTATCTTGCACAAAATGGATGTTTTTTTAAAACCAGAATATTACCACAGTATTTAACGCTTGTATTGGACTGTCACAAATGCAACAAAGGCCGCAAATTTAGTGTCTTGCACAAAATGGGTGTTTTTTTAAAATCATAATATAACAGCAGTATTTAATGCTTGTATTGGACTGTCAGAAATGCAGCAAAGGCGCCAAATGTACTATATAGGACAAAATGGGTGTTTTTTTAATACCAGAATATAACTGCAGTATTTAACGCTTGTATTGGACTGTCACAAATGAAGCAAAGGCCACAAATGTAGTGTATTGCACATAATGGGTATTTTTTTAATACCAGAATATAACAGCAGTATTTAACGCTTGTATTGGACTGTCACAAATGCAGCAAAGACCGCAAATGTAGTGTCTTGCACAAAATGGGTGTTTCTTTAATACCAGAATATAACAGCAGTATTTAACTATTGTATTGGACTGTCAGAAATGCAGCAAAGGCCCAAAATGTAGTATCTAGCACAAAATGGGTGTTTTTTTTTTAAACCAGAATATAACAGTAGTATTTAACGCTTGTATTGGACTGTCAGAAATGCAGCAAAGGCCCAAAATGTAGTATCTATGACAAAATGGTTGTTTTTTTTAAAACCAGAATATAACTGCAGTACTTAAAGCTTGTATTGGACTGTCACAAATGCAGCAAAGGCCGCAAATGTAGTGTCTTGCACAAAATGGGTGTTTTTTTAATACCAGAATATAACAGCAGTATTTAACTCTTGTATTGGACTGTCAGAAATGCAGTAAAGGCCCCAAATGTAGTATCTAGCACAAAATGGGTGTTTTTTTAAAACCAGAATATAACAGTAGTATTTAACGCTTGTATTGGACTGTCACAAATGCAGCAAAGGCCGCAAATGTAGTTATCTTGCACAAAATTGGTGTTTTTTTAAAACCAGAATATAACAGCAGTATTTAACAGTTGTATTGGACTGTCACAAATGCAGCAAAGGCCGCAAAGGTACTGTATGGAAAAAAAATATATGATTTTTTTCACCCACAGTGAAAGAGATAGATTTACTGATTCTATTTCACTATCAGATTTGCAGTGCAGGCCGCAAAGGTACTTTATGGAGAAAAAAAAATATGATTTTTTCACCCACAATTAAACAGATGGATTTAACAGATTTTCTTTCACTATCACAAATGCATTGCAGGTCGCAAATGTACTTTTTAGAAAAAACAATAATAATTTGTCCCCACAGAATCTAACAGATGGATTTACTTGGATTGTACTTTACAGAAAAAAATGTGAATATGTCACCCCCTGGGTACCTGAACTCACAGACCGATTCCCTATATTAATTTCCCTTCCCCTGGCACATATGCAGTGCAGGTGCACTTAAAAAATGGGTATATGTTGCCCACTGAACTAAAAGATTAGGGTTCAATTATTGTCCCTGGCACATATGCAGTGCTGGTGCACTGAACTTGCACAAAATGGCCGCTGACGCCCACCTAACTAACAGACGGATAAAACTTATTTTTCTGTGTCACTGGGCTCAGGGCACGGTACAAAAATGTTGCACTGCACCCACAAAACAAAATCGCAGTAGAACGCAGAGTTAATAACAACAAGTTGTGATGTGATATCAGATAGATTCTTTCCTATTCTCTCCCTCATAGCAGCAGCATCCTATCCCTACACTAGTAAGAACAGAGTGACGTGCGGCGCTACGTGACTCCAGCTTATATAGAGGTCACATGCAGGGGCGGACTGGGAACTTTAAGTGGCCCTGGAAAAAAAAACTAAAAGTGGCCCCAAGTTGTAGGCGGGTCCAAAGACAGTAGGCGGGGCATTACAAGTAGGCAGGACCAACAGAAGTAGTTGGGGCCAGCAATAGCATGGTGCAGCACAAAATACCTCCCTAGCAAAACCAAATATCACAGTGCAGCACAAAATACTGCCCTTTCCCCATACTGAGGGCAGTGATACGGCTGAATTCAGGAAAGCGCCCGCAGCTGCTTGCCAAGTGCATAAGTACCTGAAGCTCCTAGCATTAAGTAATGCTGAGAGCATCAGATCATTATGTACCTAGACCAGGGATGGGCAAACTGCGGCCCTCCAGCTGTTGCAAAACTACAAATCCCCTCATGCCCTGGTGTAGGCTAATAGCTGTAGGCAGACTGGGCATGATGGGATTTGTAGTTTTACAACAGCTGGAGGGCCGCAGTTTGCCCATCCCTGACCTAGACAGAGGCCATAAGGAGAGTTTGGGGTGCCCCCTGGGCATCTCCCTCCCCACAGTGAGTATTGACTTATTTCATACCATGAGGAGCCCTTCATAAAAAAAAAACAAAAAAAAAAAACAGCCCCTTAAAAGTGATGACATATTGCTAGGATATGCCATGGCCTTATCACTGGTGGAGGTCTGACCTCTATGGGTACGTTCACATGAGGGATTTTGAAAATCTGCCTCCAAAAATTGCGGAATCCATGCTCATTTTAAAAGTGGGCTTTTTAAGGCGTGTTTTTATTACACTTTTTGGAGATGCATTTTCTAAATTGTCGGATGAGGGTAGAAATAATATTATGTGGCCGAAAGTGTAGGCACATCTTAAAGCGGCCCCAGGGCCGGCGGCCTACCGGGAAATTTCCCGGTATCCCGGTAGGCCAGTCCGGCCCTGGTCACATGCTGCACTGGCCAATCACAGCCATGCCATAAGTAGGCATGGGTGTGATGGCTTCTAAGGGCACACAAGTAAAAGGCTTGTTGATTGGCTGCCCTGCAGCCTTTCAAAAAGCGCCATTAAATCGCCGAACACCGAATTTGAACCCGAACTTTTACTGAAATGTTCAGTCCGGGGTCCAAAGATCCTAAAGTTCGGTACAAACCCAAACTTTGCAGTTCGGGTTCGCTCAACCCTATGCGCCTTCAGTCTTGATGCCCTGACACAGTTGTTATACCACCTATGTGTCCCCACACAGTAGTCATTCCCCCTTAGTGTCCCCACAGTAGAATGCTCCCTTAGTCTCATCTTCACAGAAATGATGCCCCCTTAGGGACTCCACACAGT
This sequence comes from Bufo bufo, assembly GCF_905171765.1. NCBI lineage: Eukaryota > Metazoa > Chordata > Amphibia > Anura > Bufonidae > Bufo > Bufo bufo. The sequence continues at coordinate 243,313,559 of NC_053389.1, read as the reverse complement.
AGTAATGTCCCTCAAGTGCCCTTACGCCGTATTTACACCAACTTAGTGCCCCCTACACAGTAGTCATGCCCCCTTAGTGCCCCCAACACAGTAGTCATGCCCCCTTAGTGCCCCCACAGTAGAATGCTCCCTTAGTCTCATCTTCACAGAAATGATGCCCCCTTAGGGACTCCACAGAGTAGTAATGTCCCTCAAGTGCCCTTACACAGTATTTACACCATCTTAGTGCCCTCACACAGTAGAATGCCCACTTAGTGCCCCCACACAGTAGTTATTCCCACTTTGTACCCTCATACAGTAAAATACCCCCTTAGTGCCTCTTAACAGTGGAATGCCACTTAGTCTCCCTACATAGTAGTTACAACCCCTTACAGAAGCGCTGCCCCCTTAGAATAATGCTTCCCCCTTAGTAATTCACTTACAATAAAATTGCCCCTTAGTGCACCTCTTACAATAATGTTGCCCCCTAAGTGTCACCCTTACAGTAGTGCTGCCCCTGTAGTGTTAATAAAAAAAAAAAGTAATACTCACCCAGCCTCATACCCATAATGAACAAAGCAGATTATGCTGTTGTCAGTGTAACGCCCCAGAGTGGCATTACCACTTCTGCACCCTGCTACTGTCTTTATTGGTTAACCTCATGTCATCTTGTGCATTTATTCCAAGTCCGTCACAATGTGCATTCCTATTTTTATGTAACTGTTATGTTCAAATGTAATATGCCTGGTTCACCAGCAGGTGGAAGCAAACATGGCAGAGCTACAGTTAGGTAGAATTGAGCTTTTCATTCCATTCTAACCCCTGTGATATAGCAAGGGGTTTTGTTTGGGAAGGCAGATATATTCCTCCCAACATGGGCGACTGAGCTGATTTCCAGCCAGGTGAGATCAAATACCGGACTGGAGTTTAAGTGCCGATCCAGGTTTTGGCAGCACCTGGCTGCCCTTTAAATAGACAGCTGGGCTCAGAATCTGAGTATCTGTTTTGGGATCTGAAGCATGGTGCTGTGCTGGAAGGCTGAGAGCCGTCTGAGGGCTGCACGCTGGGAAACAGCCCCCCTAAAGCCTGCTGTGGACGGGCCGGGGATAAAATAGCTAGAAAGGTGATGTGTCTGTTCTATGGACTTTTCATTGTGTGAATTAACACCAAGACTGTAATAAGTCGTTTTTTCTTTTGCCTTTTGTGTGAATAAACACTGACATTTTGATTTTCAAACTTGTTTTGCCTCTGTACTGCGTCCGCTTACCCTCCCTACCAAAACAAATCCTCAGAATTGGTGGCGTGGAGAGGGGACACGCAGTGAGGCTGGTGTAGACGCCAAAATATTTTTTTCGGGTACGGCTGGATGTCCTGGATTAAACCAGCTACATTTAAACCTGTGTCATGTGACAAAATGGAGCCTGTAATGAAAGCTCTCGTGGAGGCTAACCAACACCAGCAATAAACAAACCAGCTGCTGTTACAACACGTGATGGCTTTACAGACGACAGGAGCGTCCCAGAGTGTCCATGATGTCCGGAAAGCAGTCCGTGCGACGATCCCCAAGATGACACCATCAGATGACGTTGAAACCTACCTGGCGATGTACGAGAAAGTGGCCACAAGGGAGAATCTACCCCGAGATCAGTGGGCTGAGGTCGTCGCTCCGTTCCTGACATCCGATTCCCAGCGGGTGTATTTCAACTTGCCGGACGGTCAAACAGCCGATTACCAGAAAGTCAAGGGTGAGATTCTGGCAAGACTGGGGGTGAATGTATTGGTCCGGGCCCAGCGGGTGCATCAGTGGGGGTTTAAGCCGGCTGAGCCCGTAAGACCCCAGTGTTTTAACTTACTTAACCTCTTGCAAAAGTGTCTACAGCCTGATGTGCTGAGCCCCACTGCTATGCTGGACCGTCTGTTGGCTGATATGTTCTGAAGGGCTTTGCCACCCCCTCTCCAGCAATGGATCGGCCAGGTCTCTCCAGGTAATGCTCTCGAGATGGTCGACCTGGTGGAGCGCTATGAGGCTATCAGGAATCTACAGGGGGGTTCTTTTGGGAGGGGGGTAGTCAAATCCCATAACTCTCCACCCCAGACCCGGCAGTTTGTTCCCACCAAACCCGCCCGTAATGTACCCCCTGTGGACCCAGCTCTGATAGTCTGTTGGCAGTGTCGGGAGCCTGGCCATGTACGAGCTGACTGTCCACATCAGGTGGAACCCAAGGACACGAACTATGGCTTCCGTCACTCGTTATATGCAAGGAAGCTGTGTGCAGCGGGTGCCTCAGAGATAGAGTTGATCGAACCCGAACTGTAAAGTTCGGGTTCATACCGAACTTTAGGGTTTTCGGCACCCGGACCTGAACCCGAACATTTACGTAAAAGTTCGGGTTTGGGTTCGGTGTTCATCGATTTTTATGGCGCTTTTTGAAAGGCTGCACAGCAGCCAATCAACAAGCGTCATACTACTTGCCCCAAAAGGCCATCACAGCCATGCATACTATTGGCATGGCTGTGATTGGCCAACTGCAGCATGTGACCCAGCCTCTATTTAAGATGGAGTCACGTAGCGCCAACCCCGTCACTCTGCTTGGATTAGTGTAGGGAGAGGCTGCAGCTGCTGTGAGGGAGAGATCAGGGAGAAATCTTATCAAGATTCAAGAACTGTTTTTTGTACTCAGCGATTTACAGCAAAAGTGTTTTGTGGGTGCAGTGCACAATTTTTTTAAGCCTGCCCTGAGCCAACTACTGCTGAAAACGAACTTTTTTTTCTTCAGTTAGTAAATATCAATACATGATCATCAGCCATTTTATACAACGATAGTGCACCAGCACAGGCTATGTGCATGTCTGCAAGTCCAGAAATACAGCTTTGGCATACTGGGGTGAAAAAAGCCTCTGATAAACTGCACATCTGGGATTAGACAAGCATAAGTGACTGTCACATTTAGGACAGAAATACAGCTTTTTGGTTAGGGTGAAAAAACCCTCTAATATACTGCACATCTGTGATTACACGTGCATAAGTCACTGTCACATTTAGGCCATAAATACGGCTTTGGCATACTGGGGTGAAAAAAGCCTCTGATATACTGTACATCTGGGATTAGACAAGCATAAGTGACTGTCACATTTAGGCCATAAATACGGCTTTTTGGTTACTGGGGTGAAAAAAGCCTCTAATATATTGCACATCTGGGATTACACGTGCATAAGTGACTGTCACATTTAGGCCATAAATACAGCTTTGGCATACTGGGGTGAAAAAAGCCTCTCAAATACTGCACATCTGGGATTAGACAAGCATAAGTGACTGTCACATTTAGGACAGAAATACAGCTTTTTGGTTAGGGTGAAAAAACCCTCTAATATACTGCACATCTGGGAATAGACAAGCATAAGTGACTGTCACATTTAGGCCATACATACGGCTTTTTGGTTACTGGGGTGAAAAAAGCCTCTAATATACAGTCAGGTTCATAAATATTGGGACATCGACACAATTATAACATTTTTGGCTCTATACACCACCACAATGGATTTGAAATGAAACGAACAAGAAGTGCTTTAACTGCAGACTGTCAGCTTGTATTTGAGGGTATTTACATCCAAATCAGGTAAACGATGTACGAATTACAACAGTTTGCATATGTGCCTCCCACTTGTTAAGGGACCAAAAGTAATGGGACAGAATAATAATCATAAATCAAACTTTCACATTTTAATACTTGGTTGCAAATCCTTTGCAGTCCATTACAGCCTGAAGTCTGGAACGCATAGACATCACCAGATGCTGGGTTTCATCGCTGGTGATGCTCTGCCAGGCCTCTACTGCAACTGTCTTCAGTTTCTGCTTGTTCTTGGGGCATTTTCCTTTCAGTTTTGTCTTCAGCAAGTGAAATGCATGCTCAATCGGATTCAGGTTAAAAAACTCTTTGGTTGCTTTTTCAGTATGCTTTGGATCATTGTCCATCTGCACTGTGAAGCGCTGTCCAATGAGTTCTGAAGCATTTGGCTGAATATGAGCAGATAATATTGCTCAAAACACTTCAGAAATAATCCTGCTGCTTTTGTCAGCAGTCACATCATCAATAAATACAAGAGAACCAGTTCCATTGGCAGCCATACATGCCCACGCCATGGCACTACCACCACCATGCTTCACTGATGAGGCGGTATGCTTAGGATCATGAGCAGTTCCTTTCCTTCTACATACTCTTCTCTTCTCTTCCCATCACTCTGGTACAAGTTGATCTTGGTCGCATCTGTCCATAGGATGTTGTTCCAGAACTGTGAAGGCTTTTTTAGATGTTGTTTGGCAAACTCTAATCTGGCCTTCCTGTTTTTGAGGCTCACCAATGGTTTACATCTTGTGGTGAACCCTCTGTATTCACTCTGGTGAAGTCTTCTCTTGATTGTTGACTTTGACACACATACACCTACCTCCTGGAGAATGTTCTTGATCTGGACAACTGTTGTGAAGGGTGTTTTCTTCACCAGGGAAAAAATTCTTTGGTCATCCACCACTGTTGTTTTCCATGGTCTTCCGGGTCTTTTGGTGTTGCTGACCTCACCGGTGCGTTCCTTCTTTTTAAGAATGTTCCAAACAGTTGTTTTGGCAACGCCCAATGTTTTTGCTATCTCTCTGATGGGTTTGTTTAGTTTTTTCAGTCTAATGATGGCTTGCTTCACTGATAGTGACAGCTATTTGGATCTCATCTTTAGAGTTGACAGCAACAGATTCCAAATGCAAATAGCACACTTGAAATAAACTCTGGACCTTTTATCTGCTCATTGTAGTTGGGATAATGAGGGAATAACACACACCTGGCCATGGAACAGCTGAGAAGTCAATTGTCCCATTACTTTTGGTCCCTTAACAAGTGGGAGGCCCATATTCAAACTGTTGTAATTCCGACACTGTTCACCTGATTTGGATGTAAATACCCTTAAATTAAAGCTGACATTCTGCAGTTAAAGCATATCTTGTTCGTTTCATTTCAAATCCATTGTGGTGGTGTATGGGATTAGACGTGCATAAGTGACTGTCACATTTAGGCCAGAAATATAGCTTTTTGGTTACTGGGGTGAAAAAAACCTCTAATATATTGCACATCTGGGATTAGACAAGCATAAGTGACTGTCACATTTAGGCCAGAAATACAGCTTTTTGGTTACTGGGGTGAAAAAAGCCTCTAATATATTGCACATCTGGGATTACATGTGCATAAGTGACTGTCACATTTAGGCCATGAATACGGATTTTTGGTTACTGGAGTAAAAAAAGCCTCTAATATATTGCACATCTGGGATTACACATGCATAAGTGACTGTCACATTTAGGCCATAAATACGGCTTTGGCATACTGGGGTGAAAAAAGACTCTCATATACTGCACATCTGGGATTAGACAAGCATAAGTGACTGTCACATTGAGGACAGAAATACAGCTTTTTGGTTAGGGTGAGAAAACTCTCTAATATACTGCACATCTGGGATTAGACGTGCATAAGTGACTGTCACATTTTGGCCATAAATACGGCTATGGCATACTGGGGTGAAAAAAGCCTCTCATATACTGTACATCTGGGATTACACGTGTATAAGTGACTGTCACATTTAGGCAAGAAATTCAGCTTTTTGGTTACTGTGGTGAAAAAAACGTCTAATATACTGCACATCTGGGATTAGACAAGCATAAGTGACTGTCACATTTAGGACAGAAATAGAGCTTTTTGGTTAGGGTGAAAAACCCCTCTAATATACTGCAAATCTGGGATTAGACAAGCATAAGTGACTGTCACATTGAGGACAAAAATACAGCTTTTTGGTTAGGGTGAAAAAACCCTCTAATATACTGCACATCTGTGATTACACGTGCATAAGTCACTGTCAAATTTAGGCCATAAATACGGCTTTGGCATACTGGGGTGAAAAAAGCCTCTCATATACTGCACATCTGGGATCAGACAAGCATAAGTGACTGTCACATTTAGGCCATAAATACGGCTTTTTGGTTACTGGGGTGAAAAAAGCCTTTAATATAATGCACTTCTGGGATTACACGTGCATAAGTGACTGTCACATTTAGGCCATAAATACGGCTTTGGCATATTGGGGTGAAAAAAGCCTTTGATATACTGCACATCAGGGATTACACGTGCATAAGTGACTGTCACATTTAGGCCATAAATACGGCTTTTTGGCAACTATGGTGAAAAAACCCTCTAATATACTGCACAACTGGGATTAGACAAGCATAAGTGACTGTCACATTTAGGACAGAAATACAGTTTTTTGGTTAGGGTGAAAAAAACCTCAAATATACTGCACATCTGGGATTAGACAAGCATAAGTGACTGTCACATTTAGGCCATAAATACGGCTTTGGCATATTGGGGTGACAAAACCCTCTGATATACAACATATCTGGGATTAGACAAGTATAAGTGACTGTCACATTTAGGCCAGAAATACGGCTTTTTGGCAACTGGCGTGAAAAAACCCTCTAATATACTGCACATCTGGGATTAGACAAGCATAAGTGACTGTCACATTTAGGACAGAAATACAGTTTTTTGGTTAGGTGAAAAAACCCTCTAATATACTGCACATCTGGGATTAGACAGGCATAAGTGACTGTCATATTGAGGACAGAAATACAGCTTTTTGGTTAGGGTGAAAAAACCCTCTAATATACTGCACATCTGGGATTACACATGCATAAGTAACTGTCACATTTAGGCCATAAATACAGCGTTGGCATACTGGGGTGAAAAAAGCCTCTGATATACTGCACATCTGGGATTAGACAAGCATAAGTGACTGTCACATTTAGGACAGAAATACATTTTTTTTGTTAGGGTGAAGAAACCCTCTAATATACCTCACATCTGTGATTAGACAAGCATAAGTGACTGTCACATTTAGGCCAGAAATATGGCTTTTTGGTTACTGGGGTGAAAAAAGCCTCTAATATATTGCACATCTGGATTACACGGCATAAGTGACTGTCACATTTAGGCCATAAATACGGCTTTGGCATACTGGGGTGAAGAAAGCCTCTCATATACTGCACATCTAGGATTACACATGCATAAGTGACTGTCACATTTAGGACAGAAATACAGCTATTTGGTTAGGGTGAAAAAACCCTCTAATATACTGCACATCTGGGATTACACATGCATAGTGACTGTCCATTTTAGCCATAAATACGCTTTGTCATACTGGGAGAAAAAATCCTTGATATACTGCACATCTGGGAATAGACAAGCATAAGTGACTGTCACATTTAGGCCATAAATATGGCTTTTTGGTTACTGGTTGAAAAAAGCCTCTAATATATTGCACATCTGGGATTACACGTGCATAAGTGACTGTCACATTTACGCCATAAATACGGCTTTGGCATACTGGGGTATAAAAAGCCTCTGATATACTGCACTTTTGGGATTAGACAAGCATAAGTGACTGTCACATTTAGGTCAGAAATACCGCTTTTTGGTTAGGGTGAAAAAAACCCTCTAATATACTGCACATCTGGGATTAACAAGCATAAGTGACTGTCACATTTAGGACAGAAATACAGCTTTTGGTTAGGTGAAAAACCCTCTAATATACTGCACATCTGGAATTAGACAAGCATAAGTAACTGTCACATTTAGGCCATAAATACGGCTTTGGCATACTGGGGTGAAGAAAGCCTCTCATATACTGCACATCTGGGATTACACGTGCATAAGTGACTGTCACATTTAGGCCATAAATACGGCTTTGGCATACTGGGGGTGAAAAGCCTCTCATATACTGCACATCTGGTATTAGACAAGCATAAGTGACTGTCACATTTAGGCCATTAATACGGCTTTTTGGTTAGGGTGAAAAAACCCTCCTAATATACTGCACATCTGGGATTAGACAAGCTTAAGTGACTGTCACATTTAGGACAGAAATACAGCTTTTTGGTTAGGGTGAAAAAACCCTCTAATATACTGCACATCTGGAATTAGACAAGCATAAGTAACTGTCACATTTAGGCCATAAATACGGCTTTGGCATACTGGGGTGAAAACAGCCTCTAATATAATGCACATCTGGGATTACACGTGCATAAGTGACTGTCATATTTAGGCCATAAATACGGCTTTGGCATACTGGGGTGAAAAAAGCCTCTGATATACAGCACATCTGGGATTAGACAAGTATAAGTGACTGTCACATTTAGGCCATAAATACGGCTTTGGCATACTGGGGTGAAAAAAGCCTTTGATACACTGCACATCCGGGATTACACGTGCATAAGTGACTGTCACATTTAGGCCATAAATACGGCTTTTTGGCAACTACGGTGAAAAAACCCTCTAATATACTGCACATCTGGGATTAGACAAGCATAAGTGACTGTCACATTTAGGACAGAAATACAGTTTTTTAATTAGGGTGAAAAAAACCTCAAATATACTGCACATCTGGGATTAGACAAGCATAAGTGACTGTCACATTTACGACAGAAATACCGCTTTTTGGTTAGGGTGAAGAAACCCTCTAATATACCTCACATCTGTGATTAGACAAGCATAAGTGACTGTCACATTTAGGCCAGAAATATGGCTTTTTGGTTACTGGGGTGAAAAAAGCCTCTAATATATTGCACATCTGGGATTACACATGCATAAGTGACTGTCACATTTAGGCCATAAATACGGCTTTGGCATACTGGGGTGAAGAAAGCCTCTCATATACTGCACATCTGGGATTACACATGCATAAGTGACTGTCACATTTAGGACAGAAATACAGCTTTTTGGTTAGGGTGAAAAAACCCTCTAATATACTGCACATCTGGGATTACACGTGCATAAGTGACTGTCATTTTTAGGCCATAAATACGGCTTTGTCATACTGGGATGAAAGAAGCCTTTGATATACTGCACATCTGGGAATAGACAAGCATAAGTGACTGTCACATTTAGGCCATAAATATGGCTTTTTGGTTACTGGGTTGAAAAAAGCCTCTAATATATTGCACGTCTGGGATTACACGTGCATAAGTGACTGTCACATTTAGGCCATAAATACAGCTTTGGCATACTGGGGTATAAAAAGCCTCTGATATACTGCACTTTTGGGATTAGACAAGCATAAGTGACTGTCACATTTAGGTCAGAAATACCGCTTTTTGGTTAGGGTGAAAAAAACCCTCTAATATACTGCACATCTGGGATTAGACAAGCATAAGTGACTGTCACATTTAGGACAGAAATACAGCTTTTTGGTTAGGGTGAAAAAACCCTCTAATATACTGCACATCTGGAATTAGACAAGCATAAGTAACTGTCACATTTAGGCCATAAATACGGCTTTGGCATACTGGGGTGAAGAAAGCCTCTCATATACTGCACATCTGGGATTACATGTGCATAAGTGACTGTCACATTTAGGCCATAAATACGGCTTTGGCATACTGGGGTGAAAAAAGCCTCTCATATACTGCACATCTGGGATTAGACAAGCATAAGTGACTGTCACATTTAGGCCATAAATATGGCTTTTTGGTTACTGGGTTGAAAAAAGCCTCTAATATATTGCACATCTGGGATTACACGTGCATAAGTGACTGTCACATTTAGGCCATAAATACGGCTTTGGCATACTGGGGTATAAAAAGCCTCTGATATACTGCACTTTTGGGATTAGACAAGCATAAGTGACTGTCACATTTAGGTCAGAAATACCGCTTTTTGGTTAGGGTGAAAAAACCCTCTAATATACTGCACATCTGGGATTAGACAAGCATAAGTGACTGTCACATTTAGGACAGAAATACAGCTTTTTGGTTAGGGTGAAAAAAACCCTCTAATATACTGCACATCTGGAATTAGACAAGCATAAGTAACTGTCACATTTAGGCCATAAATACGGCTTTGGCATACTGGGGTGAAGAAAGCCTCTCATATACTGCACATCTAGGATTACACGTGCATAAGTGACTGTCACATTTAGGCCATAAATACGGCTTTGGCATACTGGGGTGAAAAAAGCCTCTCATATACTGCACATCTGGGATTAGACAAGCATAAGTGACTGTCACATTTAGGACAGAAATACAGCTTTTTGGTTAGGGTGAAAAAACCCTCTAATATACTGCACCTCTGGGATTAGACAAGCATAAGTGACTGTCACATTTAGGACAGAAATACAGCTTTTTGGTTAGGGTGAAAAAACCCTCTAATATACTGCACATCTGGAATTAGACAAGCATAAGTAACTGTCACATTTAGGCCATAAATACGGCTTTGGCATACTGGGGTGAAAAAAGCCTCTAATATAATGCACATCTGGGATTACACGTGCATTTAGGCCATAAATATGGCTTTGGCATACTGGGGTGAAAAAAGCCTTTGATATACTGCACATCCGGGATTACACATGCATAAGTGACTGTCACATTTAGGCCATAAATACGGCTTTTTGGCAACTATGGTGAAAAAACCCTCTAATATACTGCACATCTGGGATTAGACAAGCATAAGTGACTGTCACATTTAGGACAGAAATATAGCTTTTTGGTTAGGGTGAAAAAAACTCTAAAATACTACACATCTGGGATTAGACAAGCATAAGTGACTGTCACATTTAGGACAGAAATACAGTTTTTTAATTAGGGTGAAAAAAACCTCAAATATACTGCACATCTGGGATTAGACAAGCATAAGTGACTGTCACATTTAGGCCAAAAATACAGCTTTTTGGTTACTGGGGTGAAAAAAGCCTCTAATATAATGCACATCTGGGATTAGACAAGTATAAGTGACTGTCACATTTAGGCCAGAAATACGGCTTTTTGGCAACTGGCATGAAAAAACCCTCTAATATACTGCACATCTGGGATTAGACAAGCATAAGTGACTGTCACATTTAGGACAGAAATACAGCTTTTTGGTTAGGGTGAAAAAACACTCTAATATACTGCACATCTGGGATTAGACAAGCATAAGTGACTGTCACATTTAGGACAGAAATACAGTTTTTTGGTTAGGGTGAAAAAACCCTCTAATATACTGCACATCTGGGATTAGACAAGCATAAGTGACTGTCACATTTAGGACAGAAATACAGTTTTTTGGTTAGGGTGAAAAAACCCTCTAATATACTGCACATCTGTGATTAGACAAGCATAAGTGACTGTCACATTTAGGCCAGAAATACCACTTTTTGGTTAGGGTGAAAAAAGCCTCTGATATACTGCACATCTGGGATTAGACAAGCATAAGTGACTGTCACATTTAGGCCATAAATACAGCTTTTTGGTTACTGGGGTGAAAAAAGGCTCTAATATATTGCAGATCTGGGATTACACGTGCATAAGTGACTGTCACATTTAGGCCATAAATACGGCTTTGGCATACTGGGGTGAAAAAAGCCTTTGATATACTGCACATCCGGGATTACACGTGCATAAGTGACTGTCACATTTAGGCCAGAAATACGGCTTTTTGGTTACTGGGGTGAAAAAAGCCTCTAATATACTGCACATCTGGGATTAGACAAGCATAAGTGACTGTCACATATAGGACAGAAATACAGCTTTTTGGTTAGGGTAAAAAAAAAGTCTAATATACTGCACATCTGGGATTAAACAAGCATTAGTGACTGTCACATTTAGGACAGAAATACAGCTTTTTGGTTAGGGTGAAAAAACCCTCTAATATACTGCACATCTGGGATTAGACAAGCATAAGTGACTGTCACATTTAGAACAGATATACAGCTTTTTGGTTAGGTTGAAAAAAGCCTCTAATATACTGCACATCTGGGATAAGACGTGCATAAGTGACTGTCACATTTAGGACAGAAATACAGCTTTTTGGTTAGCGTGAAAAAACCCTCTAATATACTGCACATCTGGGATTAGACAAGCATGAGTGACTGTCACATTTAGACAATAAATACGGCTTATTGGTTACTGGGGTGAAAAAAGCCTCTAATATATTACACATCTGGGATTACACGTGCATAAGTGAGTGTCACATTTAGGCCACAAATACCGCTGTCATATAGAGTAAAAAAAAAAAATTATTTGTGCAATACCCTACATCAGAGTTTTTATTGGCGGTTAATTATTTTTAACAGACTTAACCACTTTTTACTTTGCTTTGTCAATGCTAACTATGAGGAAAACATCTAATAAGGGACGCGGTCATGGTCGTGGTGGTGGTGTTGGTGGAGCCTCTGTTGCTGGGAGAGGACGTGGCCGTTCTGCCACAGCTACACGTCCTAGTGAACCTACTACCTCAGCTCCCAGTAGCCGCCAGAATCTACAGCGATATTTGGTCGGGCCTAATGCCGTTCTAAGGATGGTAAGGCCTGAGCAAGTACAGGCGCTAGTCAATTGGGTGGCCGACAGTGGATCCAGCACGTTCACATTATCTCCCACCCAGTCGTCTGCAGAAAGTGCACAGGTGGCGCCTGAAACCCATGCCCATCAGTCTGTCACATTACCCCCGTGCATATTGGGGAACCTGTCTGAGCCTCAAGTCATGCAGCAGTCTCTTATGCTGTTTAAAGACTCTGCTGGCAGGGTTTCCCAAGGGCATCCACCTAGCCCTTCCCCAGGGGTGGAAGACATAGAATGCACTGACGCACAACCACTTATGTTTCCTGATGAGGACATGGGAATACCACCTTAGCACGTCTCTGATGATGACGAAACACAGGTTCTAACTGCTGCGTCTTTCTGCAGTGTGCAGACCGAAAAGGAGGTCAGGGAGGAAGATTGGCTGGAAGACGATACAGGGGACGATGAGGTCCTAGACCCCACATGGAATGAAGGTCGTGCCACTGACTTTCAGAGTTCGGAGGAAGAGGCAGTGTTGAGACCGAGCCAACAGCGTAGCAAAAGCGGGAGCAGGGTGCAAAAGCAGAGCAGCCGTCGCCAAAACAGTTTGCCTGCTACTGGCCACCGTCACCAGGGACCGAGCACACCAAAGGCAGCTTCAAGGAGTTCCCTGGCATGGCACTTCTTCACACAATGTGCTGATGACAAGACCCGAGTGGTTTGCACGCTGTGCCATCAGAGCCTGAAGCGAGGCATTAACGTTCTGAACCTTAGCACAACCTGCATGACCAGGCATCTACATGCGAAACACGGGCTGCAGTGGAGTAAGAACCTTCAAAACCAAGAAAGGGCTCAGGCCCCTCCTGCAACCTCTTCTGCTGCTGCCTCGGCCTCTTCCTCCGTCTTTGGAGGAACGTTGGCACCTGCCGCCCAGCAAACAGAGGATGTGCCATTAACAACACCACCTCCGTCACCAAGCATCTCCACCATGTCACACGGAAGTGTTCAGCTCTCCATCTCACAAACCTTTGAGAGAAAGAGTAAATTCCCACCTAGCGACCCTCGATCCCTGGCCCTGAATGCCAGCATTTCTAAACTGCTGGCCTTTGAAAGGCTGTCATTCAGGCTGGTGGAGACGGACAGCTTCAAACAGCTCACGTTGCTTGCTGTCCCACAGTACGTCTTTCCCAGCCGCCACTACTTCTCCAGGAGAGCCGTGCCCTCCCTGAACAACCAAGTATTGGATCAAATCAAGTGTGCACTGCGCAACGCCATCTTTGGCAAGGTCCACCTAACCACAGATACGTGGACCAGTAAGCACGGCCAGAGACGCTATATCTCCCTAACTGCACACTGGGTAAATGTAGTGGCGGCTGGGCTTCAGGCGGAGAGCTGTTTGGCGCACGTCCTTACGCCGCCAAGGATCGCAGGGCATCATTCTTTGCCTCCTGTTGCCTCCTCTTCCTACTCGGCTTCCTCCTCCTCTTATACCACCTCCTCATCCGGTCAGCGACAGACCTTCACCACCAACTTCAGCACAGCCAGGGGTAAACGTCAGCAGGCCGTTCTGAAACTAATGTGTTTGGGGGACAGGTCCCACACCGCGCAGGAGTTGTGGCGGGGTATAGAACAACAGACAGACGAGTGGTGCCAGTGAGCCTCAAGCCCGGCCGGGTGGTGTGCTATAATGGGTGAAATCTCATTGCAGCTCTGGGACTAGCCAGTTTGACGCACATCCCTTGCCTGGCGCATGTGCTGAATTTGGTGGTGCAGAAATTCATTCACAACTACCCCAACATGTCTGAGCTGCTGCATAAAGTGCGGGCCGTCTGTGCGCGCTTCCGGCGTTTTCATCCTGCCGCCGCTCGGCAGTCTGCTTTACAGCGTAACTTCGGCCTTCCTGCTCACCGCCTCATATGCGACGTGCCCACCAGGTGGAACTCCACCTTGCACATGCTGGAGAGACTGTGCCAGCAGCAGCAGGCCATAGTGGAGTTTCAGCTGCAGCACGCACGGGTGAGTCGCACTGCGGAACAGCACCACTTCACCACCAATGACTGGGCCTCCATGCGAGACCTGTGTGCCCTGTTGCACTGTTTCGAGTACTCCACTAACATGGCCAGTGGCGATGATGCCGTTATCAGCTTTACAATACCACTTCTATGTCTCCTTGAGAAAACACTTAGGGCGATGATGGAAGAGGATGTGGCCCAGGACGAGGAGGAGGAAGAGGGGTCATCTCTAACACTTTAAGGCCAGTCTTTCAGAAGTGGCTCAGAAAGAGGATTTTTGCAACAGCAGAGGCCAGGTACAAATTTAGCCAGCCAGGGCCCACTACTGGAGGACGAGGAGGAGGAGGATGGGGATGAAGCATGTTCATAGCGGGGTAGCATCCAACGCAGCTCGGGCCCATCACTGGTGCGTGGCTGGGGGATACGGAGGACGCAGACGATACAGCTCCCACAGAGGACAGCTTGTCCTTACCTCTGGGCAGCCTGGCACACATGAGCGACTACATGCTGTAGTGCCTGCGCAACGACTGCAGAGTTGCCCACGTTTTAACGTGTGCTGACTACTGGGTGGCCACCCTGCTGGATCCCCGTTACAAAGACAATGTGCCGTCCTTAATTCCCTCACTGGAGCGTGATCGGAAGATGCGCGACTAAAGGCGCACGCTGGTAGATGCGCTCCTGAAAGCATTCCCGACTGACGCCGGGGGACAAGTGGAAGCACAAGGCGAAGGCAGGAGAGGAGGAAGAGGTTGCCAACGCTGCTGTGTCAGCGCCAGCACCTCAGAAGGCAGGGTTAGCATGGCCGACATGTGGAAAAGCTTTGTCACTTCGCCGCAACAACCAGCCCCAACTGCTGATATGGAGCGTGTTAGCAGGAGGCAGCATTTGAACAACATGGTGGAACAGTACCTGTGCACACGACTACACATACTGACTGATGGTTCTGCCCCATTCAACTTCTGGGTCTCCAAATTGTCCACATGGCCAGAGCTTGCCCTGTATGCCTTGGAGGTGCTGGCCTGCCCTGCAGCCAGTGTACTCTCTGAACGTGTATTTAGCATGGCAGGAGGCGTCATTACAGACAGACGCAGCCGCCTGTCCACAGCCAACGTGGACAAGCTCACGTTCATTAAAATGAACCAGGCTTGGATCCCACAAGACTTGTCTGTACCTTGTGCAGAATAGACATTTATACCACCATCAAACATACATTCTTGTACTCAAGTCAAGTGCAATGATTCTTTGTTTTCTTTTTTTTTATTTGTCCCAATATTTGTGGGGCTACCTACCCCAATAAAAAATAAAAATAAACATTGTTGGCTACCTCCTCCTTCTCCATTGCTGCAACACCACATTTACCACCTCCTCAGACTCCGACTCCATATCCACCTGCTTCTCTGAGTTGCAGGTTAATAATTTGTAATTTTTAGTTATTTTATTTCATTTTAAGTTATTTCCCTATCCACATTTGTTTGCAGAGCAGTTGCCATGCTCTTAAGCACATTTTACTGCATTTTACATCCTTCTAGCCTTTTCAAGGACTATTTTAGAGCCATTTTAAGTAAAAAAAAGTGCCAATTTTAGTGCCCTAAATTGAAAAAATTCTCATTTTCAATTGTCGGGTAACATTTTACCATTTTTGGCGTATACAAACCCCTTCTGTGCCTGGGTGACAGGGGCCTAAATCTCTCAAAATCGTCTGTTCTATTGCTGGGTGACATGAACCCCCTTTTGCCGTGAATGAACCCCTGCTGTGCCTGGGTGACAGGGGCCTAAATCTCTCAAAATCCTCTGTTGTATTGCTTGGTGACAAGAACCCCCTTTTGCCGTGAATGAACCCCTGCTGTGCCTGGGTGACAGGGGCCTAAATCTCTCAAAATCGTCTGTTCTATTGCTGGGTGACATGAACACCCTTTTGCCGTGAATGAACCCCTGCTGTGCCTGTGTGACAGGGGCATAAATCTCTCAAAATCGTCTGTTCTATTGCTGGGTGACATGAACCCCTTTTGCCGTGGATGAACCCCTGCTGTGCCTGGGTGACAGGGGCCTAAATCTCTCAAAATCCTCTGTTGTATTGCTGGGTGACATGAACCCCCTTTTGCCGTGAATGAACCCCTGCTGTGCCTGGGTGACAGGGGCCTAAATCTCTCAAAATCCTCTGTTGTATTGCTGGGTGACATGAACCCCCTTTTGCCGTGAATGAACCCCTGCTGTGCCTGGGTGACAGGGGCCTAAATCTCTCAAAATCCTCTGTTGTATTGCTGGGTGACATGAACCCCCTTTTGCCGTGAATGAACCGCTGCTGTGCCTGGGTGACAGGTAGGGTTGCCACCTTTTCTTCAAGCCAAACCCGAACACGGGTGGAACGCATCGGGACCGGAAGTTGCGTTCCACAGGCCGGAAGTGGGTCCAGCTGTGGAGCGCAAGCTGTAACTGAGGAACGGGCCAAGCAGACAGGATATTAGAGAGGACAGTAGGGTAAAAGGAAACACAAGGAGGAACAATAGTAAAAGAAAACATTTAAAGGAGGGAGGGAGTGTCTGAAGACAGCGCCGCCCTGTGCTAGCATCACAGCTGATCGTCCCTACATAACATAACGTTTTTTCTGATGATGACAGATTCAGAAACCCATTTAAACACTGTTACACTTCAAATGTTTTATATACCTTTTTAGACGTGACTACTAGGACAGGACTTGGTCACAGAGGTTGGAAAAACACTGCTGCACTGTCTGCAGGCAGGGCACAGTGGGCACTGGGCTGTCTGGGCACTTGGGCAGGCACTGGCAGGCTGCTGGACTGGAGAATGATTTCTCCCACGGAGCTCCCTGCCTCTCTCTCTCTGATGTCACTTCCTGTTCCTGACTTGCTCGTATAAGAGAGAAGGAGGGAGGGACTGGGAGGCAGGGGAGGAGCAAGGGAGACTCTGAACTCTGAAGACAGCGCTCTGAGGCTGCGCTGGCGCCGCCCTGCGCTAGGCAGCTGCTAGCATCACTATAGGGACTCGGGGAGTGCTCAGCTGATCACCCGTCCACAGTGCTCATCGCCCGCCGCGGCTCACCCTGACGCTTGCCGCTGCTCACCGCCAGCGCCCAGCTGTCAGGTAAGACGGAGTCTCTGCAGTTTGAATGAATCCTGTGCCCAGGTCTAAGAAAGGCTTCTACCCGGGCACAGGATTACAAACCCGGACTGGCAACCCTAGTGACAGGAGCCTAAATCTCTCAAAATCGTCTGTTCTATTGCTGGGTGACAAGAACCCCCTTTTGTCGTGAATGAACCCCTGCTGTGCCTGGGTGACAGGGGCCAAAATCTCTCAAAATCCTCTGTTCTATTGCTGAGTGACATGAACCCCCTTTTGCCGTGAATGAACCCCTGCTCTGCATTGCTGACAGGGAACTAAATTTAGTGAAAACATCTGTTACTGATCGGAAGATGCGCGACTACAAGCGCACGCTGATGATAGCATTCCCACCTGACAGCGGGAGCACAGTGGAAGCACAAGGCGAAGGCAGAGGAGAAGGAAGAGGTCTCCAACGCAGCTGGGGCACCACCAGTAGAGATGTCCCGAACTATTAGCTGGCGAACAGTTCCCGGCGAACATCGCTTGTTCGCGTTCGCCGCGGCGGGCGAACATATGCGATGTTCGGTCTGCCCCCTATACATCATCATTGAGCAAACTTTGACCCTGTACCTCACAGTCAGCAGACACATTCCAGCCAATCAGCATACCCTCCCTCCCAGACCCTCCCAGACCCTCCCACCTCCTAAAAAAAATCAAGGACAGCAGCCCTCTTAGATTCATTCTGGAGCTGCAGTGTTAGTTAGAGCAGGGAGAGTGCTGCTGCTGCTGAATTAATAGGGAAAGCGTTAGCTAGGCCAGTGTTCTGTGTCCACTCCAGTCCTCAAAGACTCATCTGCTGTAAGGACAGCATCCTGACAGCACCCCAAAAAGCCCTTTTTAGGGCTGGTACATCAGTCTGCTTTTATTTTATTTTTTTCTATATATATATTGCAGTTGCCTGCCCGTGTGTGAGAGGCCACAGGCCCACAGACTGTACTCTGTGCACACCACTCATATAGGGTGGCACAGTACCTTGCAGATAAAAAAAGTCATTACATTTTTTCTCTGTAATATAATTGCAGTTGCCTGCCAGTGTGTGTGAGGCCTACAGACTGTACTGTGCCCACTGCCCACCACTCATATAGGGTGGCACAGTACCTTGCAGATAAAAAAGTCATTTAATTTTTCCTCTGTAATATAATTGCAGTTGCCTGCCAGTGTGTGTCAGGCCCACAGATTGTACTGTGCCCACTGCCCACCACTCATATAGGGTGGCACAGTACCTTGCATGCATAGTACCACTAATCAAAAAAAAAAATGACAGGCAGAGGCAGGCCACCCCGCAGGGGCCGTCGTGGTCGTGTTGCTGTGATTTCCTTTGGCCCTAGAATAATGTCCAGTGTTCAGAGGCCACGTACCCTGAACTCAAAAAATTCTGAGGACATAGTTGACTGGCTTACACAGGACACCCAATCTTCTATAGCTTCCGCTCGGAACCTTGACGCACCATCCTCCTCCAGCTCAGCTTCGGGCACCTCTCAAGTTACCACTCGCCCGCTCGCCGCCACCACCAACACTAGCACCACAGCCGCTTAACTTGATCTGTCAGAGGAGTTATTTACACATCAGTTGGAAGAAATGAGTGATGTGCAACTATTATTGCCAGAGGATGTAGATAACAGGGATATGTCTCAGTCAGGCAGCATTACACACATGGACGTACGGTGTGATGATGATGATGTTGTACCCGCTGCTGCTTGCTTTGCTGAGTTGTCAGATACAAGTGAAGCGGTTGATGATGACAATGTGTCCGTGGATGTCACGTGGGTGCCCGCTCGAAGAGAAGAAGAACAGGGGGAAAGTTCAGATGGGGAGACAGAGAGGAGGAGGAGACAAGTTGGAAGCAGGGGGAGGTCCTCGCAAGGAGCTAGTGCACAGTCAGACAGCATGTATCGGCACCCGGGGTCAGCCAGACAGCACGCCAATCAACGCATGCTGTTGCCACCACCAGAATGCCCTCATTGCAAAGTTCAGCAGTGTGGCATTTTTTTGTGTGTCTGCCTCTGATAACAGCGATCCCATTTGCAACCTGTGCCAAAAGAAACTGAGTCGTGGGAAGTCCAACACCCACCAAGGTACAACTGCATTGCGAAGGCACATGATCTCACATCACAAACGCCTATGGGATCAACACATGAGTACAAGCAGCACACAAACTCAAAGCCACCATCCTCCTCCTGGTCCAGCATCTTCAGCCACGTCAACCACTGCTGTCCTCCTTGCCCCCTCTCAACCACCCGCCACTCGGCCTCTCACCTTCAGCAGTTCCTGCTCATCTGCCCACAGTCAGGTGTCTGTCAAGGAAATGTTTGAGCGTAAGAAGCCAATGTCACAGAGTCACCCCCTTGCCCGGCGTCTGACAGCTGGCTTGTCGGAACTCTTAGCCTGCCAGCTTTTACCATACAAGCTGGTGGATTCTGAGGCCTTCAAAAAATTTGTAGCTATTGGGACACCGCAGTGGAAGGTACCCGGCCGAATTTTTTTAATCCCAACCTGTACTCTATTGTGGAAAAGGAAGTCATGGCATGTCTGGCACACAGTGTTGGGGCAAGGGTCCATCTGACCACTGATACCTGGTCTGCAAAGCACGGTCAGGGCAGGTATATCACCTACACTGCGCATTGGGTCAACCTGCTGACGGCTGCCAAGCATGGAATGCGTGGCTCTGCAGCGGAGTTGGTGACACCGTCACGACTCGCAGGCAGGCCTACTGCCACCTCCTCTACTCCTCCTACTCCATCCTCTTCGCTAACCTCCTCAGCTGAGTCCTCTTCTGCTGCTGCGTCTTACTTTATATAAACTGAAACCCCCCCCCAGCTCCCCAGGGGCTATTCCACATCCCGGATACGACAGTGTCACGCCGTCTTGGGGTTGACTTGCCTGAAAGCAGAGAGTCACACCGGACCAGCACTCCTGTCCGCCCTGAACGCACAGGTTGATCAGTGGCTGACCCAGCACCAACTGGAGATCGGCAAAGTGGTGTGTGACAATGGAAGCAATTTGTTGGCGGCATTGAATTTGGGCAAGTTGACACATGTGCCGTGCATGGCACATGAGTTGAATCTGATCGTACAACGCTTTGTGTATAAGTGCCCAGGCTTACAGGACGTCCTCAAGCAGGCCAGGAAGGTGTGTGGTCATTTTAGGCGTTCCTACACGGCCATGGCGCACTTTTCCGATATTCAGCGGTGAAACAATATGCCACTGAGGCGCTTGATTTGCGACAGCCCGACACATTGGAATTCAACACTCCTAATGATCGACCGCCTGCTCCAACAAGAAAAAGCCATCATCGAGTATTTGTATGACCGGGGTGCTAGGACAGCCTCTGCGGAGCTGGGAATTTTTTTGCCACGTTACTGGACGCTCATGCGCAATGCCTGTAGGCTCATGCGTCCTTTTGAGGAGGTGAAAAGCCTAGTCAGTCGCACCGAAGGCACCATCAGTGACCTCATCCCATTTGTTTTCTTCCTGGAGCGTGCCCTGTGAAGAGTGTTGGATCAGGCCGTAGATGAGTGTGAAGAGGAAGAGGAAGAGTTGTGGTCACCATCACCACCAGAAACAGCCTTGTCATCATCGCTTGCTGGACCTGCGGCAACGCTGGAAGAGGAGTCTGAGGAAGAGGAGTCAGGAGGAATGTGGCTTTGAGGAGGAGGAAGACCAACCACAGCAGGCATCCCAGGGTGCTCGTTGTCACCTATCTGGGACCCGTGGTGTTGTACGTGGCTGGGGGGAAGAACAGACCTTCAATGAGATCAGTGAGGACAAGGAACAGGACATAAGTAGCTCGGCATCCAACCTTGTGCAAATGGGGTCTTTCATGCTGTCATGCCTGTTTAGGGACCCTCGTATAAAAAGGCTGAAGGAGAACGACCTATACTGGGTGGCCACGCTACTAGACCCCCGGTATAAGCAGAAATTGGCTGAAATGTTACCGAATTACCGGAAGTCGGAAAGGATGCAGCAGTTCCAAAACAAGTTAAAAAGTATGATTTACACAGCGTATAAGGGTGATGTCACAGCACAACGGGAATCTAACAGGGGAAGAGGTGAAAGTAATCCTCCTCCTACCACAACCACGCCTGCAAGGACAGGACGCTTTACAGACGTGTTGTTGATGGAGGACATGCAGAGCTTTTTAAGTCCTACGCATCGCCACAGCCCTTTGGGGTCCACCCTCAGAGAACGACTCGACCGACAGGTAGCAGCAGGGCTGGGACAAGGCCATTTGGTGCCCAGGGCGAAGATGGCAAACTGCGCCCCCCCCCCCCCCGTTTTTAAGAAAGAATCAATGTTGTTTCAAAACAAGAATATACTTAAAGCAATAGAACAAAGGACTGTGGGACTTTGAAAGTCACAGACACTATAAAGTTCCCCCCCCATCATCATGTGCCAGTATAAAGTCCCCCCCATCATCATGTGCCAGTTTTGTAATAAGCCCCCCCAATGTGCCAGTAACACTATTGTAAAAAAAAACAAAAAAAAAACACTTATACTTACCTAAGTGTCAGCGATGCGATGCAGCCTCTTCCTGTGTCCCACGCTGTAATGTAAGGCTCAGGCGGCACGATGACGTCATTGCGCCGGCCTCTGATAGGCTGCCGGCCTAGTGCCTGCAGCCAGGGGCGTACATAAAAATCACTGGGCCCCATAGCAGGAATCTAAATTGGGCCCCCATTCCCCTTTTATAGCCCCTCCCTTTGTTCCATGAACTATTCTTGCTGCTGCGTTTTATAATTTATGCCATCAGGGCCGGAATGGGATTACAAAACAGCCCTGGCACACAAAAGAGGTATAATAGATGCAGATGTATATTATATACAGCAGTGTACAGTTATGTGAGGTACGCGGTATAATAGATGCAGTGTGTACAGGTATATAGTATATTCCCTAGTGTTCTGATATGTGAGGTACAGGGTATAATAGATGCAGTGTGTACAGGTATATAGTATATACAGCAGTGTACTGATATGTGAGGTACGGGGTATAATATATGCAGTGTATACAGTATATACAGTAGTGTAATATGTGAGGTACGAGGTATAATAGATGCAGTGTGTACAGGTATATAGTAAATACAGCAGTGTATTGACACCTCGTACCTCACATATCAGTACACTGCTGTATATACTATATATCTGTACACACTGCATCTATTATACCTCGTACCTCACATATATAGTATATACAGAAGTGTACTGATATCTGTACACACAGCATCTATTATACCTCATACCTCACATATCAGTGCACTGCGGTATATACTATATATCTGTACATATTGCATGTATAATACTGTGTAATATATGCAGTGTGTGTGCATGTATGTGTGTGTATATATATATATATATATACAGAGCAGTGTATTGATGTGACACATAGAAGGTATAATACTGTAGATGCAGTGTTTATAGAAATATGTGGTCAGTTATGCATTATAGTCACTGTGAGGTACATGAGGTAGTGGTAACTGTCTGAAGTAGTATACATGAGTGAGCAATGAGTAAAAACAGGGCATGGAGGGGGGGGGGGGTAAATGATGAAAAGTGGAGGACCTCCTCTTACCTCTCCATTCCAGTCTGTATGGATCAATACAGAGCTGCTTGTGAACTTTTAATACTTGCTGTTAGGGGTTGAAGGACCTGTGATGATGTCATCACAGGTCCTGGCAGATGTACCTTTGAAACCTAGGAACTACACCATTTTTGGTGCAGTTCCTTTGCTAGATTCTGCAGGACCTGTGATGTTGAAGATGATGTCATCACAGGTCCTGGCAGATGCACTGTTCTAACCTGGGAACTACACTTTACACTGTGCAGTTCCCTTACAGGACCTGTGATGACATCATCAAAGGTCCTTTAGCTTTAGAAAGGTAAACAGGAGTAATTAGGGGGCGGGGCCTCTCCTCCACTTCGGTGCCTGCCTGCAGCCTATCAGAGGAAAGGGAAGGGACACGCCTCTCCCTCCCCTGCACCTCCGCTGGCACAGACAGTTTACAATGGAGATGAGCGCAATGGAAGCGCTCATCTCCCTGTGCCCGGCGGCGGCTGCTCACTTGGGGGGGGGGGGGGGGCCCTTTTAGTTGGGGGGGCACATGGGGGGGCACAGCATGATGTAGGGGGGGCCGTGGCTGGCACTTCACCTGCGCCCCCCTCCTGTCCGCAAATGGTAGCGCCCAGGGCACCCGCTCCTTCGGCCCCTGCCTTGTACCGGCCCTGGGTAGCAGACTACCTTGCCTTAACTGCAGATATCGACACTCTGAGGAGCGATGAACCCCCTTGACTACTGGGTATGCAGGCTTGATTTGTGGCCTGAGCTATCCCAATTTGCGATAGAACTTCTGGCCTGCCCCGCTTCAAGTGTCCTGTCAGAAAGGACCTTCAGCGCGGCAGGAGGTATTGTCACTGAGAAGAGAAGTCGCCTAGGTCAAAAAAGTCTAGATTACCTCACCTTTATTAGGATGAATGAGGCATGGATCCCGAAGGGACTGACAGTGGGGGATGCATTTGACTAAAGAAGGCTGATGAGATGCCTTGGGCTAAAAATGGTCCCCTCACGCTGCTGTATTTAATCTCTGCATGCCGGATGACTTGCGTGACTTCTCTGCAGCAGCGGCTGCAACAATACCTAATTTTTCAGGCATGTGTACATGCCTAATTTTTCTGGCCTCTGGTGCTGCACTGTGGCTGCAAAAAAACAAAACAAAAAAAAAGGCACATACATGTGTCAATTCCCCTTCGTGATCGTTACCTTGTTGTGGTGAAGGGGCTTGCGTATCACAATGAAGCGATCACCTCTATGAGTGTGTTGGCAATGTTGGCACTCCCCAGATGATAAGGTCGTTGCTTTATTGTGAACAGACCAAAAGCGATCGGCTGGATAATTTTGCATAGAAAAAACATTAAATTTCTTTGTAATCATATAAGGTGATCATTAAAGCCTACTAGGCCAACAATGGGCCCACACTGCAGAATCATTGTTTTCTGGGTCACTTAACTGTCACTGAACTACCTTAGCACGACCATAGGCTTTGAAAAACCGCCATCGCCTGCAATCTCCCGAATGTGCGCACGAGCACAGTCATTGCTACACCAAGATTTAAAAAATTTATGTCATACGGGTGCCAACTATTGACAACTCTTTGCGGTTGTTTGCGGTGAGTTAAACGGGGAGTTTGGTCTGTCAGAGTTTGGTCTGTCACTGTGAAGTGGGCATAACCCTTACACTACCTGATCGATACAACATCATACCTGATCGTATACACACACTGGATGTTTTAAAGCACGTTATTCCAAACAATTTAGGAATGTTAGGTGATTTATGCCCTTTATGGATTAAAACCCGACTCTGCGTCAACTACATAATTTTCCATGGGAGTTTTGCCATGGATCCCCCTCCGGCATGCCACAGTCCAGGTGTTAGTCCCCTTGAAACAACTTTTCCATAACTATTGTGGCCAGAAAGAGTCCCTGTGGGTTTTAAAATTCGCCTGCCTATTGAAGTCTATGGCGGTTCGACCGTTCGCGAACATTTGCGTAAATTCACGTTCGCCGTTCGCGAACTGAAAATTTTATGTTCGAGACATCTCTAACCACCAGCACCTGAGAAGGCAGGGTTAGCATGGCCAAAATGTGGAAAAGCTTTGTCAGCCTTGGAGGTGCTGACCTGCCCTGCAGCCAGTGTATAGTGTGAATGTGTGTTTAGCACGGCAAAGAGCATTATCACAGGCCGCAGCCAATGTGGACAAGCTTACGTTTATTAAAATGAACCAGGCATGGATCCCACAGGACTTGTCCGTACCTTGTTCAGAATAGACATTTATACCAGCCTCAACCATCCATTCTTGTACTCAAGTGCACTTATTCTTTGTTTTATTTTGTTATATGTCCCAATATTTTGGGGGATACCCCAATTTAAAAATAAAAAATAACACAAATCAGTGTTGGCTACTAGGGATGAGCGAACCCGAACTGTATAGTTCGGGTTCGTACCGAATTTTGGGGTGTCCGTGACACGGACCCGAACCCGAACATTTTCGTAAAAGTCCGTGTTCGGGTTCGGGGTTCGGCCTACTATTGCCTACTATTGGCATGGCTGTGATTGGCCAGTGCACCATGTGACCCAGCCTCTATTTAAGCTGGAGTCACGTAGCGCCGCACGTCACTCTGCTATGATCAGTATAGGGAGAGGTTGCAGCTGCGACGTTAGGGCGAGATTAGGCAGATTAACTCCTCCAAAAGACTTGATTCTGTGATCGATCTGCAGCTGTGGATCATTGAAGTGCTATTATTGACTTGCTCACTTTTTTGAGGCTGCCCAGAGCGTTTTTAGATCACTTTTTTTCTGGGGTGATCGGCGGCCATTTTGTGACTTGTGGTGCGCCAGCACGAGCTATCACCAAGTGTATTTAACCATCGATAGTGTGGTTATTTTGTGCTATATCCTACATCAGCTGCAGGCTGAGCCTGTGTCACCCAAGTGCATTTAACCATCAACAGTCTGAATATTTTTTGGCCATATACTACATCAGCTGCAGGCTGAGCCTGTGTCACCCAAGTGCATTTAACCATAAACAGTGTGGTTATTTTTTGGCCATATATTACATCAGGGGCAAGTTGAGCCTGCACCCAGCGCCTAAAAAATAGACCTGACATTTCTATTCAACCAAATCTGCACAGTTTTAGCTGGTCAAGTTACTGTATTTGTAGTGACCGTAAAAGCAGACTTTTTGTTCTGGGTTGAAAAAGCATTCCCAAATTTGCCATTCTGAAAATAACTAGTTTGTGGTATTTGAGGCCTACTTGAAATCTATCCCAAAAAGAAAATCTTACATTGAAGGTATTGATAGTGTGATTCAGAAAAACCTAAGACACACGCTAGCGTGCTGATAGAAGTGTCATTCTGTGATTAAACCTATAACTGTCACACAGCGCAAAAAAAAAACAGGTCTCACATCTCTATTCAACCAAATCTGCACAGTTTTAGCTGGTCAAGTTATTTGTAGTGACCGTAAAAGCAGACTTTTTGTTCTGGGTTGAAAAAGCATTCCCAAATTTGCCATTCTCAAAATTACTAGTTTGTGGTATTTGAGGCCTACTTGAAATCTATCCCAAAAAGAAAATCTTACATTGAAGGTATTGATAGTGTGATTCAGAAAAACCTAAGACACACGCTAGCGTGCTGATAGAAGTGTCATTCTGTGATTAAACCTATAACTGTCACACAGCGCAAAAAAAAACAGGTCTCACATCTCTATTCAACCAAATCTGCACAGTTTTAGCTGGTCAAGTTATTTGTAGTGACCGTAAAAGCAGACTTTTTGTTCTGGGTTGAAAAAGCATTCCCAAATTTGCCATTCTGAAAATAACTAGTTTGTGGTATTTGAGGCCTACTTGAAATCTATCCCAAAAAGAAAATCTTACATTGAAGGTATTGATAGTGTGATTCAGAAAAACCTAAGACACACGCTAGCGTGCTGATAGAAGTGTCATTCTGTGATTAAACCTATAACTGTCACACAGCGCAAAAAAAAAACAGGTCTCACATCTCTATTCAACCAAATCTGCACAGTTTTAGCTGGTCAAGTTATTTGTAGTGACCGTAAAAGCAGACTTTTTGTTCTGGGTTGAAAAAGCATTCCCAAATTTGCCATTCTGAAAATAACTAGTTTGTGGTATTTGAGGCCTACTTGAAATCTATCCCAAAAAGAAAATCTTACATTGAAGGTATTGATAGTGTCATTCAGAAAAACCTAAGACACACGCTAGCGTGCTGATAGTAGTGTCATTCTGTGATTAAACCTATAACTGTCACACAGCGCAAAAAAAAACAGGTCTCACATCTCTATTCAACCAAATCTGCACAGTTTTAGCTGGTCAAGTTATTTGTAGTGACCGTAAAAGCAGACTTTTTGTTCTGGGTTGAAAAAGCATTCCCAAATTTGCCATTCTGAAAATAACTAGTTTGTGGTATTTGAGGCCTACTTGAAATCTATCCCAAAAAGAAAATCTTACATTGAAGGTATTGATAGTGTGATTCAGAAAAACCTAAGACACACGCTAGCGTGCTGATAGAAGTGTCATTCTGTGATTAAACCTATAACTGTCACACAGCGCAAAAAAAAAACAGGTCTCACATCTCTATTCAACCAAATCTGCACAGTTTTAGCTGGTCAAGTTATTTGTAGTGACCGTAAAAGCAGACTTTTTGTTCTGGGTTGAAAAAGCATTCCCAAATTTGCCATTCTGAAAATAACTAGTTTGTGGTATTTGAGGCCTACTTGAAATCTATCCCAAAAAGAAAATCTTACATTGAAGGTATTGATAGTGTCATTCAGAAAAACCTAAGACACACGCTAGCGTGCTGATAGTAGTGTCATTCTGTGATTAAACCTATAACTGTCACACAGCGCAAAAAAAAACAGGTCTCACATCTCTATTCAACCAAATCTGCACAGTTTTAGCTGGTCAAGTTATTTGTAGTGACCGTAAAAGCAGACTTTTTGTTCTGGGTTGAAAAAGCATTCCCAAATTTGCCATTCTGAAAATAACTAGTTTGTGGTATTTGAGGCCTACTTGAAATCTATCCCAAAAAGAAAATCTTACATTGAAGGTATTGATAGTGTCATTCAGAAAAACCTAAGACACACGCTAGCGTGCTGACAGAAGTGTCATTCTGTGATTAAACCTATAACTGTCACACAGCGCAAAAAAAAACAGGTCTCACATCTCTATTCAACCAAATCTGCACAGTTTTAGCTGGTCAAGTTATTTGTAGTGACCGTAAAAGCAGACTTTTTGTTCTGGGTTGAAAAAGCATTCCCAAATTTGCCATTCTCAAAATTGTTGTGAACGGGAACAATGAGGAAAACATCTAATAAGGGACGCGGACGTGGACATGGTCGTGGTGGTGTTAGTGTACCCTCTGGTGCTGGGAGAGGACGTGGCCGTTCTGCCACAGCCACACGTCCTAGTGAACCAACTACCTCAGGTCCCAGTAGCCAGCAGAATTTACAGCGATATTTGGTGGGGCCCAATGCCGTTCTAAGGATGGTAAGGCCTGAGCAGGTGCAGGCATTAGTCAATTGGGTGGCCGACAGTGGATCCAGCACGTTCACATTATCTCCCACCCAGTCTTCTGCAGAAAGCGCACAGATGGCGCATGAAAACCAAGCCCATCGGTCTGTCACATCACCCCCATGCATATCAGAGAAACTGTCTGAGCCTCAAGTTATGCAGCAGTCTCTTATGCTGTTTGAAGACTCTGCTGCCAGGGTTTCCCAAGGGAATCCACCTAGCCCTTCCCCAGGGGTGGAATAGATAGAATGCACTAACGCACAACCACTTATTTTTCCTGATGATAAGGACATGGGAATACCACCTCAGCACGTTTCTGATGATGACGAAACACAGGTGCCAACTGCTGCGTCTTTCTGCAGTGTGCAGACTGAACAGGAGGTCAGGGGTCAAGACTGGGTGGAAGACGATGCAGGGGACGATGAGGTCCTAGACCCCACATGGAATGAAGGTCGTGCCACTGACTTTCACAGTTCAGAGGAAGAGGCAGTGGTGAGACCGAGCCAACAGCGTAGCAAAAGAGGGAGCAGTGGGCAAAATCAGAACACCCGCCGCCAAGAGACTTCGCCTGCTACTGACCGCCGCCATCTGGGACCGAGCACCCCAAAGGCAGCTTCAAGGAGTTCCCTGGCATGGCACTTCTTCAAACAATGTGCTGACGACTAGACCCGAGTGGTTTGCACGCTGTGCCATCAGAGCCTGAAGCGAGGCATTAACGTTCTGAACCTTAGCACAACCTGCATGACCAGGCACCTGCATGCAAAGCATGAACTGCAGTGGAGTAAACACCTTAAAAACAAGGAAGTCACTCAGGCTCCCCCTGCTGCCTCTTCTGCTGCTGCCGCCTCGGCCTCTTCTGCTGCTGCCTCGGCCTCTTCTGCTGCTGCTGCCGCCGCCTCGGCCTCTTCCTCTGCCTCTGGAGGAACGTTGGCACCTGCCGCCCAGCAAACATGGGATGTACCACCAACACCACCACCTGCGTCACCAAGCATCTCAACCATGTCACACGGCAGCGTTCAGCTCTCCATCTCACAAACATTTGAGAGAAAGCGTAAATTCCCACCTAGCCACCCTCGATCCCTGGCCCTGAATGCCAGCATTTCTAAACTACTGGCCTATGAAATGCTGTCATTTAGGCTGGTGGACACACACAGCTTCAAACAGCTCATATCACTTGCTGTCCCACAGTATGTTGTTCCCAGCCGCCACTACTTCTCCAAGAGAGCCGTGCCTTCCCTGCACAACCAAGTGTCCGATAAAATCAAGTGTGCACTGCGCAACGCCATCTGTGGCAAGGTCCACCTAACCACAGATACGTGGACCAGTAAGCACGGCCAGGGACGCTATATCTCCCTAACTGCACACTGGGTAAATGTAGTGGCGGCTGGGCCCCAGGCGGAGAGCTGTTTGGCGCACGTCCTTCCGCCGCCAAGGATCGCAGGGCAACATTCTTTGCCTCCTGTCTCCTCCTCCTCCTACTCAGCTTCCTCCTCCTCTTCTTCCACCTGCTCATCCAGTCAGCCACACACCTTCACCACCAACTTCAGCACAGCCCGGGGTAAACGTCAGCAGGCCATTCTGAAACTCATATGTTTGGGGGACAATCCCCACACCGCACAGGAGTTGTGGCGGGGTATAGAACAACAGACCGATGAGTGGTTGCTGCCGGTGAGCCTCAAGCCCGGCCTGGTGGTGTGCGATAATGGGCGAAATCTCGTTGCAGCTCTGGGACTAGCCGGTTTGACGCACATCCCTTGCCTGGCGCATGTGCTGAATTTGGTGGTGCAGAAGTTCATTCGCAACTACCCCGACATGTCAGAGCTGCTGCATAAAGTGCGGGCCGTCTGTTCGCGCTTCCGGCGTTCACACCCTGCCGCTGCTCGCCTGTCTGCGCTACAGCGTAACTTCGGCCTTCCCGCTCACCGCCTCATATGCGACGTACCCACTAGGTGGAACTCCACCTTGCATATGCTGGACAGACTGTGCGAGCAGCAGCAGGCCATAGTGGAGTTTCAGCTGCAGCACGCACGGGTCAGTCGCACTGCGGATCAGACACACTTCACCACCAATGACTGGGCCTCCATGCGAGACCTGTGTGCCCTGTTGCGCTGTTTTGAGTACTCCACCAACATGGCCAGTGGCGATGACGCCGTTATCAGCGTTACAATACCACTTCTATGTCTCCTTGAGAAAACACTTAGGGCGATGATGGAAGAGGAGGTGGCCCAGGAGGAAGAGGAGGAAGAGGGGTCATTTTTAGCACTTTCAGGCCAGTCTCTTCAAAGTGAGAGGGAGGTTTTTTGCAACACCAGAGGCCAGGTACAAATGTGGCCAGACAGGGCCCACTACTGGAGGACGAGGAGGACGAGGATGAGGAGGAGGTGGAGGAGGATGAGGATGAAGCATGTTCACAGCGGGGTGGCACCCAAAGCAGCTCGGGCCCATCACTGGTGCGTGGCTGGGGGGAAACACAGGACGATGACGATACGCCTCCCACAGAGGACAGCTTGTCCTTACCTCTGGGCAGCCTGGCACACATGAGCGACTACATGCTGCAGTGCCTGCGCAACGACAGCAGAGTTGCCCACATTTTAACGTGTGCGGACTACTGGGTTGCCACCTTGCTGGATCCCCGGTACAAAGACAATGTGCCCACCTTACTTCCTACACTGGAGCGTGATAGGAAGATGCGCGAGTACAAACGCACGTTGGTAGACGCGCTACTGAGAGCATTCCCAAATGTCACAGGGGAACAAGTGGAAGCCCAAGGCGAAGGCAGAGGAGGAGCAAGAGGTCGCCAACGCAGCTGTGTCACGGCCAGCTCCTCTGAGGGCAGGGTTAGCATGGCAGAGATGTGGAAAAGTTTTGTCACCACGCCACAGCTAAGTGCACCACCACCTGATACGGAACGTGTTAGCAGGAGGCAACATTTCACTAACATGGTGGAACAGTACCTGTGCACACCCCTCCACGTACTGACTGATGGTTCGGCCCCATTCAACTTCTGGGTCTCCAAATTGTCCACGTGGCCAGAGCCATGCCTTGGAGGTGCTGGCCTGCCCGACGGCCAGCGTTTTGTCTGAACGTGTATTCAGCACGGCAGGGGGCGTCATTACAGACAAACGCAGCCGCCTGTCTACAGCCAATGTGGACAAGCTGACGTTCATAAAAATGAACCAGGCATGGATCCCACAGGACCTGTCCATCCCTTGTGCAGATTAGATATTAACTACCTCCCCTTAACAATATATTATTCTACTCCAGGGCACTTCCTCATTCAATACTATTTTTAATTTCATTTTACCATTATATTGCGGGGCAACCCAAAGTTGAATGAACCTCTCCTCTGTCTGGGTGCCGGGGCCTAAATGTGTGACAGTGGCCTGTTCCAGTGGTGGGTGACGTGAAGCCTGATTCTCTGCTATGACATGAAGACAGATTCTGTGTTGACATAAGGCCAGATTCTCTGTTACGAGACCTCTCTCCTCTGACTGGGTGCCTGGGCCTAAATGTGTGACAGTGGCCTGTTCCAGTGGTGGGTGACGTGAAGCCTGATTCTCTGCTATGACATGAATACAGATTCTGCGCTGACATAAGGCCAGATTCTCTGTTACGGGACCGCTCTCCTCTGTCTGGGTGCCGGGGCCTAAATGTGTGACAGTGGCCTGTTCCAGTGGTGGGTGACGTGAAGCCTGATTCTCTGCTATGACATGAAGACTGATTCTGCGCTGACATAAGGCCAGATTCTCTGTTACGGGACCTCTCTCCTCTGCCTGGGTGCCTGGGCCTAAATGTGTGACAGTGGCCTGTTCCAGTGGTGGGTGACATGAAGCCTGATTCTCTGCTATGACATGAAGACAGATTCTGTGCTGACATCAAGCCAGATTCTCTGTTACGGGACCTCTCTCCTCTGACTGGGTGCCTGGGCCTAAATGTGTGACAGTGGCCTGTTCCAGTGGTGGGTGACGTGAAGCTTGATTCTCTGCTATGACATGAAGACAGATTCTGCGCTGACATAAGGCCAGATTCTCTGTTACGGGACCGCTCTCCTCTGTCTGGGTGCCGGGGCCTAAATGTGTGACAGTGGCCTGTTCCAGTGGTGGGTGACGTGAAGCCTGATTCTCTGCTATGACATGAAGACAGATTCTGTGCTGACATGAAGCCAGATTCTCTGCTATGGCATGAAGAGACTGATTCTGTGCTGACATGAAGCCAGATTCTTTGCTATGGCATGAAGAGACTGATTCTCTGCTGACGTGAAACCAGATTCTCTGCTATGGGACCTCTGTCCAATTGATATTGGGTCATTTTTTTTTTAAAAAAAAATTTAAATTCATTTCCCTATCCACATTTGTTTGCAGGGGATTTACCTACATGTTGCTGCCTTTTGCAGCCCTCTAGCTCTTTCCTGGGCTGTTTTACAGCCTTTTTAGTGCCGAAAAGTTCGGGTCCCCATTGACTTCAATGGGGTTCGGGTTCGGGACGAAGTTCGGATCGGGTTCGGATCCCGAACCCGAACATCCAGGTGTTCGCTCAACTCTATTGGCTACCTATTCCTCCTTCACCGCCGCTTCCACCTACACCGCCACGTCAACCTACACCGCCACATCGTAAAAACACCAAGTTGGAGCTCACCTCACAATACACCACCGAGGAGCACGGACACAGAACCGGAACCAAGGCTGAGAAGTAGCGAAAAAAGTAGATTGTCCAGCTTCACCTCGCAGTGCGTGTTTTATTAGGAAACGTGCTTAAAAACCAAACATCAGGCTCAAGCTGGCCAATCTACTTTTTTCGCTACACCGCCACATCCACCCATCCACCGCCTCCTCAACCTCCTACTCCTAGATCCAGATTGTTATTTTAAATTTTTCAGTATTTTATGTTATTTTAAGTCATTTCCCGATCCACATTTGTTTGCAGAACAGTTGTCATGCTCTTAAGCACATTTTGATGCCTTTTGCAGCCCTCTAGCCCTTTCTAGGACTATTTTAGAGCCATTTTAGTGCCCAAAAGTTCAGGTCCCCATTGACTTCAATGGGGTTCGGGGTCAAGTTCGGGTCAAGTTCGAGGTGGGAGACACTCCAGCGAGGCTCTGTTGGACTCAGGGAGTCTGGTGACCCTGGTAAGGGCTCCCCTGGTACGGGCCACTGAGTATACTGGCCAGAAAATCGAGGTCATGTGTATTCATGGAGACTTAAAAGACTACCCCACTGCTATGGTGTCTCTATCCACGATTGCCGGCAAGTGGACCCACGATGGGGCTGTCGCCACCAATGTACACTACAAACTTATAATAGGGAGAAACTTCCCGGGCTTCCCGGCGCTGTGGCCTGCTATGAGAGTGACTGATACCCATGAGACAGGGGTAACCCTAGAAGAGTGGCCAGGGGGGAGACCAGAACCCTGGGAACCTAAGTCCGAAGGGCCAGCGGTAGGGGTGACCGTCACTTCGGTGGAAGAAGGGGAGACATGGAGGATTTGACGCAGGTTCCTGAGCTGGCAGACCTCAATGTCTCCCGGGATAATTTTGGTACCGCCCAGCACCGGGACCCAACCCTATCCCGAGCCTGGGAAAATGTATTAATAGTAGATGGTGAACCATAACAACCAGGGGCAGAGTAGGTGTTCCCCCATTTTGTGGTTCATCAGGAGATGTACCGGGTAAACCAGTTGCCAGGTGAATCCATTGAACAGTTGGTGGTGCCCCAGACTTATTGCAAACTCGTGTTAGAGTTAGCCCACTAACATGTTCTCGGTGGTTCATCTGGGAATGTAGAAGACACAGGACCGGATACTACACCGGTTTTACTGGCCCAGTGTGTTTAGGGAGGTGGAAGAATTCTGTAAGTCTTGTGTAACACCCCAGAGTTGGGTTACTAAACGCTTTTACCCCGCTACAATCTGCTAAGAGCATTAACATTGTCATTTGATGTGATTTCCCTCATGTCATTCACAACTGTGCAGATAAAACCATATTAAATGTAATTTTTTTCCTTGTAATGTTTCAGGTCTACCAGCAGGTGGCAGCATCCTTGGAAGGAATAGTTTTAATGTTATGGCCACTCAGAATGGAACGTTCCTGTTCTGTTCTGCCCCCCTGCTTAAGGGAAGTGGAGTGTCCCACATTCTGCAGCAAGGGAGGAGAAAACCAGTTAGATCTAGTTCTAGCTCTCCCTCCATGGGGAAGACAGCAAGGACCAAGTCTCGTCCTGAGATTTGATCAGATTCCCAGTCTCAGCTGGACGAAGCCAAGTAGAAAGCTGTAGATCACTCCAGTTCCCGGAAGAACCATACCCTGTGAAGATAACTGTGAGTAACGACCAGTGACCCCAGGAGAAGCCATAATCCTCCTCAGCAAGTCAGTCCCTAGATAGCAGAAGATAGTCAGTGCAGAAGCCAAATTCCTGCCACATTACAGAGCTACTAAGCAGACGTCCTTTTCCTGCAAAAGCTCGAGGCACATGATAGAGCAGAAGATAATTTCCTGCCGTACTTTGCCAATACCTGCTGGGACCAAAGACTATTGCTGTACCTTGTTTGGATGAAAGCTACTACCAGTAAAGACTAGTTTGAACTTCACCCAAAGTCTGTATCTCAATTTCTGCTACCAGTTCCTCTATTACTCCTACTAGCACAAAACTAATTTTATTGCAAGTGAGCCAGGATCCAGGAGTCCAGCCGTACCCAGGTAGGAGACACTGTTGACACTATTGCCACTATCACACAGAGACATTACACCACTCTGGCATTCCTAACCTGGTACGTGAGTTACAACACCTTAAAGGGCCCTGTGACTGTACCCTGCACACACTGCAATTGGCGTTACGAACAAACAATAGACTGTTGTATACATTTCCTGACCCACTGCATGATTTGGCGTCCGTGTAACTGTACCACGGTCCGGCTCTATCACACTTGCCTGACCTGCCAGGCAACAAGCTCCCAGCACCTTTTTCGCAGTCCCTTGGTACCTCTCCCGATCATCGAAGTGCCGTTTGAGCGAATCGTTATGGACCTCGTAGGCCCAGTACCGAAGTCCGCTAGAGGACACGAACACATCTTGGTCGTCCTGGACTGCGCCACTTGGTACCCAGAGGCGGTGCCACTGCGACATACATCGGTGAAGCACCAAGTGGGGCTACCTAAAGAGGTTCTGACTGGCCAGGGGACCCCTTTTATGTCCAAGGTCATGAGGGAACTCTGTAAGTTGCTGCATATCAGACAGTTACGGACGTCCGTGTGCCATCCGCAAACAGACGGTCTGGTGGAAAGGTTTAACAAAACTCTAAAAACTATGTTAAAAAGGGTGGTGTCTAAAGATGGGAAGGACTGAGACCTTCTTCTGCCCTATCTCATGTTCGATGTGCGAGAGGTACCCCAGGCTTCTACTGGGTTCTCGCCCTTCGAATTGCTTTATGGCAGAAATCTTCGTGGTCTGTTGGAGGTGTGGGAACAGCAACCCACTCCTCATAAAAGTGTCCTGGAGTATGTTATGAAGATGCAACAGCGGATAGAGACCGTTTTGCCTCTTGTCAGGGAGCATATAGAGGCCGCTCAGCAAGCCCAGAGTCGGATCTATAATCGGCAGGCTCGGGTACGGATCTTTAACCCGGGTGATCGGGTTTGGTTCTGGTGCCGACCGTGGACAGTAAGTTCCTGGCTAGATGACAGGGGCCCTACGAGGTACTCGAGAAAGTTGGAGAGGTAAATTACAAGGTACACCAGCCAGGGTGGCGGAAGCCGGAGCAGGTTTACCATGTTAATGTGAACTGAAGACAGCCCGCGGTCGGGTTTTCTAGGGGAAGAGGTTCTGGCTCCTATGTCTGATGCAATGGAAGCAGTTGCCACAGTAAAAATTGCTTACAGGCTCTCCTCTAAACAGGCTCAGGAGACCAGGGAGTTCATTAGTCGGAACACGGATGTGTTCTCGGACCTCCCTGGACGCACTTCCGCAATCCAGCATGACATTGTCACAGAGCCTCAGGCAAAAGTCCGGTTAAAGCCATACCGGGTACCCATGGCTCGGCAACAAGCCATCTCGGAGGAAGTGCAGCTCATGCTGCGGCTAGACGTAATCGAGGAGTCTAAAAGTGAGTGGACCAGTCCTATAGTCTTAATACCCAAGCCAGACAGGACATTACGGTTTTGTAACGATTTTCGTAAGCTGAACGAAAAATCTAAATTCGATGCATATCCCACGCCTCTGGTGGATGAGCTTATTGAAAGGTTAGGCCAAACCCGGTATTTCTGTTTTGGACATCACCAAAGGGTACTGGCAGGTACCCTTGATGGAGACTGCCAAAGAGAAAACTGCCTTTATTACACCAGAGGTGCTGTACCAATATAAGGTGTTACCCTTACGGTCTGCATGGCGCCCCTGCCACTTTTCAATGTCTAATGGACATTATGTTTCGTCCAATTCGGCGGTACGCCTCAGCTTACCTGGATGATATTGTCATTCACAGTACCGACTGGGAAAGTCACCTGCCCAAAGTACAGGCCGTAGTGGACTCCCTTTGAAAGGCTGGTCTAACAGCTAACCCAAAAAAATGTGCGATAGGGTTAGAGGAGACCAAATACCTAGGGTATTTCATTGGGTGCGGAATCATCAAATCCCAAGTAAACAAGATAGAGGAGATAAGGAATTGGCCCCGACCTGTCACCTCTAGGCAAGTAAAGTATTTCCTGGGAATAATATAATTATAATATAAATATAATTATATGAGGTGCCACTTTAGCAGCTCCATTGACAGGGCTCTTGAAGGGATGGAAGTCCGTGATGGTTCGCTGGAATGACCAGGTAGAAAAGGCTTTCCCTGCTTTGAAGTCGGCCCTGTGTGGGTCCCTGGTTTTGGTGACGCCCTACTTCAAAAGGGAGTTTATAGTACAGACTGATGCCTTCGAATTAGGCCTCGGTGCTGTAATGTCTCAGGAAGTCAATGAGGAGGAGCATCCCGTTGTCTTTCTCAGCCGTAAGCTC
The DNA here is from genome assembly GCF_905171765.1 of Bufo bufo. NCBI lineage: Eukaryota > Metazoa > Chordata > Amphibia > Anura > Bufonidae > Bufo > Bufo bufo. The sequence goes on along the minus strand of NC_053389.1, from coordinate 243,276,050 downwards.
ACTCCAGCCGAGACCCGGTACAGTATAGTGGAGAGAGAGTGCCTGGCCATCAAGTGGGCAGTGGTCTCTACGCTATTATCTGTTGGGGTAAAAGTTCCATCTGGTGACCGACCATTCCCCTCTCAAGTGAATGAGCCAGGCCAAAGAGAGGAATGCTCGGGTCACCAGATGGTTCTTGTCCTTGCAAAACTTTAAGTTTATAGTAGAACACAGGGCTGGCCGGTTACAGGGAAACGTGGATGCCCTGTCCCGGGTACACTGTCTGGCATGTGTTCACCCCCTCAGGGTTGAACAAAGGTGGGGGGTGATGTGACATAGCAAGGGGTTTTGTTTGGGAAGGCAGGTATTTTCCTCCCAACATGGGGGGTTTTGGCAGCACCTGGCTGTCCTTTAAATAGGCAGCTGGGCTCAGAATCTGAGTCTCTGTTTTGGGATCTGAAGCATGCTGCTGTGCTGGAAGGCTGAGAGCCGCCTGAGGGCTTCACGCTTGGAAACAGGCCCCCTGAAGCCTGCTGTGGACTGCCGGGGATAAAACATCTAGAAAGGTGACGTCTATGGACTTTTCATTGTGTGAATTAACACCAAGACTGTAATAAGTCGTTTTTTCTTTTGCCTTTTGTGTGAATAAACACTGACATTTTGATTTACGAACTTGTTTTGCCTCTGTACTGCGTCCGCTTACCTTGCCTACCAGAGCAAATCCTCACCCCCCCCCTCTGTGGAGGAGTGGGCGAGTCCCACTTCTTGCAGGAAGGGTGGGGACTAGTTTCTGGGAGCAGTCTAGCTTACCCCCTGCTATGGGAAGTAGGGTCTCTGCTGCACGTGCTCAGGCCAAGCCAAGCCAGCCAGAGAACCTTCAGCTCTTCTGGATGTGGAAGCCACAGCTTAGAGCCTCAGGAGCCAGGAGGAGAGTTCCCTGGCATAATTAAGAGACAGACTACATAGAGAGGAGTTGCAGCATAAAGAAGAAGCAGAGTCATACAGTCAGCCTGTCAGTGCAGCAGAGCCAGAGAGCAACAGATGTTGCAGAGACGAGTTTGCCTGCCAGAGTTTTAATGCCAAAGCCTGCTGGGACCAAGACAAAGTTGGAAGATTGTGTCTGATAAAAGTTGATCAAAGTAAAGCTGCTTTTCAACTGCATCTTAAGGTCTGGACTCAAGTTAATCTTTTATCCCTTAAATATTCACCCCTATTTGTCTGCTTCGGAGCCAACACCTGTGGTCCAACCGTATCCAGGTAGGAGCACCGTGACACTCACTTACACTAGAAGGGACATTTTAGGCCACCCGATACTACTCGGCCATTCCTACACTCAGGTACTGCCATCAAATACAAAAGGGGCCCTGGCCGTTGCCACTATGTTGCATCAGCAGCATGTGCAATGCAGCAACATCATCACACCTGCTGAGCTTAGAAGAAGATTGAACAAACCAGAGACAGAACACAGATACATTTGAAATTGGGACATTCCTCAGCCGTCCCAGGACCATGGGACAGCCGCCCAACTCCAAAAGGATGGTTAGGAAATGTGCATTTTTTTAACATGGCCACTTCAAGTTCCCAATCCTGGTTGCTACCACATAAGATTTATCAAGCAGGGCTGGGCCCTCTCTATTCAGTGGCCCCAAAGATGTTGAATAGTCTGCCTTTCTGGTCTAAAGTTAGTAATATAATGTATTTATACAGACACATATTCCTGTTTCAGACCAAACACTTGCAAAATGTTTTGCTCAGCGCCACCTGCAGAGAAAGACTAAGGTCTCGGGGACAGCTTTTATTATTCATGAAAATCTGGAAAACACTCTAATTTATGCCATATAAAAGTGTTATATTCCACTTTTTTTCAGCTTCTATTCGACCTCCTCAGTCGTTAATCTATTTGACACTGCAGCAGGTAACCAAGCTGCAGCTTCGCACCCGTTGTGATATTAGAAATATATAAAGCAAAGTCATAGTCTGTGTATATTTATGAAAATTGCTAAACTGGAGCGCACAATATTAATCCAAAACTGCAGAGTAAAGTAAATTCAGAAACAATCTGCAGTCTGTCCGAGATGTTTTCACCGTAACAATCTTGTAATTCATTGTAAAATTACTGTGCTCAAAATAGTCGTACAGTGAAATCAACATTTTTAAAGTTGCATTAAAATTTAGGATGTCTAAGATGACAAAAAAGAGAAAGTCTACAGCTGACTACCAGAGGTCAGAATGTTGTTTGGACATTTGACCAACAGGGTTCAAGATGCTGGTTGTTTCTATAAACTTCAAGAATTTAGGATACAATCCATGGGCCAGATTTATCATTACTCTGACAGCTCACTCCACTTTCACATATGGCTAAAGTCAGTTTTAGCTGAGTCAGATTTATGAACGGCCCTTTAAGACTGTAATAAATGTGGTTTGACGGTAGCAGTTTATCCGTCAATAAGCAGCTTTACAAAAGTCGCACATCTTTACGAAAAAGTCACACGTCTTTACGAAAAAGTCGCATGTTCTATTAAAAAGTCCCATAAGATAAGCATGGTCCTCACTGGAGTGAAATTGCACATTTTTTTGCGACTTTTTTGCGACTTTTTAAATAGTCGCAATAGTAAATCTGTCTAGAGATTAATTTACATAAGAAAACACGCCCACTTTCAGAAAACTGGCGAGCATAGTGCAGAGCAGAAAAAAGTCGCAAATTTTTGCGCAGTTTTAGTGATTGCGCAAAAAATTGCGACTTTTTCACTCCATTATTCTGACTTGAGCTAATGATAAATCTGGCCCCATGTCTCTAACCTCCATGATTTAGGATGCAAACCTCTTCTCTAACCTCCAGCCTTCAGGATGCAGCCTAACATGAAGTCACCCATGTGTGCGAGATTACCAACAGGCAAGACTTCGCTGTTGTCATCAGAAGGTGAGCTGACCCTGTAAAAGATTGTAGGTGAGGGCCTGCAGGTGAGCTGACCCTGTAAAACATTATATGCGAGGGCCTGCAGTTCAGCTAACCCTGTAAAACATTGTATGCGAGGGCCTGCAGTTTAGCTGACCCTGTAAAACATTATATGAGTGGGACTGCAGTTGAGCTGACCCTGTAAAACATTATATGCGAGGGCCTGCAGTTTAGCTGACCCTGTAAAACATTGTATGCGAGGGCCTGCAGTTGAACTGACCCTGTAAAACATTATATGCAAGGGCCTGCTGCTGAGCTGACCCTGTAAAACATTATATGCGAGGGCCTGCAGTTGAGCTGACACTGTAAAACATTAGGGGCGAGGACCTGCTGGTGAGCTGACGCTGTAAAACATTATATGTGAGTGCCTGCAGGTGAGCTGATGCTCTAAAACATTATATGCGAGTGCATGATGTTCAAATGACGCTCTAAAACATTATATGCAGGTGCATGCTGTACAGCTGCTGCTCTAAAACATTATTTTCAAGTGCATGTTGTTCAGCTGATGCTCTAAAACAATATTTGCGAGTGCCTTCAGGTGAGCTGACGATCTAAAACATTATATGCGAGTGCATGCTGTACAGCTGACGCTCTAAAACATTATATGCAAGTGCATGCTGTTCAGCTGACCCTATAAAAAAAATTAGAGTGGAGGGAATATTTACAATCTAGACTAGAAGGAGGAGGAGAAAACAAGATTCAACCATATACTCTTTTTTTTGTGGTGGAAAAGGTGCATGGGAATACACTACAGTAGATTGAGTACATTATAAATGATAGATTGAAGATTTTCCTAGTTTTCAACAAAGGAAAATATAGATTTTATGAAAGACAGGAGACGAACATTATGCATTATATCTTTCTTTTTTACTCCCAGCAGCAAAATAGTTAACAATGTAAACATAGAAACGTTTTTTATAAAATATGTAAATGAGCCTCTAGGAATATCCAATGAACAGCCAACAAAGGTTATATAAGGTTTAGCCCCACATGAAAACGTCCTTCTTTCTTGATGATGTGATGAAGGATAACGAACTTGGTACGATAAACATCCATTATAAATACAGTCGTTGGAAATTAAATCAGGATTTGATGATCCACCAAGAATCACACCATCTTGAATATAATCGGTGTATTAAACTGAAAGGAAAGAGAAATGTAGATAATAAGGGTTGGGTCAATAGGGTGGGATAATGTTCGTCTCCTGTCTTTCATAAAATCTATATTTTCCTTCGTTGAAAACTAGGAAAATCTTCAATTTTAATTTAAGACAGGAGACTCCATTATGCAAGTTCAAAGCTTAATTTTAGATATGAATGTAAAACTAAATATCACAAAATTGTTTCTGGTTATTAAATAATACCATGGAAACATGTGCTTCAGGTCTAAAATAAAAGTTTTTAAAAGTTGATTCGGAAGACCAATTAGCTGCTTTTAAGATGTCTGATAGAGATCCTCCAGCTTGTCTAACTTTAGTAGACATAGCTCCTCTAGAGGAGTGTGCTCAAAAGAGTGAGCAAAAGAAATAGTTTGAGATATCCATCTAGCCAGGGTTGCTGATGACACTGGTAAGTGAGGTTTGCAATAAGAAATAAGGAGTTGAGATACCGATGGATTCCTGAGTGGTAAGGTTTTTAGTTCAAAGGATTGTAAACACCTAACTACACAAAGTTTTTCTTGCAAAGGGAACGCAGGGTAGAAAACCGATGAGATATTGGTTTTTGTACGACGTACAATAGAGAATTGGACGCCTTGTGGTAGGAACTGTCTACGGGAGATATCCAAAGATCTGACATCTGATACTCGTTTAAATGAAATAAGGCATAATAACATGGTTAGTTTAAATGACAACAATTTCAACGGAAGAAGATCATTATCCTCCCAATCTAGGAACAAATTGAAAACCAAATTTACGTCCCAAGTAGAATTATATTTGGGCATAGGAGGTCTTCGAAATCGAATACCCTTCATGAGTTTGCAAACTAAAGGGTGTTTGCCAACTAGTAGAGTTTGGATAGGGGAATGATAAAAGGAAATGGCCGATCGGTAAACGTTAATCGTTCTATATGCTTTTCCTGCGTCAAAAGATTCAGACAGGAAATTTATAATCAGATTTAAAGGTGCACATACGGGATCCAATGACCGTTGACAGCACCAATTAGACCAAATCTTCCAGGCTGATCTGTAAGAAGATCGGGTGCCTGGAGCCCAAGCGTCAGAAAGAATGTCGTTAGCTGATCGTGAAATTTCGAAATCAATTCCTGACGACCGGAAATTAACCAGGCTACTAGGGATAGATGGTTCAATAGAATTAACGGATGTTGTTGTCCTGCTGGATTTAGAAGGATCGAAGAATGAATGGGAAGGATGCGTGGGTAATCTATCGTCATTGCCAGTATCTGGGGAAACCATGTTTGAGTTGTCCAGAGTGGGGTTATCGGAACCAGAGTTGACTGTTGTGACATGGTTAGAAGAAGAATCCTCGTGATGAGATTGAAAGGAGGGAAAGCATATAACCTCTTCTTGGGCCATATCTGAGATAGAGCGTTGGTACCTAACGATTCCGGATCGGGACGCCAACTGAAAAAACTAGGAAGTTGACGATTGAGTAGAGAGGCAAAAAGATCCAGGTACATTGGACCCCAAAGTGAATCGATCTGATGAAAGATGTTGGGATCTAATCTCCAATCGCTGTAATCTGTGAGAAATCGGGAATTCCAATCTGCAATGGTATTGGATAAGCCCGGAAGGTATTCTGCCTTCAGAGTGATATGTTTGTCTAGGCAGAAATGCCAAAAAATTTTGGCAATGTTGGCTAACGTCTCTGATCTGGTTCCTCCCAAGCGGTTGATGTATTGTACAGGCGCTATATTGTCCATCCGAAGAAGGACACAAAAATGGGATATTTGTTTCGTAAAACTCTTGAGGGCAAAAGAGCCTGACAAAAGTTCTAAACAGTTGATATGAAGGGAAGACTCTTTTTCGGACCATTTCCCTCCTATGGAAAGGGAGCCACACCGAACACCCCAACCCAGTAGACTGGTGTCCGACTCGATAATTAGATCTGGGACAGAATTGAATATAGTTTTCCCATTCCAGTCTTGGATATGTTGTAGCCACCAAATTAACTCCTCCCTGGTGTCTGGGGTTAGGATTACTTCGTCCGAGTAACCTAATCCTTCCCTTAAATGTTGTGTTTTTAAACATTGGAGGGCCCTGTAATGTAAGGGAGCAGGAAAAATTGCTTAGATTGAGGCTGAGAGTAGGCCTACAATCCGTGCTATTGTCCTCAGAGATACAAAATTCTTGTTGAGGACAGATCGGATTTCTTTCCTGATAGTCTTCAATTTCCTGGATGGAAGACTCAGAGTAGCAGATTGAGTATCTACCAGGAAGCCCAAAAATTCCACCTGTTTTGATGGAATTAATTTAGATTTTTCGTAGTTGACTAGAAATCCCAAATTGGTCAAAAGAGTTAGTGCCCAATGGATATGAAGGTGAATTTGTGAAAGAGATTGAGCCATGATAAGAATATCGTCTAAATAAATGATGAGGCGTACACCTCTTGTCCGAAGGATTGCTACCACTGGTTTTAATAGTTTTGTGAAACACCAAGGAGCGGAAGACAGTTCGAATGGTAGGCTGGTGAATTGATATTTCTGACCCTTCCATAGAAATTAGAGGTAAGGTTGAGACATCGGATGCATAGGCACCGTGAGATAGGCGTCTTTCAGATCTATTTTTGCGAGCCAATCTTCTTGTAGGAGTAGGTCTCTCAGTAAATGGATACCCTCCATTTTGAAATGTCTGTAGACGACATAATTGTTGAGGGTTTTCAGATTGATTACAGGTCTGTGACCTCCATCCCTCTTTTTCACTAAGAAGAGATTGCTCAAAAAACCCGGAGATTGTACGGGTATTTTTATTAAAGCGCCTTTGGAACATAATTCCTTGATTTCTAAATGTATCAGATTTTGATCTGTCTGGGAAAATGTGATCGGATGTGGTAACTGAGTTTGAATTGGTTTGTAGCCAAAGTCTATTTGGTAGCCTCTTATGGTGTTTAATATCCATGCGTCTGTTGAAATCATAGCCCAGACGTGGATAAAATGTTTTATCCGACCTCCGAAGGGAATGTGGGAAGAAAATGGAAAGAGATTTCTTACCTGCAGAGGGTCTTGATCTCGGGAATCCTCTATTTCCTCTCGCACGCCATGGTCTTCCTCTTGTAGGGAAGAATGGAGTGATAGTGTAGGAGGTGGATGGGTAAGTAGTATATTCTTGTTGTGGGGAGGGGCCTTTAAAGAATTGTCTGTCGTGGGATCCTCGGCTGGGAAACCGGCCCTTTCGTCTCCCAGCCCTTCCAAAAACACGCCCTTGGAAGACTCTTTTTAAAGAAGTCTGGGCCTTATCAAGTGATGAAAATAGCCCCACATACTTATTAATATCTTTAACAAAATAATCTCCGAAGAGTAACCCATCGGAGGATGGATTATTATCCGGGTCATTATGCACCGTGGCAAGGTGCGTCAATTGTGGGTCTAGCCTCATAAAAATAGACTTCTTTCTTTCAGTGCATATGGTCGCATTTGTATTACCTAATAGACATATTTCCCTTTGTGACCATCCTTTTAGGACTGATAAATCCACAGGTTTGTCTGAAGTGGAAGCCTGTTCGGTCAAATCTAATATTTTGTCAAAGGACCGACCATGTCTAGTAATCTATCTTGGATCGTCCTAAAGGAACGATCTACTCCTTTTTTGGGATTTTTTCCCGATTTTGACAAATATTTAACCAAAACTGGATCAATTTCAGGCGTATCTGAAATTTTATGTGGGAGACTGGGTCTAGGGCATTCAGCTCGTAGTTTATTTCTTGCAGAATTTTCTAGTGGCTTTTTGAGCCAAGAAGACACAAATTTAGACACCTGGGGTAATGGTACCCATTCTCCTGACCTGGGATGCTTAATCATTCCAGGGTCAAAGAAAGGTACCCCTGATCCATCCAAAATAACGGATGAAGAAAGATTTTCTTCTTCCAGGTTTGTCTCTTCCTCATCAGAAATGTCTTCATATAGAGATATTATATCACTCTTATAAGAATTATCTTCTTCATTAGAGGATTCAGGAGGGGGAGAGTTAAATGAGTCCGGCTTAACTCTTAAAGCCTTAGATGCCCGCTTCGTGACTTCAACCTCAGGGGCAGAGGGTGCAATATTAACTGCTTTAGCAGTGGTAACTGTGCTTTTTGAAAAAGCTTTGGATTTTTCCTGATCCCATTTATCCTGTGTTTTTTGTAACTTTTTAGGAGTGGGATCGGTAGAAAATCGCCTTTTAAAGGCTGATTTACCCCTCTTAAAACCATCCGCAAGGCGGGAAGAGGATTCCTCCGTTGACCAGAATTGGTCGAACGGGGTAACAGGGTCATTTGGTTTTTGCCAGGTCTGCGCATTAGTCATAGCCATGGCCACAGATTGTGTAATGATACTTTGCAATGACGACATGGCTGTGTCGACTGCATATTGTACAGATCTAGAAACTGTTTCATTGACCATGGATTGGAGGAGGTCTTCCTCCACAACAGGTGAACCTGGGGTTCCAGGTATATTTTTATGATTCTCAGCGGACATGTTGGCTGATAATATATACACTCACCTAAAGAATTATTAGGAACACCTGTTCTATTTCTTAGTAATGCAATTATCTAGTCAACCAATCACATGGCAGTTGCTTCAATGCATTTAGGGCAGTGGCCCTGGTCAAGACAATCTCCTAAACTCCAAACTGAATGTCAGAATGGGAAAGAAAGGTGATTTAAGCAATTTTGAGCATGGCATGGTTGTTGGTGCCAGGCGGGCCAGTCTGAGTATTTCACAATCTGCTCAGTTACTGGGATTTTCACGCAAAACCATTTCTAGGGTTTACAAAGAATGGTATGAAAAGGGAAAAACATCCAGTATGCGGCAGTCCTGAGGGCAAAAATGCCTTGTGGATGCTAGAGGTCAGAGGAGAATGGGCCGACTGATTTAAGCTGATAGAAGAGCAACGTTGACTGAAATAACCACTCGTTACAACCGAGGTATGCAGCAAAGCATTTGTGAAGCCACAACACGCACAACCTTGAGGCGGATGGGCTACAACAGCAGAAGACCCCACCGGGTACCACTCATCTCCACTACAAATAGGAAAAAGAGGCTACAATTTGCACGAGCTCACCAAAATTGGACTGTTGAAAACTGGAAAAATGTTGCCTGGTCTGATGAGTCTCGATTTCTGTTGAGACATTCAAATGGTAGAGTCCGAATTTGGCGTAAACAGAATGAGAACATGTATCCATCCTCTGATGGCTACTTCCAGCAGGATAATGCACCATGTCACAAAGCTCGAATCATTTCAAATTGGTTTCTTATACATGACAATGAGTTCACTGTACTAAAATGGCCCCCACAGTCACCAGATCTCAACCCAATAGAGCATCTTTGGGATGTGGTGGAACGGGAGCTTCATGCCCTGGATGTGCATCCCTCAAATCTCCATCAACTGCAAGATGCTATCCTATCAATATGGGCCAACATTTCTAAAGAATGCTATCAGCACCTTGTTGAATCAATGCCACGTAGAATTAAGACAGTTCTGAAGGCAAAAGGGGGTCCAACACCGTATTAGTATGTTGTTCCTAATAATTCTTTAGGTAAGTGTATATAACCAATTAAGGAAAAATGCTGAAATTGTAAGGGATTGTAAAATATCACCATATACACCAATATAAAGAAATTGTAATGAAGAACAGTATATGTAAAGGATATTATGAAAAACTATCACTAGGAATGAAATTAGCTAGCAGTTTTCTTCTGAGACAAAATGAGCAACAGACGATATCTCTGAATGAGGAGAAAAGGGCGGCAGGCTGATGACCAGCTGCATATGCGCACTGGGGGTCGGGTGCTGAGGTAAAGTGAAAGTAAACAGTGACAGCACTACTACAGGTAAGTCAGCATAGAGGAAAATAGTGGTGCAAATGCGAAGCAGGCAATAACTCTAATCAGGGGGAACTGAATGCAGGAGAAACACATTAATATGTGAGTGTACCCAAATTTTTATGAGAAATAATCACATGCAGCATAGCGTTTTGGTAAAACCACAAAACAAGTGGCAACATACGTTGTCCACAACCAGATAGAAGAATAAATAATCAATATAAGAAATATTTATAATAAGTATATAAAATAATCTATATAATTATATTTATATGACAAAAGAACTTCAATACATATCTTTCTGGGAGCAGCAAGAAAGAAGGACGTTTTTAAGTGGGGCTAAACCTTATATAACCTTTGTTGGCTGTTCATTGGATATTCCTAGAGGCTCATTTACATATTTTATAAAAAATGTTTCTATGTTTACATTGTTAACTATTTTGCTGCTGGGAGTAAAAAATAAAGATATAATGCATAATGGAGTCTCCTGTCTTGAATTAAAATTGCCTTTATGTTCATCATCAGCTCAGCTCTCCTCTGGTGGAGTTGAGAAGTCAGGGGCAATCGAGGTCTTGTTCATTTTTATCTGAGTCAACCTGTCAGCATTGCCAGTAGACAAGTGGATACGCTTATCTGTTATAATGCCACCAGCAGCACTAAATACACCACCACAGGAATTCGAGATGAGAAGTTCTCTTTGTAGGGGGGTAGAGAAGGGTGAACACCCAGTAATCCGTGTTATCTAAAATGCTCATGCCATGTGTGCCAGAGTACCAACAGGCAAAATGTCGATGTCGACATCAGGATGACTCTCCATCTCCTCATCCTCCTCCACCTCTTCTGCCAATCCACGCTGAACAGATGGAATTAAAGTTTTATGGGTACTACCCTCTGTAGCAGAGGCAACTGTCTCCAGCTCCTCCTCCTCCTCTTCATGGTCCAATTCGCACTGAGTAGACGAACTGTGGGTGTTCTGGCTATCACCCAGTGTAATGTCCTTCCCCATTTCCTCGTCTGCCACATTCAGAGCATCGTCCTTAACTGTGAGCAGCTATCGTTTGCGTAGACACAGCAGTGGGATGGTTATGCTGATAATAGCGTTATCACCATTAACCATCTGTGTGGATTCATCAAATTTTTTTAAAACCTAAAAGAGGTCTGACATCAATGCCCACTCCTCATTTGTGAATAGTGGCAGTTGACTCGAAAAGCAACGACCATGTTGCAGCTGGTATTCCACAACTGCCCTTTACTGCTCACAAAGCCTGGCCAACATGTGGAACGCAGAGTTCCAGCGCGTGCTCAGGTCACACAACAATCGGTCAGCTGGAAGCCGCAAGCGATGCTGCAGCGTCGACAGACCGGCTGAAGCTGCGGACGACTTGTGGAAATGGGCACACACGCAGCTCGCCTTAACTAGTAGCTCTCGCAAATTGGGGGAAGGTTTTGATAAACCGCTGAACCACTAAGTTTAAGACGTGGGATAGGCATAAGATGTGTGTCAGGTTGCCGAGCTCGGAAGCCATTACCAAATTACGGCCATTGTCAGACACAACCATGCCTGGTTGTAGGTTGAGTGGCGAGAGCCACAGCTCGGTCTGTTCCCCTATACCCTGCTAAAGCTCTGCTGCGGTGTGCTCTTTGTCCCCTAAGCAGATCAACTTCATCACAGCCTGTTGACGCTTACCCACAGCAGTGCTACACTGCTTCCAGCTAGCGACTGATGGCTGACTGCTGCTGGAGGTGGAAGTGGAGGAGGAGGTGGCAGAGGAGGAGACGTGGGGGTTGGAGCCAGTAACATAGCTGCTGGTGGAGACCCTGGAGGAATCCCGGGCATGGGTAGCACCTGTGCCTTCCCAGGGTACGACTCACTCCCGGCCTCCACAACATTCACCCAGTGTGCCGTCAGGGAAATGTATCATGCCTGGCCACCAGCACTTGTCCATGTGTCCGTGGATAGGTGGAGATTCCCTGTAACTGAGTTGGTAATGGCACGGATGATGTTCTGGGACACATGCTGTTGTAAGGCAGGCACGGCACACCGTGAAAAATAGTGGTGGCTGGAGACTGCGTACCAAGGGACGGCCGCTGACATCAGGCTGCGGAAGGCCTCAGTGACCACAAACCAAAATGGTAACATTTCAAGGGCCAGTAATTTCGAAAGTTGCGCATTTAGTGCTATGGCCTGTGGGTGGGTGGGTGTGTGGAAGGGTATTTGTGCTTGCGTTCAAATGATTGTGTTATGGATATTTAAACACTGCACTGGGACATGGAAGTGGATGTTGTTGCTGATGGTTCATGCAAAGGTCCAGGTGCAGGGCGAGGGGCATCCGGGCCTGCATCTTAAACAGGGGATTGGCCAGCAGTGCGTAACACAGGGGAAGAGGAGGCAGTGGTGTGACCCGCAGACCCAGATTGTGGACCCAGTCGTTCGTCCCACTTATTAGGGTGCTTAGATGCCATTTGGCGGATCATGCTGATAGTGGTAAGGTTGCTAGTGTTTACGCCCTGGCTCATTTTGGTACGGCACAGGTTGCAAACTACCACTCTTTTGTCATCTGCACTTTCAGAAAAAAAGCGCCATACTGCGGAACACTGTGTCACCTACCCCTTGGCAAGGTAGATTTACGCATAGGGGTGCTCCATGTAACAGTTGCGGGCCTGTTTGGTGTGGCCCGACTTCTCCTTTTTGCAACCCCACTGTTGCAGTGCTGCAGATCCCTCCCCCTCTGTACTGCTGTCCTCGCTCGGCTTTTCACCTTCCTATGTTGGGTCAGTGACTTCATTGTCAACCACCTCCTCTTCTACTTCCTCACTCTGCTCATCCTCCTAACTTGACCTAACCACAACCTCAGTGATTGACAACTGTGTCTCATCATCATCCACATCGTGAACGAAAGATTGCCATTCACCACTGTTATCTTCTTGAGACTGAAGGCTCAAGAGGTTGGGAATCAGGGCACAATATCTCAGGTCCCTCTTCAAGGGTGCTGGGCGCGAGGGACAAATGTAATAGTGGCACTGGAAAGAGTTCCTCGGAATATCCGAGTGTGGAATCACTCATTTGGCAAGCCTCTCCATGGTGGGAGGAAGGATGATCAGAGTGAGGATTCGGTTGACCAGACTCTTGGCTACAGAGACTGGACTTGGTGGAAGAGAGGGTGGTGCTTTACCGACTGGAAGCATTATCTTCAGCAATCCAACCGACTAACTGGTCGCACTAGTCCGACTTGGACAGTGCTGTCCTGCGCCGCCCAGCTAAGTTGGACATGAAGCTGGGTACGGTGGATGTTTTTCTTTTCTTCTGGTGCACTGGCAGCAGGCACAGTTTCATTGCGCCCAGGGCCATGGCCTCTGCGTGCACCATCAGCATCACGCCCACTTCCCCATCCCTTAGTGCTCGCCTTCATATTAATGGTTTTGTCACTAGATGTGGCACAGATTGTTTTACAGTCCGCTAAAGACAGTTTTTTGGATGCAGGACAGTATATGTCACAGAAACCCACAGAATATGGACACTATATTTGGCCTACATTAGTTAAATTTGCCCTAAAGACAGTTTTCGGATGGAGTACTGTATATGTCACAGAAAGCCACACACTATAGACACTAGATTAGGCACAGATTAGTGAAATTTGCCATAAAGAAACAGTTTTTGGATGGCGTACTGTATATGTCACAGAGAACAACACACTATGGACACTAGATTAGGTGCAGATTATTGGAATTTGCAATACAAACTCAGTTTTTTCGGATGCAGGACAGTATATTTAGTGGGTACTGCAAAGTTGTGATATTATATGTTGTACCATGTTGTATTGCACTTTTGTACAAAGAACCCTGTTAACAGGCTGTTAGGTGCACTACACATATTCCACCACTAGATGGGGATAGCACTAGTATATATATATACCTCAGCTCAGGCCTAGTTTTAGTAGAGGAGGAGTAGGAGTTGAAAGAATGAGAGTGCAGTTGCTAGCTGTGTTTAGTGGAAGTCATTTCAAGTGAGAAGGACTGGATAAAGTCACAAAGGACAATAGCCATTTTACCAGGCTTTAAGGACCTTTGGATTCAAGGTGAAGGATTTATTAGCTTCCAGCAGCCTCACCATTAACAAGCTGGAGAACAAGGACCAGATTCAGGATTAAATACCTGTGAGTACACAATCTCCTACTATAGCCTGAGATTTAGCCACATAAACAGCCTGTTACTTGGATTTACCACATCCAACCTACATATTCCTAAGAGACTGTTTATAACTGGATGTAAATTGCTGTTAAGATCCTGGTTACAGTAAAGTTCTTAGTTGGATTCAAACCCTGACTTATTCTTCTATCTCCATACTACAACCACTCTCATCATTTTGCACCACCAAGGTGCTGGCGTCACGACATTGCCTAAGTCAGGAGCCCAGCCACACAAGCACCCAGAAAATCCAATCACTATCAAGGGCACCTCGATGACCACCTGGCCAGTGTCCCCTGAAATAGAGTGTGCCCCGGAGAATCTAGTGTTGTTTTCCCCTTCACTGCACTGCTTGCCCAAGGAGGCATCTGCTAACCGTGAGTACCCGATGAACTGTTGCATCCGTCGGCCCACCATGAACCTATTGTGTTCTTCCTTGCGGACCGGCACGCTGCATATATGTCACAGAAACCCACAGAATATGGACACTATATTAGGCCCAGATTAGTAATATTTAGCCTAAAAAAAACTGTTTTCGGATGGAGTACTGTATATGTCACAGATGTATATTACATGCACACACTACAGAGACAGTAGATGAGGACTGGCCCCTGATTATTTAAATTTACGCTGAAGAAAATGTTTTCGGATGGCGTACTGTTTATGACACAGAAACCCACAGAATATGGACACTAGATTAGTCCCAGAATATTGGAATTTGCCCTAAAGAAGCAGTTTTCGGATGGCGTACTGTATATGTCACAGAAAACAACACACTATGGACACTAGATTAGGCCCAGATTATTGCAATACAAACTCAGTTTTCGGATGCAGGACAGTATATGTCACAGAAACCCACAGAATATGGACACTAGATTAGGCCCAGATTAGTTAAATTTGCCCTAAAGAAACTGTTATCGGATGGAGTACTGTATATGTCACAGAAAGCCACGCACTATGGACATTATATTAGGCCCAGATTAGTGAAATTTGCCCTAAAGAAACAGTTTTCGGATGGAGTACTGTATATGTCACAGAAAGCCACAAACTATGGGCACTAGATTAGGCCCAGATTATTGGAATTTGCAATACAAACTCAGTTTTTGGATGCAGGAGAGTATATGTCACAGAAACCCACAGAATATGGACACTATATTAGGCCCAGATTAGTTAAATTTGCCCTAAAGAAACAATTTTCGGATGGAGCACTGTATATGTCACGGATGTGTATTACACGCACCACACTACAGAGACAGTAGATGAGGACTTGATCCTGATTAGTTAAATTTACGGTAAAGAAACAGTTTTCAGAGTTTTCACACTATAGACACTAGATTAGGCCCAGATTATTTAAATTTACGCTAAAGAAACAGTTTTCGGATGGAGAGCCGGACAGTCACAGTCCTGGGGATAAATAGATGATGGGAAAGATCTCTGTGCTGCCCCCTGATATATTTATACATAGTGATTAGATCTCCCCTGATGAGTAGATGAGGACTGGCCACTGATTATTTAAATTTACGCTAAAGAAACAGTTTTCGGATGGAGTACTGTATATGTCACGGATGTGTATTAAACGCACACTATAGACAATAAATGTGGTGCTGATTATTTGAATTTACGCAAAAAAAAGACACAGTCTGCGGATGATGTACAGTATATGTCACTAATAGGTATTAAAGAAAAATATCTTGCTACTGTCAAACACACACACAGTAGTCCTTAAATGGACTTTGTGGTCTTTGAAAAGCTTTTGGTAGTAAAAAGAGCAAATTTCTCTCCCTGCACTATCTGTCCCTTCCTCAGCACGGATGTCCCTGAGACTGATCAATTTAGCGCAGGTAAAAATATATTGCTGCTCTAAAACACACACACAGTAGTCCTTAAAAGGACTTTTGGGTCTTTGAAAAGCTTTCTTCGAATAATAGCTGAGAATTTAGCTCCCTACACTGCCTTTCCCTTCCTACCCTTTGCTCTCCCTGACTATGACTTATCCGAGCACGTGTCGTCGGGTGCTATATAGCACCCGATGACGCGTTCCGGCCAGCCAATCACTGTAATGCCAGCAGCCAACATGGCTACTGGCATTACAGTGATGTCAGTATTTATTGGCTGCTTAGCAGCCACATAACGTGTGGGAAGGAGACTCGAGCATGGCGCTCAAGCACATGCGGTACTCGGCCATGTACCGCCATGTGCCAAGCATAGCGATCCTCGAGCCGAACAGGCATTCGGCCGAGCATGCTCGCTCATCAATAGTTATTTAGAGTTTCTGGAGTGTCTGACACACCGACCCTTCCGGCATACCATGACTGTCAAGCAGCAGATTATCAGGTTCCGATCCCCAAAGGGCACATCCCGTGCGGTCTTTCTCAGCTCAGGCCACTGGGTCTGGGGCGGGGATTTTATGGATTTTGTTACACCCTTCCCCAGAGTTCCCCCCTGGAGTTCCTCAGTAGCCCCATACCGTTCGACTAGGTCCACCATCTCCAGGGCACTAGTAGGAGACGTCTGGCCAACCCAGCACTGGAGGGGTGGTGGCAATGCCCTCCAGAATTTGTCAGCTACGATACGTTCCAGCATAGCAGTGGGACTCAGTACGTCAGGTGGTAACCATTTTTGCAAGAGATGCAGCAAATTGTAATACTGGGGTCTCGCTGGCTCAGCCGGGTTAAACTCCCACTGATGCACCCACTGGGCCCAGACCAATACATTCAGCCCCAGTCTCGCCAGGATCAAACCTTTGACCTTATAGTAGTCTGCCGCTTTCTCGTCCGGTAAATCAAAGTAAACCTGATGCCAGGAACAGAGCGATGGAGTCCTGATGCCAGGAACAGAGCGATGACCTCAGCCCATTGGTCTCGGGGTAGACTCTGCCTCACTGCCACCTTCTCGAACACCGCCAGGTAGGTTTTGATGTCATCTGTCGGTGCCATCTTGGGGATCGCCGTTCGAACTGCTTTCCGGGCATTGTGGACTCCCTGAGATACTCCTGTCTTCTCTAAGGTGTATTGCAGCAGCCGCTGGTTCGTTTCTTGCTGTCGCTGATTAGCCTCTAGCAGTTGTCTGTTAGTCTCCTGCTGCTGCTCCATGGCCTGTTGTTGCCTTAGGTTGGCCTGCACCAGCTGCATCATCATCTCCTCCATCTTGTCCCATGATGCTGGTTGCAACTTAGCAGGCTTAATCCAGGACATACAACAGAGCCTGAAAAAAAATGCAACAAAAATATTTAGACTTTACACCAGCCTCGCATCCTCCACCAATTGTGGGTATTCGCTCTGGTAAACAGGATAAGCAGACGCAGTATAGAGGCACCAACCAGTTTGTAAACCAAAAGTTCAGTGTTTATTCACACGTTAGGAAGTTCACAGAACAAAAAAACACTTTCAAGCAGAAAAATCACCTTGCAGTATTGGTGTCAGTTCACACCATGCGGCCTGTTCTGCCAACAAAAGTCCATCAACAGGCTTTAGTCGGCCTGTTTCCCCTCACATGGGTCTCAGCCCTCCAACCCGGCACAAGCCTCAGATCCCAATACAGAGATCCCCTCTGCATGAACCCAGCTGTCTTTTAAAGGCAGCTAGGGGTAACAAAAACCTGGCGGACCGGTACCTGCGATCCAGTCTGGTGTTTGACCTTACCTGACTGCTAATTAGTCCAGCAGCACACACTGGGAGGAAAATACCTACCTCCACATACAATTCTCTTTACTGTGTCACAATATACACTCACCTAAAGAATTATTAGGAACACCATACTAATACGGTGTTGGACCCCCTTTTGCGTTCAGAACTGCCTTAAATCTACCTGGCATTGATTCAACAAGGTGCTGATAGCATTCTTTAGAAATGTTGGCCCATATTGATAGGATAGCATCTTGCAGTTGATTTGAGGGATGCACATCCAGGGCACGAAGCTCCCGTTCCACCACATCCCAAAGATGCTCTATTGGGTTGAGATCTGGTGACTGTGGGGGCCATTTTAGTACAGTGAACTCATTGTCATGTTCAAGAAACCAATTTGAAATGATTCGAGCTTTGTGACATGGTGCATTATCCTGCTGGAAGTAGCCATCAGAGGATGGATACATGTTCTCATTCTGTTTACGCCAAATTCGGACTCTACCATTTGAATGTCTAAACAGAAATCGAGACTCATCAGACCAGGAAACATTTTTCCAGTCTTCAACAGTCCAATTTTGGTGAGCTCGTGCAAATTGTAGCCTCTTTTTCCTGATTGTAGTGGAGATGAGTGGTACCCGGTGGGGTCTTCTGCTGTTGTAGCCCATCCACCTCAAGGTTGTGCGTGTTGTGGCTTCACAAATGCTTTGCTGCATACCTCTGTTGTAAAGAGTGGTTATTTCAGTCAACGTTGCTCTTCTATCAGCTTGAATCAGTCGGCCCATTCTCCTCTGACCTCTAGCATCCACAAGGCATTTTTGCTTACAGGACTGCCGCATACTGGATGTTTTTCCCTTTTCACACCATTCTTTGTAAACCCTAGAAATGGTTGTGCGTGAAAATCCCAGTAACTGAGCAGATTGTGAAATACTCAGACCGGCCCGTCTGGCACCAACAACCATGCCACGCTCAAAATTGCTTAAATCACCTTTCTTTCCCATTCTGACATTCAGTTTGGAGTTCAGGAGATTGTCTTGACCAGGACCACACCCCTAAATGCATTGAAGCAACTGCCATGTGATTGGTTGACTAGATAATTGCATTAATGAGAAATAGAACAGGTGTTCCTAATAATTCTTTAGGTGAGTGTATATATATATATATATATATATATATATACATACATCTCAAAAGGCTGTCGAATAAGACCTGACATGCAACCCACAGTATTCCCGAAATCTAGCTCCCCTCAAAATTTTTGCATTTACTAGGTCTGGATGATGGTTGACAAACTTATTGTCACAGTTATTACTTTACACATTATTTAGAGTTTATAGTGGCAGCATGGTCAGCCCCAGCAGGCACACTCTCAGTAGGTGCATCCCACTTGGCTTCATGATTCAGGATCCTCTTTTAGTGGCTAGCTATGTACCAGTGTCCTTGCCCTGAAGCTTTACAGAAGTGGTGTTGACCAGCTGGACCTGAGCTCGTTCACTCTATCTCAGCTTCAAGGTCCTCAGGATATGTTTGTCACCATCCAATCTCCTGCTTTCAAACTACGTGTTCCCTGCATGCAATTGGGATCTGGGATAGAAGAAATAACATGTTTATGGGTTTCAGTTAGATGCTTATATAGTCCCTGTACCTATTGAGACAGTGACCCATGAGCAGCTTGCAGCTGCTGGGGAAAGTACAGTTCTGTCTTTGGGACACTGCCAAAAATTATTCCATATGGAGACAGTTTCACCTTTCCTCTAGAGGTGACCCAGACCGAGTACAAAGTAGACCAAAAATAGGTTACATAAAAGCACAAAAAATGACAAGTGACATAAACCCTTCTAGCAAAGCTAGCTCAGCAACATGAAAAGACCTACAACAAAACACTGACTCTAATTAGCTATAAAAAAAATATATTTTATTGAAATACATGTTAAAAAACATCCAAAACAAGATGACAAACGTATAAATACAAAGTGCAGTACACCCCTGGGAGATGTAAATTATGGGTATGACATAAAGAGGAATATAGGGAGAGGATACTAAAAATAACCTACTGACTGGGCATTTATCCATATAAAGTGCAAAGTGCCATGTAGATAAGATGCAAAAATAAGCCCTATTATGCAACAGAGGCTGTATCCCTACACTACCAAATAACTGCCAAATAGTATATAATGTATACAAGTAACCACATACCCTTGTAAAAGTAATATCTCCACAGGAAGACCGCACACCCCGACGCACTTTTCGGTGGAAACCTTCCTCTGGGGGCACGGTTCTTCCTGTTAGGAGGGCTCTATTTAAATAAACACTCCTCCAATCAGACATTATCTCATCAGTATGAATTAAAGACATATGATACAGACAGGGTCAACCATCCAATCACGGCCTCTCAAATGGGTGGGGGCACAGAGCGGCAGCGTGGTGGCCAATCGCGCCGGCACTCATGCGCTCCCTAAATGCAAGGACCTGGAATAGTGCGGTAATACCGCGAGGCAGACGACAGTCACATGATGGCCAGTCACGCGACCGTCGACGTCAGAGGGCCCGAAAGTGATGGCTCACGTGACCGCAAACAGCAGTCACATGACCGGCATACACAGAGCAACCCGGAAGACCTAATGACGTTGTAAGAGTAACGGGAGGACATAAATACTGATGAAAAAGAAAAAGGGGACATAATTTAGAAATAAATATACAAGAGTGTGTCAATGCGCACAAATATCGCACAAAATAAGACCTGAAGGGAAATAAGAAAAGTGAAAACAGATATGAATATGTGAAAAAGTGAGGTATGAAAAAATATAATAGTGAAAAAAAAGTGAGGAGCAATCATAACAGTGACAGGAGACTCAAAAAGTGATAATAAATAACATTTAAATGAAAACAGTGTAAATTCAAACAGTGATAGTGTTATGCAAAGTGACATTAAATCCTGCGACGTTCATGTCTTCTTCAAACATTATGAAAGTCGGGTCCGTCCAGACACACTCGCGGTCATTATAAGAAGATGAATATAGTCAGTATATCCTAGGTACATACTAGTCATGAATAAGGATCAGTATTAGAGCATCCGAAACATGTAGACCTGCTTGCCGTGTTGGATTATTTTTATTCTGTGTTATTTTGGAATAAAGCACAACGTCTTTTTATGGAATCTGGACACCCCGTCTTATTTTTATCCTAGGTACATAGAAAGTAATAAATATTAATTAGAAGAACACATGAAACAACAAATAAACAGATATTCAAAGTAAAATTGTTAAAAGAGAACTAAAGCTCATTACAGAAATGGGGCGAAAGACAGAGCATCATTGAGGCCTTTGGGCTGCATAGTATCTAAGATCCAGATCCACTTAGTCTTACATTGGGCCAGACATTTCATCACATTGCCCCCCGCATCCCCAAATCTATGTGATCAATCCCACAAACTTTCAAAAGCGAGGGATCACTATCATGGAACTTTTTAAAATGTTTGGGGATGGGTTTGAGACTAATCAAATCGGTAGAGTCCTTAGATTTTATAATATCCCGGACGTGTTCACGGACACGCACTCTTAGTTCTCTGCTCGTCAAGCCAACGTAAATTTTTGGACATGGACAGGTAGCATGATAAATTACCCCCTTAGTAACACATGAAATGCAGTGAGTTATTTTATACATTTTTGTTTGTGTAGAATTGGTGAATTCGGTAGTCCTCAGGATATTTACACAGGCAACACATTTGCCACACGGGGTACAACCCCATTTGGGTCTCTTGTAACCTAAAATTATACCTGGCACTTGAGGGGCATAATAAGATCTTACCAAGTGGTCCCCCACATTTTGGGCTCTCCTGGCCACCAGGGATGGATGCAACGGTAAAATCCTATTCAAAATTGGATCAGCCCTCAATATTGGCCAAAACCTTTCCAACACATCTCGCATGTGTTGCCACTGCATGTGGTAATGAGTGATATATCTTACCGTATCTGTTACTTTCTTTTTTGGTTTGGAATGGATTAGGTCTTGTCGCGCTGAATGTTTCGCACGATTGTATGCCTTCTTCACTGATCTCTTACTATACCCTCTTTCCAGGAAACGTTGTCATAGGATATTTGACTGAAACTCAAAGTCTTCATTGGTAGAACACACTCTTCTAATCCTGATAAATTGACCGGTAGGTATTGCCTTAATTGTCTGAGGAGGATGAGAAGATGACGCATGTAAAAATGCGTTGACAGCAGTCTCTCTTCCTATATATATCAGTTTGTAGGAAGCCCAGATCATCACATCTAATCAAGACATCCAAAAACTCAATTTTTTCTTTGTCATACTTGAAAGTCAGATGTATGTTGTAGTTGTTATTATTGAGATCCTTCATGAATTGACACAGTGTAATATTTGAAGACATGAACGTCGCAGGATTTAACACTATCACTGTTTGAATTAACACTATTTTCATTTAATTGTTATCTATTATCACTTTTTGAGTCTTCTGTCACTGTTATGATTGCTCCTCACTTTTTTTCACTATTATATTTTTTCATACCTCACTTTTTCACATATTCATATCAGTTTTCACTTTTCTTATTTCCCTTCAGGTCTTATTTTGTGTGATATTTGTGCGCATTGACACACTCTTGTATATTTATTTCTTAATTATGTCCCCTTTTTCTTTTTCACCAGTATTTATGTCCTCACCTTACTCCTGCAACGTCATTAGGTCTTTCAGGTTGCTCTGTGTATGCCAGTCATGTGACTGCTGTTTGCGGTCACGTGAGCCGTCACTTTTGGGCCCTCTGACGTCGTCTGTCTTGCGGTATTACCGCACTATTTCAGGTCCTTGTATTTAGGGAGCGCATGATCGCCTGCGCAATTGGCCACTGCGCGGCCGCTCTGTTCCCCCACCCATTTGAGAGGCCGTGATTGGACGGTTGACCCTGTCTGTATCATATGTCTTTAATTCATACTGATGAGATAATGTCTGATTGGAGGAGTGTTTATTTAAATAGAGCCCTCCTAATAGGAAGAACCCTGGCCCCAGAGGAAGGTTTCCACCGAAACGTGCGTCGGGGTGTGCGGTTTTCCTGTGCAGATATTACTTTTACAAGGGTATGTGGTTGCATACATTATATACTATTTGGCAGTTATTTGGTAGGGTAGGGATACAGTCTCTGTTGCATAATAGGGCTTGTTTTTGCATCTTATATACATGGCACTTTGCACTTTATATGGATAAATATGGATACAGTCAGTAGGTTATTTTTAGTATCCTCTCCCTATATTCCTCTTTATGTCATACCCATAATTTATATATCGAGTACAAAATAGGTAGACACTCACTCAAGGCAACTGTTTCTCCTCCATACACTTCCGAATTTTTAATTTCAAGGTGCCATTTAAGTGTTCCACCCTGCCACTACTTTGCGAGTGCTAGGGCACATGGAAGGCCTTTTATATCCCTAGGGTTCCTATGATCTTTTTCATGAGTTCCCCGATGAAATGTAAGCCCCTATCACTTTCTTTGGTCTCTTGGATCCCATATTTACAGACCAATTAACTTATAAACTTTTGACTGTGGTTTAAGCAGTTGCCTTGGAACCAGCCAGGCTTCAGGCAATCCCAAGAACAAGTCTACACAGACCAGGACATACTCGTAAGTACCAACCTTATATAGCTGTATGTAGTCCACCTGCAATCTCTGGAATAGGTAATTTTGTCTTGTGGTGCACTTCCTGGGTACTCGGGTAGGCTTACCAGGATTATGCCGTGCACATTAAGGCATCCCAGTACAAATTTTGCAGCCACATACTAAAACCCTGGAGCAAACCAGTTCTGTAAAACTATAGGCCTTGATGTTATGAATTACTGACTGAGACAGGGCGGCCATTATGGAAAACAAACAATGGGACATACAGACCTTATTGTGTACATGCCATGACCCTCCTTCTCCTTGTATGACACCTCCCTCTATCCATTCCTTTTTCTAGTGAGTGGATGTCTGATTCTGGAGGATCCATAGCAGTTCTAAGTCTACTGCAGGCATGTCCGATGGGACAGCTGCCCTTAAGTGGAGTAATGCTGCCCTACTGGCCACCTGATCTGACAGGGGTCTGCTCTTTGGTGTGTGCTGACACATTCACCACGGCCGCCCTTTTATGCATGTAATATCCGTCAGTCTTACCTGCAGAGCTCAAGAAACTGCAGCTCTGCCAAATGGCTCCAAAGTCATGTGCTACACCAAACGCATACTTCGAGTCCGTATGGCTATTTACCTCTTTCCCTTTCCCAGATTACATGCTGCAGTTTGTGCCTTTAGCTCCGCATCTTGTGCTGAGCAACTAGAAGGGAGTGGTTCCCGTATCAATGCCTCACTATTTAGGACTACGGCATACCCGGTAACGAATCTTCCTTGGTCATTGTCCCATGATCTCGAGTAGAGTTGATCGGATACCTGGATGTTCGGGTTCGACGGGTTCGGCCGAACTTCACAAAAAAGTTCGGGTCCCGAACTTGACCCGAACTTGACCCCGAACCTCATTGAAGTCAATGGGGACCCGAACTTTTGAGCACTAAAATGGCTCTAAAAAAGTCATGGAAAGGGCTAGAGGGCTGCAAATGGCAGCTAAATGTGGTTAAGAGCATGGTAAGTGCTCTGCAAACAAATGTGGATAGGGAAAAGACTTAAAATAACATAAAATACGTAAAAATTAAAAATAATAATCTTGATCTAGGAGGAGGAGGTCCATATTGAGGTGGAGGTTGAGGCGGTGTAGGTGAAATCGGCGGTGGAGGAGGAGGTAGCTAACACTGGTATTTGGTTTTAATTAAAAAAAAAGATTTGTTTAAATTGGGGTACACCCCAAAACATTGGGAAATATAACCTGTGATAACCCCCTCCAGCTGTGCTAAACAAACGTTCAGACAATACAATGGCTGCAGGGCAGGTCAGAACCTCCAAGGCGTAAAGGGCAAGCTCAGGCCATGTGCCCAATCTGGAGACCCAGAAGTTGAAGGGGGCAGACCCATCAGTCAGTACATGTAGGCGTGTGCACACATGCTGCTCAACCATGTCACACATCCCCGTGACGTCCACAATCCAATTTGATATCTTCTCTATCAACTTTCGATGTTCTTTTCTGCGCCTACCATGGTGATCACGGGTAGCGGGGAATCAGGGTTCCAAGCCAGAGAGGGAGCCTGAGAAAGGGATACTACATCCAAGGGAGGTCAATGGATGAAATTAAATGTGATCGAGCGGAAATGTGGGACAAATTATTGAAGCAGAAGCTTCCAAGTAAAGGAGGTGGCGCGCGGCAATTACCGACTCCCGACTCGGGGAGATAGTGACAATAAATAACAATACAGGACTCTTAAGATACCCTGTTATTGAAATGAATAATAAAAAAAATTACAGGGAATATCACTGGGGTATTTTGGATTTGGAAATGTTAGACAGGAGAGGCCCTGCTGCCGCTTTGTTGACTCTAGATAACTTCTGCCTGATCACACATCCCCGTGACGTCCACGATCCAATTGGATTTCTTCTCTATCAACTTTCGATGGTCTTTTCTGCACCTACCATTGTGATCAGGGGTAGCGGGGAATCAGGGTTCCACACCGGAGAGGTAGCGTGAGAAAGGGATAACACATCCAAGGGAGGTCAATGGCTGAAATGTGATCAAGCGGAAATGTGGGACAAGTTATTAAAGCGGAAGAATCGAATGAAAGGAGGGGGCGCGTGTCAATTAAAGACGAATTTTAGAAATTTAAGACCCTGTCACCTATGCAGAGCAGGGATTTTTCATCGGCAAAACTGTGTTCATGTCACCCACCAATTGAACAGACGATTTTACAAAAATTAGGTCCCTTACACCTATGCAGAGCAGTGATTTGTATACGGCAAAATTGGAAAAATGTCACCTGACAATGTAACAGACTATTTTTTTAAAATTTAGTTCCCTGTCACCTATGCAGAGCAGGGGTTTATTCACGGCAAAAATGGTAAAATGTCACCCAAGAATGTAACAGACGCTTTTGCACCCTGCTCCCTCTTTTGCTGCGCTGGTGACTCTGTGCGACCACCCCCTTGTCCTCCGAAATAGACAAGTCACTCACATGACCTTGATTCCATGTGGGGTCTAGTACCTCATCATCCTCCAAATAATCTTCCACCCACTCTTTACCCCTGCCCTCCTTGTCGGTCTGCAGACTGCAGAAAGCCGCAGCAGTTGGCACCTGTGTTTTGTCATCATCAGAGACGTGCCTCGGTGGTCTTCCCATGTCCTCATCCTGAAACATAAGTGGTTCAGCATCAGTGCACTCAATCTCTTCCACTTCTGGTGCAGGTCTATGTGGATGGCCCACGGAAACCCTGCCAGCAGAGTCATCAAAAATCATAACAGACTGTTGCATGACTTGGGGCTCAGACTGCATGCCTGATTTGCAAGGGGGTGAGTTGAAAAACAGATGGCCATGGGCTGTAGGTGCCAACTCTGATCATTCAGCAGGGGACTGGGTGGGAGACAATGCGAAGGAACTGTTGGCACTGTCAGCCCCCCAATCTACTATAGTCTGTACTTGTTCTGGCCTCACCATTCGTACTGTCCTAAATGCAGTGTAGGCCGCAAATGTACTTTCTAGCGCAAAAGATGAGCATTTGTCACCAGACAATGTAACAGACAAATTAGTGAAATGTTTTTACTTGTCCATTAGGTAGAGCAGGGGTATATCACAGCCAAAAATTTGTGAATGTCACCCAACAATCTAACAGACAAATTAGTGAAATGTATTTCCCTGTCCACTATGTAGAGAAGGGGTATATCACAGCCAAAAATTTGTGAATTTCACCTAACAATGTAACAGACGAATTAGTGAAATGTATTTCCTTGTCCACTAGGTAGAGCAGGGGTATATCACAGCCAAAAATTGGTGAATGTCACCCAAAAATGTAAGAGACAAATTTGTAAAATGTATTTCCCTTTCAACTATGTAGAGCAGGGGTATATCACAGACAAAAATTGGTGAATTTCACCCGACAATGTGACAGACAAATTAGTGAAATGTATTTCCCTGTCTACTAGGTAGAGCAGGGGTATATTACAGCCAAACATTGGTGAATTTCACCCGACAATGTAATAGAAAAATTAGTGAAATTTATTTCCTTGTCTACTATGTAGAGCAGGGTTATATCACAGCTAAAAATTGGTGAATTTCACCCGACAATGTAACAGACAAATTAGTGAAATGTATTTCCCTGTCTACTAGGTAGAGCAGGGTTAAATCACATGCGGTCTCTAACAAAGGAGGTACACTCCCACAAAATATGAAACTACACAACAAATGGAGTGCTGCCACAATATTTACCAATAAAAGATCAAATTTTATTCATATAACAATTAAAATTATGTCATATTATACACATCATAAGTATAAATACGTGGGGACAACACAGTCATACATCACCCTGTCAACAAGGCATGTGCCAACATGGACAAATTTACCCAATTCACAGACTCTGATAAAAGCAAAATTTATGACATCAGAGAATACATTTCCTGTTTGTCTACTGGAATTATTTATTATGCCACCTGTCCATGTGAAAAAATTTATATCGGTCTCACTACTAGAGAGTTTCGCAAAAGGATACGCGAACATGTGCGAGACATAGAAAAGGCCAAAGAGGCCATGGACCTTAATGAATTAAAAACCTTGCCCAAACATTTCAAAATCCACCACCAATGCAATCCAAGTGGACTGCGGTTTAGGGGCATAGACAAAGTACACCTGGGGATCAGAGGGGGCAATTATAGCAAAATCTTGGCCCAGATTGAGACGAGATGGATATTTCGTCTCAAAACTCTGACCCCCAAGGGACTAAATGAAAGCTTTGGCTTTGGTTCTTTTCTCTGAACAATGGCATTATTTTAGGGGGGGAATGGGATTTATACCCATTTTTTATCATATAAATACTCGTGATGTTTGGATGAATTTATATGTATACTAATAATTGTTTTATGTTGTTCTAGTTTGCCGACTCACTGTGAATACAGATGTTTTTCCATGATTCATTCTTCTTCTTTTTGGAACCACACTTAATTGATGATCCATGTCGCGGAATTTTTAAACTGTGATCTCTTTCAATATGTATTTATCAAATTAGTAATGGACTACTAAGGTGATCATGTATGCACAGGTTTTTTAAAAAAAAATTTTTTTTTTTTTTAAATTAGTATCGTGCTGAATTTTGATATTATGCACTGCACTACCACTCACTTTTTGTACCTTATACATTTAGCACTTTAATGTACCTCTCATTGTTATTTCTGTCTTAATTATATCAACATGTAATAATTGGCAATCGCAGTAGTTATGAATTGTCAATAATGAGATACGCACTGTATGGCAGCGTAGCTGTCATTTATTATTGTTATATTATATTGCACTTGCACTTTTATATCATATTATATAAATTATCTCTTGTGTTTGTTAATAGACACCATCTGAATTTTTTTGTAATAGATAGGACCTAGTTTTAAACTCCCCTTAATGCACTGAATGTATACATGTGAACACTTGTAGTGATCGCCACTGTTGCGATTCATCTACGTCGCGTGTGCGCATGTCCGGCCGGTCCGCGCGCCTGCTTCGGCTGTTCCTCTCTTGTGTAGGCTTGGTGGTGGCGACGGCGATCAACGTCATTGACGTGCGACCGCCCTCTCCTCCATCGGCCTCAGGGGAAGGGCGGAAGTTCCAGGACGTGGCGGACGCCGACTGGTCATGCGCCGATATACTGACGTAGAATCATGGAATATGTCACGTGATCCAATTAGAGCACTTGATAGGTGAGCGGCCCCTTTTTAAATCTCCCTTATTTCCCCATTTATCAAACTCCTCCTGAGGAAGCAATTACGCGAAACGCGCGTTGAGGAGCGCTTTGACCCTGCCAGCAGCCCCTGCTTTATCGGTATGTTCCATCTTACTTCTTGCACCCTCGGTTTTTTGCTTGACCCGTGTGGTCTGTGCCTTGGTGATGCGGTAATCAGTTGTAAGGGAGGCATGCCTTTATCTTAGATAGGTTTTCACACTGCATATCCCCATCCCAGATCATTTACCAGGAAATTCTTCCATGATTACTGACCAAATGGGGGTATACCATTGAGCAGTTTCTATACGGGTGTGTTGACAGGGTGATGCTCGACTGTGTTGTCCCCACGTATTTATACTTATGATGTGTATAATATGACATAATTTTAATTGTTATATGAATAAAATTTGATCTTTTATTGGTAAATATTGTGGCAGCACTCCATTTGTTGTGTAGAGCAGGGGTATATTACAGCCAAAAATTGGTGAATTTCACCCGACAATGTAATAGAAAAATTAGTGAAATTTATTTCCTTGTCTACTATGTAGAGCAGGGTTATATCACAGCTAAAAATTGGTGAATTTCACCCGACAATGTAACAGACAAATTAGTGAAATTTATTTACCTGTCTACTATGTAGATCAGGGTTATATCACAGCAAAAAATTTGTGAATTTCACCCGACAATGTAGCAGACAAATTAGTGAAATGTATTTCCCTGTCTACTAGGTAGAGCAGGAGAATATCACAGCCAAAAAGTGGTGAATTTCACCCGACAATGTAACAGACAAATTAGTGAAATTTATTTCCCTGTCTACTAGGTAGAGGAGGGGTATATCACAGCTAAAAAATTGATGAATTTCACCCGACAATGTAACAGACAACTTGGTGAAATGTATTTCCCTGTCCACTAGGTAGAGCAGGGGTATATGACAGCCACAAATTGGTGAATTTTGCCTGACAATTAAACAGACAAAATAGGGAAATGTATTTCCCTGTCTACTAGGAAGAGCAGGGGTATATCACAGCCAAAAATTTGTGAATTTCACCCGACAATGTAACAGACAAATTAGTGAAATGTATTTCCCTGACCCATCATTCAGCATGTGTAGGCATGTGCACACATACTGCTCCATCATGTTGCTGAAATGCTACCTCCTGCTAAGACGTTCCATATCAGCTGGTGGTGCTGGTTGTTGTGGCGTGCTGACAAAGCTTTTCCACATGTTGGCCATGCTAACCCTGCCTTCTGAGGTGCTGGCGTTGCCCCAGCTGCGTTGGCGACCTCTTCCTCCTTCTCTGCCTTCGCCTTGTGCTTCCACTATGCCCCCGCTGTCAGGTGGGAATGCCACCAGCAGCGTGTCTGCCAGCGTGCGCTTGTACTAGCGCATCTTACGATCACGCTCCAGTGACGGAATTAAGGACGGTACGTTGTCCTTGTAACGGGGATCCAGCAGCGTGGCCACCCAGTAATCAGCACAAGTTAGAATGTGGCCAATTCGGCGGTCGTTGCGGACACACTGCAGCATGTAATAGCTCATGTGTGCCAGGCTGCCCAGAGGTAACGACAAGCTGTCCTCTGTGGGAGGTGTATCGTCTGTGTCCTCTGTATCCCCCCAGCCACGCACCAGTGATGGCTATGAGCTGGTTTGGGTGCCACCCTGCTGTGAAAACGGTTCCTCCTCCTCCATCTCCTCCTCCTCATCCTCTACCTCGTCATCCTCCAGAACTGTGCCCTGGCTGGACAATTGTGTACCTGACGTTTGTGGGTGCAGAAACCCACCCTCGGAGCCACTTGTGAATGATTGGCCTGAAACCCTTGGAAATAATCCCTCTTCCTCCTCCTGTGCCACATCCTCTTCCATTATCGCCTGAAGCGTTTTTTCAAGGAGGCATAGAAGTGGGATAGTAATGCTGAGAATGGCATCATCAGCAGAGGGACATGTAGGTGGAGTACTCAAAACAGTGCAACAAGGCACACATGTCTCGCATGGAGGCCCACTCATTGGTGGTGAAGTGGTGCTGTTCCGCAGAGCGACTCACCCGTGCATGCTGCAGCTGAAACTCCACTATCGCCTGCTGCTGCTCGCACACTCTGGCCAGAATGTGCAAGGTGGAGTTCCACCTTGTGGGCACGTCGCATATGAGGTGGTGAGCGGGAAGGATGAAGTTACGCTCCAGCGCTGACAAGCAAGCAGCAGGGTGAGAACGCCGAAAGCGCGCACAGACGGACCGCACTTTATGCAGCAGTTCTGACATATTGGGGTAATTTTTAAGGAACCTCTGCACCAAATTCAGCACATGCGCCATGCAAGGGATGTGCGTAAAACCGGCAAGGCCCAGAGCTGCTACGAGATTTCGCCCATTATCGCACACAACCAGGCTGGGCTTGAGGCTCACTGGCACCAACCACTCATCAGTCTGTTGTTTAAGGCCCGTCCACAGCTCCTGATAACCCAAACAGATAAGTTTTAAAACTGCCTGCTGTCGTTTACCCCTGGCTGTGCTCAAGTTGGTGGTGAAAGTGTTACGCTGACCGGATGAGGAGCCGGTAGAGGATGAGGAAGTGGAGTAGGAGGAGGAAGCAACAGGAGGCAAACCGAAGCGCCCTGCAATCCTCGGTGGTGGAAGGACGTGCGCCAAACTGCTATCCGCCTCAGGCCCAGCCGCCACTGCATTTACCCAGTGTGCTCTTAGGTGAGATATAACGTCCCTGACCGGGCTTATTGGTCCACGTATCCGTAGTTAGGTGGATCTTGCCACAGATGGCGTTGCGCAGTACACACCTGATTTTGTCCCCCACTTGGTTGTGCAGGGAAGGGATGGCTCGTCTGGAAAAGTAGTGGCGGCTGGGCACGACATACTGTGGGACAGCCACCGCCATAAGACTTTTAAAACTCTCCGTCTCCACAAGACAGAATGACAGCATTTCAAAGGCCAGTCATTTTGAAATGCTGGCATTCAGGGCCAGGGATCGCGGGTGGGACATTGTGCAGATGCTTGGGGACCCAGGTGGTGGCGTTGCTGGCAGATCCTCTGTTTGCGAGGTGGCAGGTGCCACTGTCATTCCAGAAGGGGATGAAGAGGCCGAGACTGCAGCACAAGAGGAAGCAGGAGGAGCCAGAGACCTTTCTTGGTTTTTGAGGTGTCTATTCCACTGCAGCTCGTGCCTTGCGCTTAAATGCCTGGTCATGCAGGTTGTGCTCAGGTTGAGAACGTTTATGCCTTGCTTCAGGCTCTAATTGCACGGCGTGCAAACCACTCGTGTCTTGTCGTCAGCACATTGTCTGAAGAACTGCCACGCCATGGAACTCCTTGGAGCTGGCTTTGGTGTGCTCAGTCCCTTGGTGCGGTGTGCAGTAGCAGCCATACTGTTTAGGAGACGGCCGCTCCGCTTTTGCACCCTGCTCCCTCTTCTGCTGTGCTGGTGGCTCTGTGCGACCACTGCCTCTTCCTCACTCACATGACCTTGATTCCATGTGAGGTTTAGGAACTCATTGTCCTCCACATCATCTTCCACCCAGTCTTCACCCCTGTCCTTCTTGTCGGTCTGCACACTGCAGAAAGCCACAGCGGTTGGCACCTGTGTTTTGTCATCATCAGAGACGTTCCGCGGTAGTCCTCCCATGTACTCATCCTGAAACATAAGTGGTATGGCATCGATGCACTCAATCTCTTCAACTTCTGGGGCAGGGTTATGTGGATGGCCCTGGAAAACCCTGCTAGCGGAGTCATCAAAAAGCAGAGGAGACTGCTCAGACTCCTTGGCTGATTTGCAAGGTGGTGAGGTGAAAGATTGATGGCCATGAGCTGCTGGTGCCAACTCTGAGCTTTCAGCAGGAGACTGGGTGGGAGACAATGTGAAGGAACTGGAGGCACTGTCAGCCACCCAATCTACTATCGCCTGTACTTGTTCTGGTCTCACCATTCGTAGAGCCGCATTTGGCCCTACCAAATAACGCTGAAGGTTCAGTCGCCTACTCGCACCTGAGAAAGGTGTTTCACTTGTGCGTGTAGCTGGCACAGATCGACCACGTCCTCTCCCTGCAACAGGAGCTCCACCAGCAGCACCACGACCGGGGCCACGTCCCTTATTTGACGCTCTCCTCATTCTTTGCGTTTACCCACCAAACTAACAGATGGTTTATGTCAGGTGACAATGTAACCGCCAATAGTCAACAATTAAGTTCACAGAGAGTAAGGCAGTGCCGGTGTCATAAAGAGGAAAAATTTCTTGAGGTCACACAACAGTGTGACAGGTGGATTTTATACAATTACTTCACGGTCACAATTTTTTTTATTTGTCAATCAACAATGTAACTGCAGTATTGACTGGTTGTATTTGACTGTGACAAATGCAGCAAAGGCCCCAAATGTAGTGTCTTGCACAAAATGGGTGTTTTTTTAAAACCAGAATATAACAGCGGTATCTAACGCTTGTATTTGACTGTGACAAATGCAGTAAAGGCCTCAGATGTAGGGTCTTGCACAAAATGGGTGTTTTTTTAAACCCAGAATATAATTGCAGTATTTAAAGCTTACATTTGACTGTCACACATTTTGGAAAGGCTCTAGATGTAGTGTCTAGCACAAAATGTGTGTTTTTTTAAGACCAGAATATAACAGCAGTGTCTAACGCTTGTATTTGACTGTGACAAATGCAGCAAAGGCCACAGATGTAGGGTCTTGCATAAAATGGGTATTTTTTTAAACCCAGAATATAATTGCAGTAATTGAAGCTTGTACTTGACTGTGACAAATGCAGCAAAGGCCCCAGATGTAGGGTCTTGCACAAAATGGGTGTTTTTTTAAACCATAATATAACAGCAGTATCTAACGCATGAACTGGACTGTCAGAAATTCAGCAAAGGCCCCAAATGTACTGTCTTGCACAAAATTGGTGTTTTTTTAACC
Organism: Bufo bufo; assembly: GCF_905171765.1. Taxonomy (NCBI): domain Eukaryota; kingdom Metazoa; phylum Chordata; class Amphibia; order Anura; family Bufonidae; genus Bufo; species Bufo bufo. The sequence continues at coordinate 243,242,571 of NC_053389.1, read as the reverse complement.
CAGAATATAACTGCAGTATTTAAAGCTTGTATTGGAATGTCAGAAATGCAGCGAAGGTCACAAAAGAAGTGACTTGCACAAAATGGGTGTTTTTTTAAAACCAGAATATAACAGCAGTATCTGACGCTTGTATTTGACTGTGACAAATGGAGCAAAGGTCCCAGATGTAGGGTCTTGCACAAAATGGTTGTTTTTTTAAACCCAGTATATAATTGCAGTATTTAAAGCTTGTATTTGACTGTCACAAATGCAGGAAATGCCCCAAATGTAGTGTTTTGCACAAAATGGGTGTTTTTTTAAACCCAGAATATAATTGCAGTATTTAAAGCTTGTATTTGAAGGTCACAAATGCAGGAAATGCCCCAAATGTAGTGTTTTGCACAAAATGGGTGTTTTTTGAAAACCCAGAATATAGCTGTAGTTAACAGCAGTATCTAGCGCATGTAATTGACTGTGACAAATGCAGCAAAGGCCCCAGATGTAGGGTCTTGCATAAAATGGGTGTTTTCAAAGCTTGTATTTGACTGTGACAAATGGAGCAAAGGCCCCAGATGTAGTGTCTTGCACAAAATAGGTTTTTTTTTTTTTTAAACCCAGAATATAACTGCAGTATTTAATTCTTGTATTTGACTGTGACAAATGCAGCAAAGTCCCTAGATGTAGGGTCTTGAACAAAATGGGTGTTTTTTTAAACCCAGAATATAACTGCAGTATTTAAAGCTTGTATTGTATTGGACTGTGACAAATGCAGCAAAGGCCACAAATGTAGTGTCTTGCACAAAATGGGTGTTTTTTTAAAACCAGAATATAACAGCCGTATCTAACGATTGTATTTGACTGTCAAAAATGCAGCAAAGGCCCCAAATGTAGTGTCTTACACAAAATGGGTGTTTTTTTTTTAAACGGAATATAACAGCAGTATCTAACGCTTGTATTGGACTGTCAGAAATGCAGAAAAGGCCGCAAATGTATTATCTTACCAAAATGGGTGTTTTTTTAGAACCAGAATATAACAGCAGTATCTAACGCTTGTTTTGGACTGTCAGAAATGCAGAAAAGGCCCAAAATGTATTATCTTGCACAAAATGGGTGTTTTTTTAAACCCAGAATATAACTGCAGTATTTAAAGCTTGTATTTGACTGTCACAAATGCAGCAAACGCCGCATATGTATTATCTTGCCCAAAATGGGTGTTTTTTTCGTACCAAAATATAACAACAGTATCTAACGCTTGTATTGGACTGTCAGAAATGCAGCAAAGGCCGCAAATATATTATCTTGCCCAAAATGGGTGTTTTTTTAATACCAGAATATAACAGTAGTATCTAAAGCTTGTATTTGACTGTCACAAATGCAACAAAGGCTCAAAATGTACAAACCGGATTCCAAAAAAGTTGGGACACTATACAAATCGTGAATAAAAACTGAATGCAATGATGTGGAGGTGCCAACTTCTAATATTTTATTCAGAATAGAACATAAATCACGGAACAAACGTTTAAACTGAGAAAATGTACCATTTTAAGTGAAAAATATGTTGAATCAGAATTTCATGGTGTCAACAAATCCCCAAAAAGTTGGGACAAGGCCATTTTCACCACTGTGTGGCATCTCCCCTTCTTCTTACAACACTCAACAGACGTCTGGGGACCGAGGAGACCAGTTTCTCAAGTTTAGAAATAGGAATGGTCTCCCATTCTTGTCTAATACAGGCCTCTAACTGTTCAATCGTCTTGGGCCTTCTTTGTTGCACCTTCCTCTTTATGATGCGCCAAATGTTCTCTATAGGTGAAAGATCTGGACTGCAGACTGGCCATTTCAGTACCCGGATCCTTCTCCTACGCAGCCATGATGTTGTGATTGATGCAGAATGTGGTCTGGCATTATCTTGTCGAAAAATGCAGGGTCTTCCCTGAAAGAGATGACGTCTGGATGGGAGCATATGTTGTTCTAGAACCTGAATATATTTTTCTGCATTGATGGTGCCTTTCCAGACATGCAAGCTGCCCATGCCACACGCACTCATGCAACCCCATACTATCAGAGATGCAGGCTTCTGAACTGAGCGTTGATAACAACTTGGGTTGTCCTTGTCTTCTTTGGTCCGGATGACATGGCGTCCCAGATTTCCAAAAAGAACTTCGAATCGTGACTCGTGACCACAGAACAGTCTTCCATTTTGCCACACTCCATTTTAAATGATCCCTGGCCCAGTGAAAACGCCTGAGCTTGTGGATCTTGCTTAGAAATGGCTTCTTCTTTGCACTGTAGAGTTTCAGCTGGCAACGGTGGATAGCACGGTGAATGGTGTTCACTGATAATGGTTTCTGGAAGTATTCCTGAGCCCATTCTGTGATTTCCTTTACAGTAGCATTCCTGTTTGTGGTGCAGTGTCGTTTAAGGGCCCGGAGATCACGGGCATCCAATATGGTTTTACGGCCTTGACCCTTACGCACAGAGATTGTTCCAGATTCTCTGAATCTTTGGATGATGTTATGCACAGTTGATGATGATAGATGCAAAGTCTTTGCAATTTTTCGCTGGGTAACACCTTTCTGATATTGCTCCACTATCTTTCTGCGCAACATTGTGGGAATTGGTGATCCTCTACCCATCTTGGCTTCTGAGAGACACTGCCACTCTGAGAAGCTCTTTTTATACCCAATCATGTTGCCAATTGACCTAATTAGTGTTAATTGGTCTTCCAGCTCTTCGTTATGCTCAAATTTACTTTTTCCAGCCTCTTATTGCTACTTGTCCCAACTTTTTTGGGATTTGTTGACACCGTGAACATTGGAATCAACGTATTTTTCCTATAAATTGATACATTTACTCGGATTAAACGTTTGATCTGTCATCTACGTTCTATTACAAATAAAATATTGACATTTGCCATCTCCACATCATTGCATTCAGTTTTTATTCACAATTTGTTTAGTGTCCCAACTTTTTTGGAATCCGGTTTGTATATCAGATCGGCGGGTGTCTGGCACCCTGCACTCTGGTCAGCTGTTTCAGAGTACTGTAGCACCAACACTAGAAATCAGCACCAGAACTACACAGCTCTGTCCATAGTGCAGTGGACCAAGCTTGTAACTGCAGTGCTGCTCCCAATTACTTCAGTGGGAGCAGCGCAGCAGTAACCAGCTTCATCCACTAACCAGCTGACTTATTGTCACGAGGGTGTCAAGACCTACATCTGACTCCGTTATACCTGGGGTCAGGAAGTCGCAGCGGGTGGCTGCGCGCTCTATGTATAAAGATAGTGCTGTTTCTTTATGGTAGCTTTCTGGGTTTGCCTTGCAACCCTTTATGGCTCACTCAGGGATCCGTAGCTTCTTCTCCTCAGCTGTTTCTTGTCCAGCACGCCCAACCTCCTTATATTCCCCTCTCCCACTTCTCTGGTTGCCAGATATAGAGCTTCCTGCCTGGACTTCTATTCTGACCCTCTGGAGCTGTGTTGCTGCGTTCTCTGGTTGTTGGTCCAGAACTCTACCCTCCGGATCCCTGTTGGACCTTTGTGATCTGCTGTGGTCGCCCACCTGGGTGTATGTGTTTGTCTGTATTGTCTGTCCTCTCCCTGGTGTTTCCCTCTTAGTGTCAGTGGTGCGGACTAGCGATCCCACCGGCCCGTTCACTATCTAGGGCTCATTTTAGGGAAAGCCAGGGTTTAGGCACGTGATCGCCGCAAGGGTGAGGAACCCGTCTAGGGACGTCAGGGCAGTCAGGTGCCAGCCGCAAGGTGAGTCAGGGGTCACCACCTTTCCCTCTCCCTTGGGCAGGGCTTTCCCTTTTCCCTCCCTGTGTGTGACGCCGGTCATTACAAAGGGTATATTAGATTTAAGGTGCTGATAGGGTAATTCTCAATAACTTCACACACACGCTACTGTGCAGATCCAAGTCTAATTCTGTCCGTAAACGTATACCTGTCACCCAGCGCCTAAATAATAGGCCTCAAATTTATATTCAGCTAAATCTGTCATTACTGCTGTGCCTGTATTAGTGTAATACGGTACCTAAATAGATAGCCAGATAGTGTTAGGTGTCTGTAAAAAAGGCCTGAATTTGAATTCAATACATTGGGCCAAATAATATTTTTCTTATTGTGGTGAACGGTAACAATGAGGAAAACATCTAGTAAGGGACGCGGACGCGGACATGGTCGTGGTGGTGTTAGTGGACCCTCTGGTGCTGGGAGAGGACGTGGCCGTTCTGCCACAGCCACACGTCCTAGTGAACCAACTACCTCAGGTCCCAGTAGCCAGCAGAATTTACAGCCATATTTGGTGGGGCCCAATGCCGTTCTAAGGATGGTAAGGCCTGAGCAGGTACAGGCATTAGTCAATTGGGTGGCCGACAGTGGATCCAGCACGTTCACATTATCTCCCACCCAGTCTTCTGCAGAAAGCGCACAGATGGCGCATGAAAACCAAGCCCATCAGTCTGTCACATCACCCCCATGCATATCAGGGAAACTGTCTGAGCCTCAAGTTATGCAGCAGTCTCTTATGCTGTTTGAAGACTCTGCTGGCAGGGTTTTCCAAGGGCATCCACCTAGCCCTTCCCCAGGGGTGGAAGAGATAGAATGCACTAACGTACAACCACTTATGTTTCCTGATGATGAGGACATGGGAATACCACCTCAGCACGTCTCTGATAATGATGAAACACAGGTGCCAACTGCTGTGTCTTTCTGCAGTGTGCAGACTGAACAGGAGGTCAGGGGTCAAGACTGGGTGGAAGACGATGCAGGGGACGATGAGGTCCTAGACCCCACATGGAATAAAGGTCGTGCCACTGACTTTCACAGTTCGGAGGAAGAGGCAGTGGTGAGACCGAGCCAACAGCGTAGCAAAAGAGGGAGCAGTGGGCAAAAGCAGAACACCCGCCGCCAAGAGACTCCGCCTGCTACTGACCGCCGCCATCTGGGACCAAGCACCCCAAAGGCAGCTTCAAGGAGTTCCCTGGCATGGCACTTCTTCAAACAATGTGCTGACGACAAGACCCGAGTGGTTTGCACGCTGTGCCATCAGAGCCTGAAGCGAGGCATTAACGTTCTGAACCTTAGCACAACCTGCATGACCAGGCACCTGCATGCAAAGCATGAACTGCAGTGGAGTAAACACCTTAAAAACAAGGAAGTCATTCAGGCTCCCCCTGCTATCTCTTCTGCTGCTGCCGCCTCGGCCTCTTCTGCTGCTGCCTCCTCGGCCTCTTCCTCCGCCTCTGGAGGAACGTTGGCACCTGCCGCCCAGCAAACATGGGATGTACCACCAACACCACCACCTGCGTCACCAAGCATCTCAACCATGTCACACGGCAGCGTTCAGCTCTCCATCTCACAAACATTTGAGAGAAAGCGTAAATTCCCACCTAGCCACCCTCGATCCTTGGCCCTGAATGCCAGCATTTCTAAACTACTGGCCTATGAAATGCTGTCATTCAGGCTGCTGGACACAGACAGCTTCAAACAGCTCATGTCGCTTGCTGTCCCACAGTATGTTGTTCCCAGCCGGCACTACTTCTCCAAGAGAGCCGTGCCTTCCCTGCACAACCAAGTATCCGATAAAATCAAGTGTGCACTGCGCAACGCCATCTGTGGCAAGGTCCACCTAACCACAGATACGTGGACCAGTAAGCACGGCCAGGGACGCTATATCTCCCTAACTGCACACTGGGTAAATGTAGTGGCGGCTGGGCCCCAGGCGGAGAGCTGTTTGGCGCACATCCTTCCGCCGCCAAGTATCGCAGGGCAACATTCTTTGCTTCCTTTCTCCTCCTCCTCCTACTCAGCTTCCTCCTCCTCTTCTTCCACCTGCTCATCCAGTCAGCCACACACCTTCACCACCAACTTCAGCACAGCCCGGGGTAAATGTCAGCAGGCCATTCTGAAACTCATATGTTTGGGGGACAGGCCCCACACCGCACAAGAGTTGTGGCGGGGTATAGAAGAACAGGTCGACGAGTGGTTGCTGCCGGTGAGCCTCAAGCCCGGCCTGGTGGTGTGCGATAATGGGCGAAATCTCGTTGCAGCTCTGGGCCTTGCCGGTTTGACGCACATCCCTTGCCTGGCGCATGTGCTGAATTTGGTGGTGCAGAAGTTCATTCGCAACTACCCCGACATGTCAGAGCTGCTGCATAAAGTGCGGGCCGTCTGTTCGCGCTTCCGGCGTTCACATCCTGCCACTGCTCGCCTGTCTGCGCTGCAGCGTAACTTCGGCCTTCCCGCTCACCGCCTCATATGCGACGTGCCCACCAGGTGGAACTCCACCTTGCACATGCTGGACAGACTGTGCGAGCAGCAGCAGGCCATAGTGGAGTTTCAGCTGCAGCATGCACGGGTCAGTCGCACTGCGGAACAGCACCACTTCACCACCAATGACTGGGCCTCCATGCGAGACCTGTGTGCCCTGTTGCGCTGTTTCGAGTACTCCACCAACATGGCCAGTGGTGATGACGCCGTTATCAGCGTTACAATACCACTTCTATGTCTCCTTGAGAAAACACTTAGGGTGATGATGGAAGAGGAGGTGGCCCAGGAGGAGGAGGAGGAAGAGGGGTCATTTTTAGCACTTTCAGGCCAGTCTCTTCGAAGTGACTCAGAGGGAGGTTTTTTGCAACAGCAGAGGCCGGGTACAAATGCGGCCAGACAGAGCGCACTACTGGAGGACGAGGAGGACGAGGATGAGGAGGAGGTGGAGGAGGATGAGGATGAAGCATGTTCACAGCGGGGTGGCACCCAACGCAGCTCGGGCCCATCACTTGTGCGTGGCTGGGGGGAAACGCAGGACGATGACGATACACCTCCCACAGAGGACAGCTTGTCCTTACCTCTGGGCAGCCTGGCACACATGAGCGACTACATGCTGCAGTGCCTGCACAACGACAGCAGAGTTGCCCACATTTTAACGTGTGCGGACTACTGGGTTGCCACCCAACTGGATCCACAGTAAAAAGACAATGTGCCCACCTTACTTCCTGCACTGGAGCGTGATAGTAAGATGCGCGAGTACAAGCGCACATTGGTAGACGCGCTACTGAGAGCATTCCCAAATGTCACAGGGGAACCAGTGGAAGCCCAAGGCGAAGGCAGAGGAGGAGCAAGAGGTCGCCAATGCAGCTGTGTCACGGCCAGCTCCTCTGAGGGCAGGGTTAGCATGGCAGAGATGTGGAAAAGTTTTGTCACCACGCCACAGCTAACTGCACCACCACCTGATACGGAACGTGTTAGCAGGAGGCAACATTTAACTAACATGGTGGAACATTACCTGTGCACACCCCTCCACGTACTGACTGATGGTTCGGCCCCATTCAACTTCTGGGTCTCCAAATTGTCCACGTGGCCAGAGCTAGCCTTTTATGCCTTGGAGGTGCCCGGCGGCCAGCGTTTTGTCTGAACGTGTATTCAGCACGGCAGGGGGCGTCATTACAGACAAACGCAGCCGCCTGTCTACAGCCAATGTGGACAAGCTGACGTTCATAAAAATGAACCAGGCATGGATCCCACAGGACCTGTCCATCCCTTGTGCAGATTAGACATTAACTACCTCCCTTAACCATATATTATTGTACTCCAGGGCACTTCCTCATTCAATCCTATTTTTATTTTCATTTTACCATTATATTGCAGGGCAACCCAAAGTTGAATGAACCTTTCCTCTGTCTGGGTGCCTGGGCCTAAAAATATCTGACAGTGGCCTGTTCCAGTGGTGGGTGACATGAAGCCTGATTCTCTGCTATGACATGAAGACTGATTCTCTGCTGACATGAAGCCAGATTCTCTGCTATGGGACCTCTCTCCTCTGCCTGGGTGCCTGGGCCTAAATATGTGACAATGGACTGTTCCAGTGGTGGGTGACGTGAAGCATGATTCTCTGCTATGACATGAAGACTGATTCTCTGCTGACATGAAGCCAGATTCTCTGCTATGGGACCTCTCTCCTCTGTCTGTGTGCCGGGGCCTAAATATATGACAATGGACTGTTCCAGTGGTGGGTGACGTGAAGCCTGATTCTCTGCTATGACATGAAGACTGATTCTCTGCTGACATGAAGCCTGAATCTCTGTTATGGGACCTCTCTCCTCTGTCTGGGTGCCGGGGCCTAAAAATATCTGACAGTGGCCTGTTCCAGTGGTGGGTGACATGAAGCCTGATTTTCTGCTATGACATGAAGACTGATTCTCTGCTGACATGAAGCCTGAATCTCTGTTATGGGATCTCTCTCCTCTGTCTGGGTGCCGGGGCCTAAAAATATCTGACAGTGGCCTATTCCAGTGGTGGGAGACATGAAGCCTGATTCTCTGCTATGACATGAAGACTGATTCTCTGCTGACATGAGGCCTGAATCTCTGTTATGGGACCTCTCTCCTCTGTCTGGGCGCCGGGGCCTAAAAATATCTGACAGTGGCCTGTTCCAGTGGTGGGTGACATGAAGCCTGATTCTCTGCTATGACATGAAGACTGATTCTCTGCTGAGTCTCTGACATGAAGCCATATTCTATGTTATGGGACCTCTCTCCTCTGTCTGGGTGCCGGGGCCTAAATTATATGACAATGGACTGTTCCAATGTTGGGTGACGTGAAGCATGATTCTCTGCTATGACATGAAGACTGATTCTCTGCTGACATGAAGCCAGATTCTATGTTATGGGACCTCTCTCCTCTGTCTGGGTGCCGGGGCCTAAAAATATCTGACAGTGGCCTGTTCCAGTGGTGGGTGACATGAAGCCTGATTCTCTGCTATGACATGAAGACTGATTCTCTGCTGAAATGAAGCCAGATTCTATGTTATGGGACCTCTCTCCTCTGCCTGGGTGCCGGGGCCTAAATATCTGACAATGGACTGTTCCAGTTTTGGGTGACGTGAAGCCGGATTCTCTGCTATGACATGAAGACTGATTCTCTGCTGACATCAAGCCTGATTCTCTGCTATGGGACCTCTCTCAAATTGATATTGGTTAATTTTTATTTATTTCATTTTTATTTTAATTCATTTCCCTATCCACATTTGTTTGCAGGGGATTTAACTACATTTTCCTGCCTTTTGCAGCCCTCTAGCCCTTTCCTGGGCTGTTATACAGCCTTTTTAGTGCCGAAAAGTTCGGGTCCCCATTGACTTCAATTGGGTTCGGGTTCGGGACTATGTTCGGGTCGGGTTCGGATCCCGAACCCGAACATTTCCGGGAAGTTCGGCCGAACTTCTCGAACCCGAACATCCAGGTGTTCGCTCAACTCTAGTAGAAACCCTTTAAAAACAGAGAGGATAGTGGGGGTGTAGAAAATGAGCAGCAGCACTTGTATGCAGTATCGATTACCATAGCTCCAGATTACCTGTCCTGTCCGTCCTCTCTGTACTTCAAGTCTCCTCATGAACTCCATTCCTACAGAGATTCATCTGAAGATTTTATCATCTGTATTCAGGATCATAATCCCTGACAAGCAGAGCACAGAGGAGGATGAGGCAGCTCTTTACCTCAATGTTGTGAAGTAACGTGTCCGCCTGTGTGATTAGGACAGGTTTTGTGTGTGCTAATAGGATGGAAGCCCTTTTATTTCTCCTAATAATTGCTCCCTAGACAAAATGAACCATTATAGCTAATTAAATATATTTGGGAATATATTTATTCTAAAGTAATATTTAAGTATTTTCATTTTCTCAATTCCCGGAGAACCTTGCCATGTACGAGAAGTCACACATATTGGAATCCCTCATCAATCAGTGACTTATTAATTTGTTCCTTATAGATTACTCACACTCTTACACCTTCTCATTCAGGGATTCTCATTAATCAAAATTCAATGTACAAATATTTGATTGGAGGATTCACACTGAGAGGATAAATATAATCTCTATATGTTGTGTCTATGTCTATAATCTTTATCTGGTAACCAACAACGATTTAGTCCAAATGTAAATTGAGCTCACAAACCTTGAATATACACTCAAGAATTATTAGGAACACTATACTAATACGGTGTTGGACCCCCTTTTGCCTTCAGAACTGCCTTAATTCTACGTGGCATTGATTCAACAAGGTGCTGATAGCATTCTTTAGAAATGTTGGCCCATATTGATAAGATAGCATCTTGCAGTTGATGGAGATTTGAGGAATGCACATCCAGGGCACGAAGCTCCCGTACCATCACATCCCAAAGATGCTCTATTGGGTTGAGATCTGGTGACTGTGGGGGCCATTTTAGTACAGTGAACTCATTGTCATGTTCAAGAAACCAATTTGAAATGATTCGAGCTTTGTGACATGGTGCATTATCCTGCTGGAAGTAACCATCAGAGGATGGATACATGTTCTCATTCTGTTTACGCCAAATTCGGACTCTACCATTTGAATGTCTAAACAGAAATCGAGACTCATCAGACCAGGAAACATTTTTCCAGTCTTCAACAGTCCAATTTTGGTGAGCTCGTGCAAATTGTAGCCTCTTTTTCCTGATTGTAGTGGAGATGAGTGGTACCCGGTGGGGTCTTCTGCTGTTGTAGCCCATCCGCCTCAAGGTTGTGCGTGTTGTGGCTTCACAAATGCTTTGCTGCATACCTCGGTTGTAAAGAGTGGTTATTTCAGTCAACGTTGCTCTTCTATCAGCTTGAATCAGTCGGCCCATTCTCCTCTGACCTCTAGCATCCACAAGGCATTTTTGCTTACAGGACTGCCGCATACTGGATGTTTTTCCCTTTTCACACCATTCTTTGTAAACCCTAGAAATGGTTGTGCGTGAAAATCCCAGTAACTGAGCAGATTGTGAAATACTCAGACCGGCCCGTCTGGCACCAACAACCATGCCACGCTCAAAATTGCTTAAATCACCTTTCTTTCCCATTCTGACATTCAGTTTGGAGTTCAGGAGATTGTCTTGACCAGGACCACACCCCTAAATGCATTGAAGCAACTGCCATGTGATTGGTTGACTAGATAATTGCATTAATGAGAAATAGAACAGGTGTTCCTAATAATTCTTTAGGTGAGTGTATATCTATATACACTGCTCAAAAAAATAAAGGGAACACAAAAATAACACATCCTAGATCTGAGTTAATTAAATATTCTTCTGAAATACTTTGTTCTTTACATAGTTGAATGTGCTGACAACAAAATCACACAAAAATAAAAAAATGGAAATCAAATTTTTCAACCCATGGAGGTCTGGATTTGGAGTCACACTCAAAATTAAAGTGGAAAAACACACTACAAGCTGATCCAACTTTGATGTAATGTCCTTAAAACAAGTCAAAATGAGGCTCAGTAGTGTGTGTGGCCTCCACATGCCTGTATGACCTCCCTACAACGCCTGTGCATGCTCCTGATGAGGTGGTGGACGGTCTCCTGAGGGATCTCCTCCCAGACCTGGACTAAAGCATCTGCCAACTCCTGGACAGTCTGTGGTGCAACGTGACGTTGGTGGATAGAGCGAGACATGATGTCCCAGATGTGCTCAATTGGATTCAGGTCTGGGGAACGGGCGGGCCAGTCCATAGCATCAATGCCTTCATCTTGCAGGAACTGCTGACACACTCCAGCCACATGAGGTCTAGCATTGTCTTGCATTAGGAGGAACCCAGGGCCAACCGCACCAGCATATGGTCTCACAAGGGGTCTGAGGATCTCATCTCGGTACCTAATGGAAGTCAGGCTACCTCTGGCGAGCACATGGAGGGCTGTGCGGCCCTCCAAAGAAATGCCACCCCACACCATTACTGACCCAATGCCAAACCGGTCATGCTGGAGGATGTTGCAGGCAGCAGAACGTTCTCCACGGCATCTCCAGACTCTGTCACGTCTGTCACATGTGCTCAGTGTAAACCTGCTTTCATCTGTGAAGAGCACAGGGCGCCAGTGGCGAATTTGCCAATCTTGGTGTTCTCTGGCAAACGCCAAACGTCCTGCACGGTGTTGGGCTGTAAGCACAACCCCCACCTGTGGACGTCGGGCCCTCATATCACCCTCATGGAGTCTGTTTCTGACCATTTGAGCAGACACATGCACATTTGTGGCCTGCTGGAGGTCATTTTGCAGGGCTCTGGCAGTGCTCCTCCTGTTCCTCCTTGCACAAAGGCGGAGGTAGCGGTCCTGCTGCTGGGTTGTTGCCCTCCTACGGCCTCCTCTACGTCTCCTGATGTACTGGCCTGTCTCCTAGTAGTGCCTCCATGCTCTGGACACTACGCTGACAGACACAGCAAACCTTCTTGCCTCAGCTCGCATTGATGTGCCATCCTGGATAAGCTGCACTACCTGAGCCACTTGTGTGGGTTGTAGACTCCGTCTCATGCTACCACTAGAGTGAAAGCACCGCCAGCATTCAAAAGTGACTAAAACATCAGCCAGGAAGCATAGGAACTGAGAAGTGGTCTCTGGTCACCACCTGCAGAACCACTCCTTTATTGGGGGTGTCTTGCTAATTGCCTATAATTTCCACCTGTTGTCTATCCCATTTGCACAACAGCATGTGAAATTGATTGTCACTCAGTGTTGCTTCCTAAGTGGACAGTTTGATTTCACAGAAGTGTGATTGACTTGGAGTTACATTGTGTTGTTTAAGTGTTCCCTTTATTTTTTTGAGCAGTGTATATTACCTCTTAGTCTTTAATACCAGGGTTCCTACGGGCTTGAACTTGAAAAAAGAACTCAAGTATGATTGTGTACCAATGATCTGAAATAAATGCGAGAAAATTTGTTCCAAATTGGTTATATGGATCCACATGTGATTCTATATGGTGTAGACTTAGGCCATTTAAGGGTTTGTTACTATGTTTTTATTATAGTATTGTATGTTGCTGTTCACACTATGCGATTCTTTTTCAGCCAAGGTATTGGAGCCCGATTGTGGAGGCTGCAGGTCATGTCTTAGAGATTAAACTGAAGGCAAGAGTTAACCTGGCAGGAAACCTGAGCTAAATGTGAAGAGCACCTGAAATCTAATGTGTATATAGGTAACAGATGTTATCATGATGGAGTGACCAATGGAGTAGTTTCTTCCCTCCCCCCGTTTTCTGAGAGGAAGGGTTTGTACACATTTAAATACAGCTCTCCAACATGATACATTGTTAAGGACAAAATGTCTGAAACGCGTTAATGATCACTGCATACGATGTGGATGTGTCTGCTGTTATATATTGCAATAAAGGAGAAGTTTTAAGAGGATCTTCATTCCATTCTGAAGCCGTTTTTCTTCATTTTGCATATATATATTACCTGTCTGATGGTACGACAATACTGATATTCCTTATTAAGGGTCTAACTACAACTTTACTGGTACTTATTATATAGAACTGACCGTCTCTCACATTAAATGCGGCCTGTACAGCACACTGACACTGATCACAGGAAAAGGAATTAGAAGGTATATATTTCTATAAACTCTATATCTGTTAAGGTGGATATTTGTGTCATAAATTAGGATACCACACCTTATGAATTTCTTTGGCACTACCACACTACGACCCACCAAAAAGGTAAAGAATACATTACTATATATAGTCCTAACATGTATTTTACAAGACTGACAATAATGTACATTCATATAGCCCATTTGTTATTTCTGGTCTGTTAGTAGGAGGCTACAGAACTCGCTGCACTCCAAGAATGCCCAGCGCCGCTTACCAAAACATAGCCGTGAGACACTTTAATCGATCACTCAAAAGTGAACTCCGGCATCTACAGATTGTCTCAACTGCAGATGCAGTGGCCAGGTACGGGTGGATAATATTCTGTATTTGTCGTGACGCCAATTGCAGCGTGCACAGGGTACTATCCCAGGGTCCTTCCAAGGTATTATAACGCACATCCCAGATTAGGGATGCCAGAGTGGTGTAATGGCCTATAATGTCTCTGTAGTTTGGTGGTAGTTGTGTCACGGTGTCTCCTACCTGGGTACGGCCGGACTCCTGGCTCCTGGCTCACTTGCAATAAATTTAAGTGTAGTGATAGTAGGAGTAATAGAGGAATTTTGCTGAATAAATTATGTCCCGACCTTTAGATGAAGTTCAAATGTTGCTTTACTTGACAGTACTTTCATCCAAGCAGTATACAGCTTTGGTCTCTTGGTCTCAGCAGGTTTTGGCAATGATTGGCAGGAATTAGTACTTCTGCTTTAAATATGGAGCTTGCAGGATAAAAACGTCTGCTTGGTAGCTCTGTAACTAGGGTTACGTAGCTTCTGTACTTATCTAGTAGCTTCTGCTTTGTGGGGACAGACTAGCTGAGGAGGAATTGGATTCTCCTAGGTCACTGGACTTATCTCACAGATGGATTCTCAGGCGATGCTTTCTTCCTGGAATTCTGGAGGTTGTCTGTAGTTTCCTGCTTTTCTCATCCAGCAGAGCTGAAGGTGCTCAGACTGGGTATATGGCCAAGTCTCAGCCGAGACTCGGTCATTGCTGTCTTCCCTATGCAGGGGGTAATTAAAATCTGGTTCTAAGAAGATTCTTACCACGCAGCTGATAAGAAGGTTCTATCCATCCCGGAGAGGAGTCTTATTAGTGTTGATCGAGCACCAAAGGGCTCGGGTGCTCGAGTAGAATACCTCTGGATGCTCGGGTGCTCGGTAGGAAGTCAGTGGGAGCATTAAACCAGGCACCCCCTGCTCTGAAGAGTGAAGGGTGTCTGGTTCACATGAAAAGGTCAGAAATTGAAGGAAACACCACTGAAATGGTTCGGGAACAGCATGGGGAGTATGTCTGGATGCATCTTAGACTCCTAGGTTGCTGATGGGAACGATGTTGTCCGAATAGTACGGCAATTTTACAGACTAACAATATTACGCACAAAACAAAGCTAAAATCAATTTTAGAGGAAACATTTTTAGGAAATATTCTTTCCTGTATATTAACTTGTATATAAAGTGCAAGTGCTGCCAAAAATTACAAGGAAGAGGCACTCTGATACAACCTGTATATCACATAAAGGAGGGCCTCATTCACATTGTGGTACAATTGTTCAGGTAGTGGGACCCCTACACTCATAAAGCCTATGCACTAAGTGAAAGGGCTGCCAAAAATTACAAGAAACCAGCACTCCAATACACCCTTTATTACACATAAAGGAGGGCATCATAAACACCCTTGAAAAATTATGATTGCTGGCCTGCTGGTGACCCTCAAAAACATTAGGAGCAAGGGCCTGCTGGTGACCCTCTAAACATTAGAGACGAGGGCCTGCTGCTGATCTGACCATCTAAAACATTAGGGGTAAGGGTCTGCTGCTGAGCTGACCATCTAAAACATTAGGGGTGAGGGCCTGCTGCTGAGCTGACCATCGAAAAAATTATGGTTGAGGGCCTGCTGCTGAGCTGACCCTCTAAAACATTAGGAGTGAGGGCAGCCTAATAAGCATGTTTATATGATGGAGGAGGAGGACGAGAAAAGGATGATTAAACCATATACCCTTTTTTGTGGTGGAAGGGGTGCATGGGAATACAGTGTATTCAATACACCATAAAAGCCACATTTAAAGTGCCTTTTTGTTCAGCCGCTTTCCTCTGGTGAAGTAGAGGTCAGGGGCAACCTGTCAGCATTTTGAGCTGACAGTCGGATGCGCTTATCAGTTATTATGCCCCCAGCAGCACTAAATACCTGCTCTGACAAAATGCTTGCGGCAGGGCAGGCCAGCACCTCCAAGGCGTAGAGCGCCAGTTCGTGCCACGTGTCCAGCTTGGACACCCAATAGTTGTAAGGCATAAAGGGATCATTGAGGACGCTGACACAGTCTGCTATGTACTCCTTCACAATCTTCCAAAACGTTTCTCTCCTTGTGACAGTAGGCCGCGCATGAGGGTGAGGTTGCTGGCGAGGTGTCATGAAACTGTCCCAGGCCTTGGAGAGTGTTGCCTTGCCTCTGTTGTAACTGCAGTGTGTTCCCCTCTTCTCCCCTCCTCGGTTGCCCAAGGAACTACGTACTCTGCTGCCAGTGTTGTCAGCTGGAAATTTTTGGAAACATTTTTCCACAAGGATCTTTGCACTATATTGCTAGTCCTCTCCACCACAGGAATGAGAGATGAGAAGTTCTCTTTGTAGCGGGTGTCGAGAAGGGTGAACAACCAGTAATCGGTGTTGGCCAAAATGCGTATAACGTGAGGGTCACGGGAAAGGCAGCATAACATAAAGTCAGCCATGTGTGCCAGAGTCCCAACAGACAAGACTTCGCTGTCCTCTTTAGGAGGATGACTCTCAATCTCATCATCCTCTTCCTCCTCTTCGGCCCATCGACGCTGAACAGATGGAATAAACCTGCTGTTGGTACTACCCTCTGTAGCGGAGGCAACCATCTCCTCCTCCTCATCATCATCCAATTCGCACTGAGAAGACGAATGGAGGGTGGTCTGGCAATCACCCTGTGTACTGTCATCCCCCAATTCCACCTCTTCCACATGCAAAGCATCCTCCTTCATTGTGAGCAGTGAGCTTTTCAGTAGACACAGAAGTGGATGGTTACGCTGATAACAGCGACATCGCTGCTCACCATCTGTGTTGATTCCTCAAAGTTGCGTAAAACCTCACAGAGGTCAGACATCCATGTCCACTCGTCGCTTGTGAAGAGTGGAAGCTGACTGGAAAGGCGACGACCATGTGGCAGCTGGTATTCCACTACTGCCCTCTGTTGCTCTCGAAGCCTGGCCAACATGTGTAACGTCGAGTGCGTGCTCACATCGCACAACTGTTAGTTGGCAATTCCAAGCGCTACTGCAGGGTTGCCAGACCGGCGGCAGATGTAGATGACTTTTGGAAATGGGCACACACGAGGCGCACCTACACCAGTAGCTCAGGCAAATTGGAGTAGGTTTTCAGAAACTGCTGAACCACTAAGTTGCAGTGCTACACTGCTTTCAGCTACTGACTGATGGCTGACTGGTGCTGCAAGATGAGAATTCAGAGGTGGAAGTGGAGGAGGAGGAGAAGGTGGGGTTGCAGGCACTATTGTAGGTGGTGGCGGAAATCCTGATGGAAGAAGGGCTCGCAATCCTTGGCGCCGGTAGCACCTGTGCCATCCCGGGGTACAACTCACCCCCAGCCTCCGCAACGTTCACCCAGTGTGCCGTCAAGGAAATGTAACGTCCCTGGCCACAAGCACTTGTCCATGTGTCAGTCGTTAAGTGGACCTTCCCAATAACTGCGTTGGTCAGGGCACGGGTGATGTTACGGGACACATGCTGATGTAAGGCGGGGACGGCACACCGGGAAAAATAGTGGCGGCTGGGGACGGGAGTAATGAGGGACCGCCGCCACCATCAGGCTGCGGAAAGCCTCAGTTTCCACAAGCCTAAATGGCAACATTTCCAGGGCCAGCAATTTGGAAAGGTGCGCATTTAGTGCTATGGCCTGTGGGTGGGTAACTGGGTATTTGCGCTTTCGTTCAAAGGCCTAGGATATGGACATCTGTACACTGCGCTGGGACACAGAAGTGGATGTGCTAGCTGATGGTGCTTGCGAAGGTCCAGGTGCAGGGCGGAAGGCATCCGGGCCTGCGTCTTGGACAGGACATAACACAGGGGAAGAGGAGACATTGGTGTGACCCGCAGACACTGATTGTGGACCCAGGCGTTCGGCCCACCTATTAGGGTGCTTTGATGCCATGTGGTGGATCATGCTGGTGGTGGTGAGGTTGCTAGTGTTCACGCCCCTGCTCATTTTGGTACGGCACAGGTCGCAAATGACAATTATTTTATCGTCCGCACTTTCCTCAAAAAA
Source organism: Bufo bufo (assembly GCF_905171765.1). Taxonomy (NCBI): domain Eukaryota; kingdom Metazoa; phylum Chordata; class Amphibia; order Anura; family Bufonidae; genus Bufo; species Bufo bufo. Next base: position 243,224,875 of record NC_053389.1, on the reverse strand, counting down.
GCGCCAGACTGCAGAACACCTACCCCTTGGCAAGGGAGATTGCCACAAGGGGGTGCTCCGGGGAACAGTTGCGGGCCTGTTTGGTGTGGCACGCCTTCTCCATTTTGCCACCCAGTCTTTAACGTGGGGCAAAAGGGGCAGCTGCCCCCGGCCCAGTTGCTCCTGGGGGGCCCAAGGCAGCTGCCTCTTGAGCCCCGCTGGCTACTGGTGACGCGGGGGGTGGCGGCAGGGCATAGGGAGATGAGCGCTCATCTCCATAGTCATCTGTATCGCCGTCCTCAGGACAGCGATACAGATGGAAGTGCTGCGGCAGGGCAGAGGAAGGAGAGGCGTCTCTCTTCCCTGTTCCTCTGATAGGCTGCAGGCCGATGCAGGCCGCGCAATGACGTCATCGCACCACCTCAGCCATACAGCTCGGGACACTGGCCGGAAGAGGCATGCATCGAATCGCTGCCAGCCTGATGGAGGTAAGTATAAGTGTTTATTTTTTTATATGGTACTACTGCTGGCACATAATTGGTGGGCATCTATGGGGGCACCTGTTACATGATTGGGGGGCATCTGTGAGAGCACCTGTTACTGGCACATGATTGGGGAGTCATCTATGGGGGCATTTGTTACTGGCACATGATTGGGGGGCATCTATGGGGGCACTTGTTACTGGCACATTATTGGGGGCATCTATGGGGCACATCTTACTGGCACATTATTGGGGGCACTGTGGGGGCATCTATGGGGCAATTGTTACTGGCACATTATTGATGGTACTTTTCACTGGCACATTATTGGGTGGCACTATGGGGGCATCTATGGGGGCACTTCTTACTGTAGAGATGTCCCAAACTATTCGCCGGCGAATAGTTCCCGGCGAACATCGCTTGTTCGCGTTCGCCTAGGCGGGAGAACATATGCGATGTTCGGTCCGCCCCCTATTCGTCTTCATTGTGTAAACTTTGACCCTGTACCTCACAGTCAGCAGGCACATTCCAGCCAATCAGCAACATACCCTCCCTCCCAGACCCTCCCACCTCCTGGACAGCATCCATTTTAGATTCATTCGGAAGCTGCAGTGTCACAAATTTGACTAAGTTGTAATCGCAATGCGATTAATACAGGTTATATTAATCGCATTGCGAATTCAACTTAGAGCTGGGTTCCTAATGGTTGTTGTATTGCTAGAATATAACGAAGATTGAGAATATAGTGCTATATTCGTTATATTCATCAATTCTAGCAATACAACCATTAGGAACTCAAATCTAAGTTGTAATCGCAATGCGATTAATACAGGTTATATTTATCGCATTGCGAATTCAACTTAGAGCTGGGTTCCTAATGACCCTGTACCTCACAGTCAGCAGACACATTCCAGCCAATCAGCAGCAGACCCTCCCTCCCAGACCCTCCCACCTCGTGGACAGCATCCATTTTAGATTAATTCGGAAGCTGCATTCTTAGTGAGAGGAGGGACAGTGTAGCTGCTGCTGATTTAATAGGGAAATCGATAGCTAGGCTAGTGTATTCAGTGTCCACTACAGTCCTGAAAGACTCATCTGATCTCTGCTGTAAGGACAGCACCCCAAAAAGCCCTTTTTAGGGCTAGAACATCAGTCTGCTTTTTTTTTTTTTTTTCTGTGTAATCTAATTGCAGTTGTCTGCCTGCCAGCGTGTGTGTCAGGGTTACAGCGTATACTGTGCCCACTTGCCCAGTGGCACCACTTGCATTTAAAAAAAAACAAAAAACTTTTTTGACTGTTATATAATAGCAGTCAGTTGCCGGCACGCGCATGTGTTTCATGCCCTGCAAGTGCTCAGTGTCACCAGCGCAACTCATATCTGGTGTCACATTCGATTCCATTTAACCACCTCCGGACCGCCTAACGCAGGATCGCGTTCCGGAGGTGGCAGCCCTGCGCAGAGTCACGCATATATGCGTCATCTCGCGATGGGCGAGATTTCCTGTGAACGCGCGCACACAGGCGCGCGCGCTCACAGGAACGGAAGGTAAGAGAGTTGATCTCCAGCCTGCCAGCGGCGATCGTTCGCTGGCAGGCTGGAGATGTGTTTTTTTTAACCCCTAACAGGTATATTAGACGCTGTTTTGATAACAGCGTCTAATATACCTGCTACCTGGTCCTCTGGTGGTCCCCTTTGTTTGGATCGACCACCAGAGGACACAGGTAGCTCAGTAAAGTCCCACCAAGCACCACTACACTACACTACACCCCCCCCCCGTCACTTATTAACCCCTTATTAGCCCCTGATCACCCCTGATCACCCCATATAGACTCCCTGATCACCCCCCTGTCATTGATCACCCCCCTGTCATTGATTACCCCCCTGTAAAGCTCCATTCAGATGTCCGCATGATTTTTACGGATCCACTGATAGATGGATCAGATCCGCAAAACGCATCCGGACGTCTGAATGAAGCCTTACAGGGGCGTGATCAATGACTGTGGTTATCACCCCATATAGACTCCCTGATCACCCCCCCTGTCATTGATTACACCCCTGTCATTGATCAACCCCCTGTAAAGCTCCATTCAGACGTCCGCATGATTTTTACGGATGCACTGATAGATGGATCCGATCCTCAAAACGCATCCGGACGTCTGAATGAAGCCTTACAGGGGCATGATCAATGACTGTGGTGATCACCCCATATAGACTCCCTGATCACCCCCCTGTAAAGCTCCATTCAGATGTCCGCATGATTTTTACGGATGCACTGATAGATGGATCCGATCCGCAAAACGCATCCGGACGTCTGAATGAAGCCTTACAGGGGCATGATCAATGACTGTGGTGATCACCCCATATAGACTCCCTGATCACCCCCCTGTAAAGCTCCATTCAGATGTCCGCATGATTTTTACGGATGCACTGATAGATGGATCCGATCCTCAAAACGCATCCGGACGTCTGAATGAAGCCTTACAGGGGCATGATCAATGACTGTGGTGATCACCCCATATAGACTCCCTGATCACCCCCCTGTAAAGCTCCATTCAGATGTCCGCATGATTTTTACGGATGCACTGATAGATGGATCCGATCCGCAAAACGCATCCGGACGTCTGAATGAAGCCTTACAGGGGCATGATCAATGACTGTGGTGATCACCCCATATAGACTCCCTGATCACCCCCCTGTCATTGATCACCCCGCTGTAAAGCTCCATTCAGATGTCCGCATGATTTTTACGGATGCACTGATAGATGGATCCGCAAAACGCATCCGGACGTCTGAATGAAGCCTTACAGGGGCATGATCAATGACTGTGGTGATCACCCCATATAGACTCCCTGATCACCCCCCTGTAAAGCTCCATTCAGATGTCCGCATGATTTTTACGGATGCACTGATAGATGGATCCGATCCTCAAAACGCATCCGGACGTCTGAATGAAGCCTTACAGGGGCATGATCAATGACTGTGGTGATCACCCCATATAGACTCCCTGATCACCCCCCTGTAAAGCTCCATTCAGATGTCCGCATGATTTTTACGGATGCACTGATAGATGGATCCGATCCGCAAAACGCATCCGGACGTCTGAATGAAGCCTTACAGGGGCATGATCAATGACTGTGGTGATCACCCCATATAGACTCCCTGATCACCCCCCTGTCATTGATTACCCCCCTGTAAAGCTCCATTCAGATGTCCGCATGATTTTTACGGATGCACTGATAGATGGATCGGATCCGCAAAACGCATCCGGACGTCTGAATGAAGCCTTACAGGGGCATGATCAATGACTGTGGTGATCACCCCATATAGACTCCCTGATCACCCCCCTGTCATTGATCAACCCCCCTGTCATTGATCAACCCCCCTGTCATTGATCACCCCCCCTGTCATTGATCACCCCCCTGTCATTGATCCCCCCCTCTGTAAGGCTCCATTCAGATATTTTTTTGGCCCAAGTTAGCAGAATTTTTTTTTTTTTTTCTTACAAAGTCTCATATTCCACTAACTTGTGTCAAAAAATAAAATCTCACATGAACTCACCATACCCCTCACGGAATCCAAATGCGTAAAATTTTTTAGACATTTATATTTCAGACTTCTTCTCACGCTTTAGGGCCCCTAGAATGCCAGGGCAGTATAAATACCCCACATGTGACCCCATTTCGGAAAGAAGACACCCCCAGGTATTCCGTGAGGGGCATATTGAGTCCATGAAAGATTGAATTTTTTGTCCCAAGTTAGCGGAACGGGAGACTTTGTGAGAAAAAAATTAAAAATATCAATTTCCGCTAACTTGTGCCAAAAAAAATAAATTTCTATGAACTCGCCATGCCCCTCATTGAATACCTTGGGGTGTCTTCTTTCCAAAATGGGGTCACATGTGGGGTATTTATACTGCTCTGGCATTCTAGGGGCCCCAAAGCGTGAGAAGAAGTCTGGTATCCAAATGTCTAAAAATGCCCTCCTAAAAGGAATTTGGGCACCTTTGCGCATCTAGGCTGCAAAAAAGTGTCACACATCTGGTATCGCCGTACTCAGGAGAAGTTGGGGAATGTGTTTTGGGGTGTCATTTTACATATACCCATGCTGGGTGAGAGAAATATCTTGGTCAAATGCCAACTTTGTATAAAAAAATGGGAAAAGTTGTCTTTTGCCAAGATATTTCTCTCACCCAGCATGGGTATATGTAAAATGACACCCCAAAACACATTCCCCAACTTCTCCTGAATACGGCGATACCACATGTGTGACACTTTTTTGCAGCCTAGGTGGGCAAAGGGGCCCATATTCCAAAGAGCACCTTTAGGATTTCACAGGTCATTTACCTACTTACCACACATTAGGGCCCCTGGAAAATGCCAGGGCAGTATAACTACCCCACAAGTGACCCCATTTTGGAAAGAAGACACCCCAAGGTATTCCGTGAGGGGCATGGCGAGTTCCTAGAATTTTTTATTTTTTGTCACAAGTTAGTGGAAAATGCTTATTTTTTTTTTAATTTTTTTTTTCATACAAAGTCTCATATTCCACTAACTTGTGACAAAAAATAAAAAGTTCCATGAACTCACTATGCCCATCAGCGAATACCTTGGGGTCTCTTCTTTCCAAAATGGGGTCACTTGTGGGGTAGTTATACTGCCCTGGCATTCTAGGGGCCCAAATGTGTGGTAAGGAGTTTGAAATCAAATTCTGTAAAAAATGACCTGTGAAATCCGAAAGGTGCTCTTTTGAATATGGGCCCCTTTGCCCACCTAGGCTGCAAAAAAGTGTCACACATCTGGTATCTCCGTAATCGGGAGAAGTTGGGGAATGTGTTTTGGGGTGTCATTTTACATATACCCATGCTGGGTGAGAGAAATATCTTGGCAAAAGACAACTTTTCCCATTTTTTTTATACAAAGTTGGCATTTGACCAAGATATTTATCTCACCCAGCATGGGTATATGTAAAAAGACACCCCAAAACACATTCCTCAACTTCTCCTGAATACAGAGATACCAGATGTGTGACACTTTTTTGCAGCCTAGGTGGGCAAAGGGGCCCACATTCCAAAGAGCACCTTTCGGATTTCACAGGTCATTTACCTACTTACCACACATTTGGGCCCCTAGAATGCCAGGGCAGTATAACTACCCCACAAGTGACCCCATTTTGGAAAGAAGAGACCCCAAGGTATTCGCTGATGGGCATAGTGAGTTCATGGAAGTTTTTATTTTTTGTCACAAGTTTGTGGAATATGAGACTTTGTATGAAAAAAAAAATTAAAAAACAAATCATCATTTTCCACTAACTTGTGACAAAAAATAAAAAATTCTAGGAACTCGCCATGCCCCTCACGGAATACCTTGGGGTGTCTTCTTTCCAAAATGGGGTCACTTGTGGGGTAGTTATACTGCCCTGGTATTCTAGGGGCCCAAATGTGTGGTAAGGAGTTTGAAATCAAATTCAGGAAAAAATGAGGAGTGAAATCCGAAAGGTGCTCTTTGGAATATGGGCCCCTTTGCCCACCTAGGCTGCAAAAAAGTGTCACACATCTGGTATCCCCGTACTCAGGAGAAGTTGAGGAATGTGTTTTGGGGTGTCTTTTTACATATACCCATGCTGGGTGAGATAAATATCTTGGTCAAATGACAACTTTGTATAAAAAAATGGGAAAAGTTGTCTTTTGCCAAGATATTTCTCTCACCCAGCATGGGTATATATAAAATGACACCCCAAAACACATTCCCCACCTTCTCCTGAGTACGGAGATACCAGATGTGTGACACTTTTTTGCAGCCTAGGTGGGCAAAGGGGCCCATATTCCAAAGAGCACCTTTCGGATTTCACAGGTCATTTTTTACAGAATTTGATTTCAAACTCCTTACCACACATTTGGGCCCCTAGAATGCCAGGGCAGTATAACTACCCCACAAGTGACCCCATTTTGGAAAGAAGAGACCCCAAGGTATTCGCTGATGGGCATAGTGAGTTCATAAAACTTTTTATTTTTTGTCACAAGTTAGTGGAATATGAGACTTTGTAAGAAAAAAAAAAAAAAAAAAAAAATCATAATTTTCCGCTAACTTGTGACAAAAAATAAAAAGTTCTATGAACTCACTATGCCCATCAGCGAATACCTTAGGGTGTGTACTTTCAGAAATGGGGTCATTTGTGGGGTGTTTGTACTGTCTGGGCATTGTAGAACCTCAGGAAACATGACAGGTGCTCAGAAAGTCAGAGCTGCTTCAAAAAGCGGAAATTCACATTTTTGTACCATAGTTTGTAAACGCTATAACTTTTACCCAAACCATTTTTTTTTTACCCAAACATTTTTTTTTTATCAAAGACATGTAGAACTATAAATTTAGAGCAAAATTTCTATATGGATGTCGTTTTTTTTGCAAAATTTTACTACTGAAAGTGAAAAATGTCATTTTTTTGCAAAAAAATCGTTAAATTTCGATTAATAACAAAAAAAGTAAAAATGTCAGCAGCAATGAAATACCACCAAATGAAAGCTCTATTAGTGAGAAGAAAAGGAGGTAAAATTCATTTGGGTGGTAAGTTGCATGACCGAGCAATAAACGGTGAAAGTAGTGTAGGTCAGAAGTGTAAAAAGTGGCCTGGTCTTTCAGGGTGTTTAAGCACTGGGGGCTGAGGTGGTTAAAGAAAAACAACAATTTTGACTGAATAAATAGCAGTCAGTTGCACACACGTGTTTGTGTGTTTAAGGCCCAGCTGCAAGCGGATAGTGTCACTTCAGCGCAACTCATATCTGGTGTCACATTCGATTGCATTTAAAGAAAAACAACAATTTTGACTGTGAATAAATAGCAGTCAGTTGCACACACGTGTTTGTGTGTTTAAGGCCCAGCTGCAAGCGCATAGTGTCACTTCAGCGCCATTCATATCTGGTGTCACATTCGATTCCATTTATAGAAAAACAACAATTTTGACTGTGAATAAATAGCAGTCAGTTGCACACACGTGTTTGTGTGTTTAAGGCCCAGCTGCAAGCGCATAGTGTCACTTCAGCGCCATTCATATCTGGTGTCACATTCGATTCCATTTAAAGAAAAACAACAATTTTGACTGTGAATAAATAGCAGTCAGTTGCACACACGTGTTTGTGTGTTTAAGGCCCAGCTGCAAGCGCATTGTGTCACTTCAGCGCAACTCATATCTGGTGTCACATTCGATTCCATTTAAAGAAAAACAACAATTTTGACTGTGAATAAATAGCAGTCAGTTGCACACACTTGTATGTGTGTTTAAGGCCCAGCTGCAAGCGCATAGTGTCACTTCAGCGCAACTCATATCTGGTGTCACATTCGATTCCATTTATAAAAAAACAACAATTTTGACTGTGAATAAATAGCAGTCAGTTGCACACACGTGTTTGTGTGTTTAAGGCCCAGCTGCAAGTGCATAGTGTCACCAGCGCAACTCATATCTGGTGTCACAGTAGCTTGCACGCATAGTACAACTTAACGAATAAAAAAAAATGACAGGCAGAGGCCGGCCACCCCGCAGGGGCCGCCGTGGTCGTGGTGCTGTAATTCACTTTGGCCCTAGAATAATGCCCAGTGTTCAGAGGCCACGTACCCTGAACTTGAAAAGTTCTGAAGACATAGTTGACTGGCTAACACAGGACACCCAATCTTCTACAGCTTCCGCTCGGAACCTTGACGCACCATCCTTTTCCAGCTCAGCTTCAGCCACCTCTCAAGTTACCACTCGCCCGCCTGCCGCCACCACCAACACTACCACCACAGCCGCTTCACTTGATCCCTCAGAGGAGTTATTTACACATCAGTTGGAAGAAATGAGTGATGCGCAACCATTATTGCCAGAGGATGTAGATAACAGGGATATGTCTCAGTCAGGCAGCATTACGCACATGGACGTACGGTGTGATGATGATGATGTTGTACCCACTGCTGCTTGCTTTGCTGAGTTGTCAGATACAAGTGAAGTGGTTGATGATGACGATGTGTCCGTGGATGTCACGTGGGTGCCCGCTCGAAGAGAAGAAGAACAGGGGGAAAGTTGTGATGGGGAGACAGAGAGGAGGAGGAGACGAGTTGGAAGCAGGGGGAGGTCGTCGCAAGGAGCTAGTGGCACAGTCAGACAGCATGCATCGGCATCCGGGGTCAGCCAGACAGCACGCCAATCAACGCATGCTGTTGCTACCACCAGAATGCCGTCATTTCAGAGCTCAGCAGTGTGGCATTTTTATTGTGTGTCTGCTTCTGACAACAGCGATGCCATTTGCAACCTGTGCCAAAAGAAACTGAGTCGTGGGAAGTCCAACACCTACCTAAGTACAACTGCTTTGCGAAGGCACATGATCGCACATCACAAACGCCTATGGGATCAACACATGAGTACAAGCAGCACACAAACTCAAAGCCGCTATCCTCCTCCTGGTCCAGCATCTTCAGCCACGTCAACCACTGCTGTCCTCCTTGCCCCTCTCAACCATCCGCCACTCCGCCTCTCGCCTTGAGCAGTTCCTGCTCATCTGCCCACAGTCAGGTGTCTGTCAAGGACATGTTTGAGCGTAAGAAGCCAATGTCACAAAGTCACCCCCTTGCCCGGCGTCTGACAGCTGGTTTGTCTGAACTCTTAGCCCGCCAGCTTTTACCATACAAGCTGGTGGAGTCTGAGGCGTTCAAAAAATTTGTAGCTATTGGGACACCGCAATGGAAGGTACCTGGCCGAAATTTCTTTGCACAAAAGGCAATCCCCAACTTGTACTCGATTGTGGAAAAGGAAGTAATGGCATGTCTGGCACACAGTGTTGGGGCAAGGGTTCATCTGACCACTGATACCTGGTCTGCAAAGCACGGTCAGGGCAGGTATATCACCTACACTGCGTGGCTCTGCAGAGGAGTTGGTGACACCGCCACGACTTGCAGGCAGGCCTGCTGCCACCTCCTCTACTCCTCCTACTCCATCCTCTTCCATAACCTCCTCGGCTGAGTCCACTTCTGTGGCTGCGTCTTGCTCCACATCAACGGCACTCCTCCCCCCACCCCCGCTCCCCAGGGGCTATTCCACATCCCGGATACGACAGTGTCACGCCGTCTTGGGGTTGACTTGACTGAAAGCAGAGAGTCACACCGGACCAGCACTCCTGTCTGCCCTGAACGCACAGGTGGATCAGTGGCTGACTCTGCACCAACTGGAGATCAGCAAAGTGGTGTGTGACAACGGAAGCAATTTGTTGGCGGCATGGCACATGTGTGTAATCTGATCGTACAACGCTTTGCACAACGCTAGCACTGGAGGTAGCCACTCGCATAATACCAGACCTCCAGGAGGCCCTCTCCTCCACCGTAGCCCAGTCCCTTTGGACGCTACAAGCTGAGATCAAACAGCACTCAGCCCACCTGGAAGAGTTGGAAACAAGACTAGAGATGGTAGAAACAGACAACGCAGTGATCAAAACCACCTGTCCCAGGCGGTCGATGAAAACGCCAGATTATAGGTGAAGATTGACAACCTGGAAAATCGCTCTAGAAGGAGCAACCTGCGCATAGTGGGGGTGCCGGAGCATATCCCAACAAGGGAGCTTATTACCATCTGTGAACTTGAACTTCCCAGGGCCCTAGGACTTTCATCCTGCTGCAAAGTGGAAAGAGCACACAGGCAGGGAGATTCCCCCGGAGTCATTTAGCAGGTCAGTTAAATCGCAGGCTCGCCCGGACCGCAATATAAGACCCAGGCAGGTCATAGTCAAGTATCTTGACTACTCTGATAAAGCCACGCTGCTGAGAGCATACAAGCAGAAAGGCAATGGGGTATCGCTAAGAGGGCAGATCATCTTAAAATATTTGGGGACTTTTCGGCCGAGGTCACAAAAAGAAAAAGATTATTTACCCCGATCTGCACAGCACTCCATAGGAAGCAAATTTGTTTCGCCCTACTGTACCTGGCTGTTCTCTGGGTTATGCAACCTGATGGCTCAACGGCTACTTTTGAAAATCCGGACCAGGCGAGAATACACCTCAGAGACTCTCTGTCAGATTGGCAACTTCTACCTGCCTTGCAATATTCGGAAGGTCCCGCGTCTCCCAAACCGCATAGACCACCTAGGAGAGCGGCACCAAGAGAGGAGCCATTTTCTTACCGCCATAATGAACCCCCGGTTAGTATAAATGGGGACAACCAAGACTGGGACATGCTGAGGCCTGAAACTATGCAGGCAAATCCCCCGCTGTGTTATAAGAGGACGTGGTCCATAATGTCCCTGAATATCTAAGCGGACGCCCGTCATACCCTAAAGCTCCCAAGTCGCCAGCGGCGGGAACCATTTTCGTTTACATCTATATGAAACCACTTGGGAACTGTAAGTGACCGATTCAATGCAAGATACGCATTTACATTCTCAGCCTGAACTTCTGCTCGGGGTTTCATACATACAGGGACCCGGCTGGAACTTTGCATACTGATGGTGACTCCCCAGGGAAGAATGTGTAATAGTATCACATTGGTATATTATAGATTCCAGTTAAATGTATAGGGGAGGGTAACCAATAGTTCCAACTATATCCGTACTATACTCAGGATGAAGTCGGAAGGTGGGAGGGACCGGGAAACGCAACTGGATCACATGTTATACCGGTCCAGGGATCTATGGGTCTCTACCGCAGGGGCTTTTCGTTATCAGCTTGAAACTAGAATGGTAATGTGATATAATTGCTTCTAGGTAAATATGTTTTAACGTATTCAGATTTCACGTGAACTGCTATGCTGGAAAAAAGTGAAGTCCGAATATGTGAGATAATGTTTTATTTTTTTACTGTATTGGATGGGTTCATCTTATACAGTTTATTCATGTTAGGGGTTGGGAATATAATTTGGCGTTGGGGAGAAAGGAGTAAGGGGGGTGTAACGGATCTCCTGGCACCCCGACCGGGTACCTCCGTTAATAGTTGCTCCTAGTGCTTTCCGAGGACTCCAAGCACTCCACTTGACACCGTACGCACTGCAGACCCCACGAACCGCCGAAGCTTGGTTGAGGTCTCACCGTCTCCTACCCACCCTGGACCTACGACAAGGCTCCAGGCTCCAGTGGGTGAACCTCTCCTAAAACCAGAGAGCAGGAACAGCTCTTAAAAGAGCTAGTAGTTATAGCCAGGGGAGTATAGCAAATCTTCAGCGTATAGCAATCCCCCAGTGTTGATCAGTTACCCAAACATCAGCCTCAACATGATGAAGGATAAAACAGGAACACTTTATTGAGGGCTACCCGCCCGTATTTATGCAGGTCCCCATCTGGTGGACACGCCCCTAGGGGACCAGAATGAAGACTGTGACACAGGACAGATATGCAGCACTGCAGGATACACAGACACAATACATCCCCACAATGCATCATGGTTTCCTCCTCTCTGCCCTGGAGACACCCGAGGAGTAATCCAATTATCTCTCAAGACAAAGGAAATCGCCAATACACATGTGGGGACAACAGGACAGAAATCACCACCCAAACACACAATGTCACACCCCCACAGCAAACACAGACATTTAACATATATTCCCAGATAGCTCAAGTCTGAGTGCATATCATTAGGTGAATGGCACTCAGAATACACAAATACAATAAAATTAGCTATCTGGGTACCCTCACATAACAAAATACAATTGCAAAGACAGATTTAAGCTGTGCGGCCAGTCTGTCTGCTCCTTTAAGGTTAGTATGGGCCATAATCCTGAGGCAAGAGGCTGGTAGCCAGGCCCCTCCGAAACCCAGTGGCGAGGTTGGTTTCGCCACACATCTCCCCCTCCCAGGGAAGACTAACCAGATACCTGACCTCATGCCGGTCGGTATCTGAGTTAGTCTGGCAGTCCACCCACAACTCAATACTGGACCTGTTGAATTTTGGGGCCTGGCTCTGTTCTGTATGTCCCCAGCTGTTGAAGGGGCATCTGCTACTCCTTGCTTCCTTGTTGCTCTCTAGCTTGGAGCTGTAGGTACTTGGTGGGCAGAGGCCGACTGCGCTCTGCCCCGATGCCAGCTCTTCCGCTGGGGTAGCCTGTGGGAAGTCCGGCTCTGGAGAAGAGGATAGGGGAGGGCAGAGGCCGACTGCGCTCTGCCCAGATGCCAGCGCTTCAGCTGGGGTAGCCTGTGGAAAGTCAGCCTCTGGAGAAGAGGATAGAGGAGGGCAGAGGCCAACTGCGCTCTGCCCAGATGCCAGCTCTTCCGCTGGGGTAGCCTGTGGGATGTCCGGCTCTGGAGAAGAGGATAGGGGAGGGCAGAGGCTGACTGCGCTCTGCCCAGATGCCAGCTCTTCTGCTGGGGTAGCCTGTGGGGAGTCAGGCTCTGGATAAGAGGATAGAGGAGGGCAGAGGCTGACTGCGCTCTGCCCAGATGCCAGCTCTTGTGCTGGGGTAGCCTGTGGGGAGTCAGGCTCTGGATAAGAGGATAGGGGAGGGCAGAGGCCAACTGCGCTCTGCCCAGATGCCAGCTCTTCCGCTGGGGTAGCCTGTGGGGAGTCAGGCTCTGGATAAGAGGATAGGGGAGGGCAGAGGCCAACTGCGCTCTGCCCAGATGCCAGCTCTTCCGCTGGGGTAGCCTGTGGGATGTCCGGCTCTGGAGAAGAGGATAGGGGAGGGCAGAGGCTGACTGCACTCTGCCCAGATGCCAGCTCTTCTACTGGGATGTGGTCAGGGAATCCTATCCCCAGGACCTTGTTGCAGATCGGCTGTGGAGAGGAGGAATCACTTACCTCCTCCTCCTGGCATTCCTGCAGGGTTGGTGGGGGATCTGAACCGGCCGTCCAGCATCTCTGTAGGGCCGGTGGAGAGACCTCGATCCCATCTCCACCTGCCATCGAGAGGTCTTCCCAGAACCAGTCGATGAAGTTCCCTACTTTGGGAGTTGGTAGGGAAGCAGGGGGTATCGCCGGCAAGTCTTCCCAGTTGCAGGAGGGCAGATCTGGCTCTGCTTGTCGAGTAGGTTGGGGATGAATGGAGCTGAGCAGGTGTTGGTAGGTCTGCTCCAGCTCCCACTCCCTTGTTACCAGGTGGGTCATGTCTTTGCTCACCTCCCTTCCGTCAGCATAAACATGCATGCCCATCCGGTAGTCGTAGATATCCCAAAACCTAGACTCCTCTGTGCTGCCAAGATCAATGTCCTCCTCCAAGGCTTCCCATAATAACCCCGGTCCATCAAACTCCTCACCCTCGGGTCTGTCGTGCTCAGCCATCCAGGGGGAATGTTGAATGACATGCCACCTTAGGGCATGGTAAGCGTCCTCTAGCCAAAGCTCCTTACATACCAGGTTCTGAAGCTCTGTTACCCAGTAATCCAGGGGCTGCTCTCCCAAGAGACCCATCCGCATTGCCACACGCTTCTGTAGCCGCTGCTCATAACTGGGGAGACTCTCACCTCGCCGCCGCTGGGCATTTTCCAGGGCATCATACCAAACTTCCTTTCTGTCTGCATCCCTGTAGTCTGCGGCTGCCTCCTCCTCCTCGTCATAGAACGCTGTCCGAAGACTAGCCGATTCCATCCTGCTGTAGCCAGGGCCGCTTTCCGGATACTAGCGTTGCCCTCAATTTAGTAAATCCACGAACGGTGTCTCCGAGCTGCTTCTCCTCACACTAGGACGCCATCCCACTGCTTTCCACCAAATGTAACGGATCTCCTGGCACCCCGACCGGGTACCTCCGTTGATAGTTGCTCCTAGTGCTTTCCGAGGACTCCAAGCACTCCACTTGACACCGTATGCACTGCAGACCCCACGAACCGCCGAAGCTTGGTTGAGGTCTCACCGTCTCCTACCCACCCTGGACCTACGACAAGGCTCCAGGCTCCAGTGGGTGAACCTCTCCTAAAACCAGAGAGCAGGAACAGCTCTTAAAAGAGCTAGTAGTTATAGCAAATCTTCAGCGTATAGCAATCCCCCAGTGTTGATCAGTTACCCAAACATCAGCCTCAACATGATGAAGGATAAAACAGGAACACTTTATTGAGGGCTACCCGCCCGTATTTATGCAGGTCCCCATCTGGTGGACACGCCCCTAGGGGACCAGAATGAAGACTGTGACACAGGACAGATATGCAGCACTGCAGGATACACAGACACAATACATCCCCACAATGCATCATGGTTTCCTCCTCTCTGCCCTGGAGACACCCGAGGAGTAATCCAATTATCTCTCAAGACAAAGGGAAATCGCCAATACACTTGTGGGGACAACAGGACAGAAATCACCACCCAAACACACAATGTCACACCCCCACAGCAGACACAGACATTTAACATATTCCCAGATAGCTCAAGTCTGAGTGCATATCATTAGGTGAATGGCACTCAGAATACACAAATACAATAAAATTAGCTATCTGGGTACCCTCACATAACAAAATACAATTGCAAAGACAGATTTAAGCTGTGCGGCCGGTCTGTCGGCTCCTTTAAAGTTAGTATGGGCCAGGCCCGTCGCTAACAGACAGGCAAAACAAGCAATTGCTTGGGGCCCCGAGCTGGTTGGGGCCCCGAGCTAGCCCGGGGCCAACTTCCAGCCAGGCCACTGAGTAACTCAGAAGATCCGATGGTATATTCTAACCCCCAGGCGTTCCCATGGTGACAGGGACGCTTGCCTAGGGGTTGGAATATACAGGGCCACGCCGCTCACAGCGGTATATTTATAAACGAATCAGTAACTACTTTAACTTTAATCATTGCTCATTGCTGAGCTCTTTACTTGGATTATTTGGATATCTTGGATTATTTGGATATCTTATTTGGCCGCCCCCCGCACTGCCTGCTATTACCGGAGCTAAGACAAAGTAAGATATCCAAATAATCCAAGTAAAGAGCTCAGCAATGAGCAATGATTAAAGTTAAAGTAGTTACTGATTAGTTTATAAATATACTGCTGTGAGCGTCGGGGAGGGGGATCTGTGGATGGCACTGTAGGGGGATCTGTGGATGGCAGTGCTATCCACAGATCCCCCTACAGTGCCATCCACAGATCCCCCTCCCCTAAACAGTGCCATCCACAGATCTCCCCCCTAAACAGTGCCATCCACAGATCCCCCTAAACAGTGCCATCCACAGATCCCCCCTAAATAGTGCCATCCACAGATCCCCCTCCCCTAAACAGTGCCATCTGTGGATGGCACCGTTTAGGGGGATCTGTGAATGGCACTGTTTAGGGGGGATCTGTGGATGGCACTGTTTAGGGGGGATCTGTGGATGGCACTGTTTAGGGGGGGATCTGTGGATGGCACTGTTTAGGAGGGAGATCTGTGGATGGCACTGTTTAGGGGGGATCTGTGGATGGCACTGTTTAGGGGGATCTGTGGATGGCACTGTTTAGGGGGATCTGTGGATGGCACTGTTTAGGGGGGATCTGTGGATGGCACTGTTTAGAGGGGGATCTGTGGATGGCACTGTTTAGGGGGGAGATCTGTGGATGGCACTGTTTAGGGGGGGATCTGTGGATGGCACTGTTTAGGGGGGATCTGTGGATGGCACTGTTTAGGGGGGATCTGTGGGTGGCACTGTTTAGAGAGGGATCTGTGGATGGCACTGTTTAGGGGGGAGATCTGTGGATGGCACTGTTTAGGGGAGGGAGATCTGTGGATGGCACTGTTTAGGGGGGGATCTGTGGATGGCACAGTTTAGGGGGGATCTGTGGATGGCACTGTTTAGGGGGGATCTGTGGATGGCACTGTTTAGGGGTGATCTGTGGATGGCACTGTTTAGGGGGATCTGTGGATGGCACTGTTTAGGGGGGGATCTGTGGATGGCACTGTTTAGGGGGGATCTGTGGATGGCACTGTTTAGGGGGGGATCTGTAGATGGCACTGTTTAGAGGGGGATCTGTGGATGGCACTGTTTAGGGGGGAGATCTGTGGATGGCACTGTTTAGGGGAGGGGGGATCTGTGGATGGCACTGTTTAGGGGGGATCTGTGGGTGGCACTGTTTAGGGGGGGATCTGTGGATGGCACTGTTTAGGGGGGATCTGTGGATGGCACTGTTTAGGGGGGGTCTGTGGATGGCACTGTTTAGGGGGGAGATCTGTGGATGGCACTGTTTAGGGGGGATCTGTGGAGAGCGAGGAGCTTGGCCACGCTACAGGGTCCAAGGAAGGAGCCGGAGGACTGAATTAACTTAGGAACTTATCTAAGGTAGGGAAGGGAGTAAAAAAAAAACAGGGAGGGGGAGAGTAAGTAGGACATTTGTTGAAAATGTTCAAATTTCATGCACATTAAATGCAACAGCAGTATTTGCACTGTAAACCTCCTTAGGGGGGATCTGTGGATGGCACTGTTTAGGGGGGATCTGTGGATGGCACTGTTTAGGAGGGGATCTGTGGATGGCACTGTTTAGGGGGGAGATCTGTGGATGGCACTGTTTAGGGGGGATCTGTGGATGGCACTGTTTAGGGGGGATCTGTGGATGGCACTGTTTAGGGGGGATCTGTGGATGGCACTGTTTAGGAGGGATCTGTGGATGGCACTGTTTAGAGGGGGATCTGTGGATGGCACTGTTTAGGGGGAGATCTGTGGATGGCACTGTTTAGGGGGGGATCTGTGGATGGCACTGTTTAGGGGGGATCTGTGGATGGCACTGTTTAGGGGGGATCTGTGGATGGCACTGTTTAGAGGGGGATCTGTGGATGGCACTGTTTAGGGGGGAGATCTGTGGATGGCACTGTTTAGGGGAGGGAGATCTGTGGATGGCACTGTTTAGGGGAGGGGGGATCTGTGGATGGCACAGTTTAGGGGGATCTGTGGATGGCACTGTTTAGGGGGGATCTGTGGATGGCACTGTTTAGGGGGGATCTGTGGATGGCACTGTTTAGGGGGGATCTGTGGGTGGCACTGTTTAGGGGGGGATCTGTGGATGGCACTGTTTAGGGGGGATCTGTGGATGGCACTGTTTAGGGGGGATCTGTAGATGGCACTGTTTAGAGGGGGATCTGTGGATGGCACTGTTTAGGGGGGAGATCTGTGGATGGCACTGTTTAGGGGGGGATCTGTGGATGGCACTGTTTAGGGGGGATCTGTGGATGGCACTGTTTAGGGGGGGGTCTGTGGATGGCACTGTTTAGGGGGGAGATCTGTGGATGGCACTGTTTAGGGGGGATCTGCGGATGGCACTGTTTAGGGGGGATCTGTGGAGAGCGAT
Source organism: Bufo bufo (assembly GCF_905171765.1). NCBI lineage: Eukaryota > Metazoa > Chordata > Amphibia > Anura > Bufonidae > Bufo > Bufo bufo. Next base: position 243,207,259 of record NC_053389.1, on the reverse strand, counting down.
GAGCTTGGCCACGCTACAGGGTCCAGGGAAGGAGCCGGAGGACTGAATTAACTTAGGAACTTATCTAAGGTAGGGTAGGGAGTAAAAAAAAAAAACAGGGAGGGGGAGAGTAAGTAGGACATTTGTTGAAAATGTTCAAATTTCATGCACATTAAATGCAACAGCAGTATTTGCACTGTAAACCTCCTTTTTTATTTATATAAAGTGCGGGTGAACTTAAACTGTATGGCTATACTGTGGTTCCTGTAGGCTTTGCGTGCATAAGGTGGGGAGGGCGTGGAGGGGGGGGGCCTCCATGTCTATTTTGCTTGGGGCCCCCAAATTCCTTCAAACGGCCCTGGTATGGGCAATAATCCTGAGGCAAGAGGCTGGTAGCCAGGCCCCTCCGAAACCCAGTGGCGAGGTTGGTTTCGCCACAGGGGGTGTCCACTTCAGGTCCACTGGTATATACAACGAATGCAATGATTTAATTCCCAATGGCTAGTGCACTGAAAATAGTATCCTGGAACATAAAAGGGTTGAGATCTCCGGGTAAGCGCATGATGATCTTGAGGCACCTTAAAAGATTAAGAGTGGATATAGCATTATTGCAGGAGACGCATCTGTTAGCTCAGGATTTCTGCCGCATGAAAAAGCTGTGGGTAGGGGAGGTTTTCGGGTCGGAGGCCATAGGGAAAAAAGCGTGAGTCCTCACTTTATTAAAAAGTGGCCTACCGTATAAGGTACTAACGCATGATCATGATGATAGAGGGCGAGTGTCACACCTTCATCTTACCTCAATGAAGGGGGACTTGAGCATATATAATGTGTATGGGCCAAATGAAGCGGACGCAGTTTTTTTTTATGCCTTGAGACAAAGTATATCTAAAGATCCTGTGGCGTTACGAATTGTGGGAGGAGATATGAACACTGTGGTTAATCAAGTTGAGGATAGAAGAAGGGATTTAATCTCATCAGGCAAGAGAGGAGGGGAGGACTTAAACTTAAAGGGGTTATCCCACTTAGCAGTTTCATACTTACCTGCTGCCACCGCGCGTTCACTTCCTGGATTCTGGCTGGGGGCGGGCTTCATCTTGATTGAAGTCTTCTCCCGGCCGGGCCGCGCGCTGGACTGAACGCGCACGCTGCCGCGCATGCGCAATGTGACTTATTTCTGGCCAGTATAGTACAGAGCCGGCGTGCGCGTTCGCAGCTCTGTACTATTCTGGCCGGGAAGAAGTCACCGTCGCGCATGCGCGGCAGCGTGCGCGTTCAGGACAGCGAGTGGCCCGGCCGGGAGAAAAGAAGAAGTCTTCTGGGCAAGCGCGACCATCGGGATTTTGCGGAAGAGCGGTGGTCGTAACCAGGGGAGACCGAGTCACAACAATGAGGTAAGTGGGGATGAATTTTCTCCTAATCGGTGGGAATTTGTTAATAAAGTATATTTACAAAAATGATCACTGTCAAATCATTAACAGATTTAACAGTGATCATTATGATAGGATAACCCCTTTAACGCGACTTTTAACTGATGCAAATCTTGTAGACATTTGGCGCCTGGTTCATCCAGAGGGAAGGGAGTTCACCTTTTTTTCCGCCTCCCATAAATCTTGGTCCCGTATTGATTATATTTTAGCCGACAGGGATTCCTTGGGGCGTTTCACAGAACCAAAAATTGAAGACATGGTGATTTCTGATCATGTCCCAGTCTCGATATTATTCCAGGATGGAATCCCTAGGGGATCAGACTTCCTGTGGAGATTTCCGGCTTGCTTGGTGAAAGATGAAAATTTCTGTGACATCCTCCATGGCTGGTGGCTGGAATATAAACAAGATATTGTGGGTACCACTGACCCCCAATTGCTGTGGGATGCTGGGAAGGCTGTTATCAGGGGAAGAGTCATGGCATATATGTATAAAAAAAAGCGCACAATTAAAACAAAACTCATACAACTGAGTGATGAGCTGAGGTTAACGTACTCAGCTTTCCAAAGTACCCCCAACACAATTTCTCAGCAAAAATGGCGACAAGCCAAACAGACATATGATGCTTGGCTTCTCCAATGGGAACAGCTAACCCAATCTAAATGGGAGGCCCACTTATTTAAGTATGGAAATAAAGCTGGTAAACTCCTGGCTAGACTAGCTGCGGGGCAAAGGGGGCAGACTCTCATCCACAGTCTCTTGGATAAAACGGGCAAAATATGTTCACATCCCAAGGAGATCAATGGGATTCTGCAAGATTTCTATACCAAATTATATGACACTTCAGGTTGTCATATTAGAGGGGTCCAGGAGTGGTTAGGAGAAATTAGGCTTCCAAAAATATCAGAAGCAGATAGGTCCATGCTTAATTCCCCAATAACTACCGAGGAAGTCTTGCGAACGGTTAAATCTCTCACTATAGGGAAGGCACCGGGCCCAGATTGGTTCACAGGGTAATTTTATCGCATACTAGCACCAGACATAGCCCCCACACTTTCGAACATATTCACTAGCTATATGCAGGGGAAGACTATTCCTACATACACGAACACAGCCCATATCAAAGTCCTACCAAAGCCAGGCAAGGATCCCACCTTAGCTTCCTCATACCATCCAATTTCGCTCATTAATGTAGACCTAAAAATAGCATCTAAAATTCTGGCAGATAGGTTAGCATCTATTCTACCTAAACTAATCTCCCCCAGCCAGGTGGGGTTTGTTCAAGGCAGGGCAGGGGTCACTAATATTCGCAAGGTATTGGGGGTTCTGGACGAGATAAGCTGCATCCGAGAGCACATCCATCCCCAGCAATTGTGGCAATAGATGCTGAGAAAGCATTTGACAATGTGGACTGGGGATGGATGGGTAATGTGATGGAATGCATGGGAATAATTGGGCCATTTCGACAATACTTGACAGCCCTCTATACTAACCCACAAGCTAGAATCCACACTCCTGGATTTGTTTCCCCTTCCTTTGCATTGCACAAAGGAACTAGACAAGGGTGCCCACTATCCCCCCTATTGTTCAATCTTGCCATTGAACCGCTTTCCCAAAAACTAGCTCATGCCAATGATACAGAGGGTATCAAGATTGGCAATGTTAGTATAAAGCATGCCCTTTTTGCAGACGACCTTTTATTGTTTTTAGAAAACCCCAGGAGAGACCTGAAGCAAGTCTTTCAGCTTTTGGAAGATTTTGGAAAAGTCTCTGGCTACAAGGCCAACCACACTAAATCTGAGCTCCTCTTCATACATAACCGAAATAAGGACACTACAACCCTCCCATTGCACACTTCCATACACATAGCCACTACATCAATAAAATACCTGGGAATACATATAGGAAGGCTCCCGGAATCCTTGTATCTGTTGAATTATCCCCCACTCTTTAAATCTATACTGGCAGACCTAGATAGATGGAAAAATTTCCCACTATCCTTGGGGGGGAGATGTCAGCTACTAAAAATGATTAGCATCCCAAAGATACTATACCATATGCAAAGTATCCCTCTCTTACTCAAACACTTAGATATGGCCAAACTGGAATCAGCATTCCGATCCTTCCTATGGGCTGGGAAGAAGCCCAGAATAGCTTTACGTAAGCTTCAACTACCTAAGTAAAAGGGTGGGCTGTCGTTTCCTCATCTTCGACTTTACAACCTAGCCAGACTGTTGAGACATTGCATTGATTGGATTTTTGACACCAGCTTCTACTCCAACTATAAGTTGGAATCTCAACTGGTCAGGCCCTGGTCTTTGGGAGCACTACTTCACACTAGATTGGCTGACATCCCCCCGCTGATCAAGAGCAGTCTCACAGTTCGGGATACCCTAGCTGCTTGGAAAGAGGTATGCAAAAACCTTAACCCCTTAAGGACTCAGCCCTATTTCACCTTAAGGACTTGGCCATTTTTTGCAAATCTGACCAGTGTCAGTTTAAGTGCTGATAACTTTAAAACGCTTTGGCTTACCCAGGCCGTTCTGAGATTGTTTTTTCGTCACATATTGTACTTCATGACACTGCTAAAATTGGGTCAAAAAAGTAAATTTTTTTGCATAAAAAAATACCATATTTACCAAAAATTTCGAAAAATTAGCAAGTTTCAAAGTTTCAGTTTCTCTACTTCTGTAATACATAGTAATACCCCCAAAAATTGCAATGACTTTACATTCCCCATATGTCTACTTCATGTTTGTAGCATTTTAGGGAATGATATTTTATTTTTTGGGGATGTTACAAGGCTTAGAAGTTTAGAAGCAAATTTTGAAATTTTTCAGAAATCTTCAAAATCCCACATTTTATGGACCAGTTCAGGTTTGAAGTCACTTTGTGAGGCTTACATAATAGAAACCACCCAAAAATAACCCCATTCTAGAAACTACACCCCTCAAGGTTTTCAAAACTGTTTTTACAAACTTTGTTAACCCTTTAGGTCTTCCACAAGACTTCATGGCAAATAGACACAAATTTTAAGAATTTTGATTTTTTTGAAAATTTTTCCAATATAATCAATTTTTTCCTGGAAAAAGACAAGGGTTAACTGCCAAACAAAACTCAAAATCGGTTGCCCTGATTCTGTAGTTTGCAGAAACACCCCATGTGTGGTCGTAAACTACTTTTTGGCCAAACGGGAGGACATAGAAGGAGGGGAACACCATGCAGGACTGGTTTTGTTTATACCATGTCCCATTTGAAGCCCCCCGTTGCACCCCTAGAATAGAAATTTCAAAAAAATGACTCCATCTAAAAAAGTACACCCCTCAAGGTATTCAAAACTGGGTTTACAAACTTTGTTAACCCTTTAGGTGTTCCACAAGAGTTAATGGCAGATGGAGAAACAATTTAGAAATTTCAATTTTTTTGAAAATTTTCCATTTTAACCCATTTTTTCCAGCAATAAAGTAAGGGTTAACAGCCAAACAAAACTCAAAATGGGTTGCCCTGATTCTGTAGTTTGCAGAAACACCCCATATGTGGTCGTAAACTACTGTTTATCCAAACGGGAGCACGTAGAAAGAGGGGAACGCCATATGGGTTTTGGAAGGCAAATTTTACAAGACTGGTTTTGTTTATACCATGTCCCATTTGAAGCCCCCCGTTGCACCCCTAGAATATAAATTTCAAAAAAGTGACTCCATCTAAGAAAGTACACCCCTCAAGGTATTAAAAACTGGGTTTACAAACTTTGTTAACCCTTTAGGTGTTCCACAAGAGTTAATGGCAGATGGAGAAACAATTTAGAAATTAATATTTTTTGGAAAACTTTCCATTTTAACCCTTACTTTATTACTGAAAAAAATGGGTTAACAGCCAAACAAAACTTGTGGGTTGCCCTGATTCTGTAGTTTGCAGAAACACCCCATATGTGGTCGTAAACTACTATTTGGCTAAACGGCAGGACATAGAAGAAGGGGAACGCCATATGGTTTTTGGAAGGCAGATTTTGCTGGACTGGTTTATTTACACCATGTACCCTTTCAAGCCCCCTGATGCACCCCTAGAGTAGAAACCCCATCTAGTAAACTACGGGGTAAGGTGGTTGTTGTTTTGGGACTATTTTAGGGGTAAATATGATTTTTGGTTGCTCTATATTACACTTTTTTGAGGCAAGGTAACAAAAAATTTAAATTCTAAAATTGTTTCTACATTCGCTATTTAGTTTTGTGGAACACCTAAAGGGTTAACAAAGTTTGTAAAGTAACTTTTGAATACCTTGAGGGGTGTAGTTTCTTAGATGGGGTCACTTTTTTGGAGTTTCTAGTCTAGGCTACATCAGGGGGGCTTCTAATGGGACATGGTGTCAAATAAAACTGTTCATCAAAATCTGCCTTCCAGAAACCATATGGAGTTCCCTTCGTTCTATGCCCTGCCGTGTGGTCATATAGCCATTTACGACCACATATGGGGTGTTTATGCAAACCACAGAATCAGGGCGATAAATATTGAGTTTTGTTTGGCTGTTAACCCTTGCTTTATTACCGGAAAAAAAGGATTCAAATGGAAATTTTGCCCAAAAATTGGTGTTTTGGCACAGTTTTTATTTTATATTTTTAACGCTGTTCATCCGAGGGGTTTGGTAAAATGTTATTTTTATAGGGCAGATTCTTACGAACGCGGCGATACATAATATGTCTACATTTTAGATTTTATTTAGATTTTACACTACATTATCATTTTTGGAACCCCAAAAAATTATTTTAGTATATCCATAGCCTGGTAGCTAATTTATTTTTTTTTTAGTTAGGAGACTATCTAATGTAGGGGCTCATTTTTTGCGGGATGAGATGGCGGTTTTATTGGCACTAATTGGGGGTGCATATGACATTTTGTTCGCTCGCTATTACACTTTTTCTGATGTTAGGTGACAAAAAATGGCTTTTTTTACACGTTTTATTTTATTTTTTTTAACGCTGTTCATCCGGGGGGGTTGGGTTAAATGTTATTTTTATAGATACGATTTTTACGGATGTGACGATGCCCAATATGTATGGCTCTCAGACTTTGGAGACACTAAGCAGGCATCCTAAAACTGCGGCCCTCCAGATGTTGTAAAACTACAATTCCCACCATGCCCTGCTGATGGCTGTAGGTTGTCTGGGCATGCTGGGAGTTATAGTTTTACAACATCTGGAGGGCCGCAGTTTGAGGATGCCTGCACTAAAACTAATATTTTTGGGGGAAAACAAAATTGTTTCCGTGTCTCCAAAGTCTGAGAGCCATAGTTTTTTATGTTCTCTAGGGGACTGTTGGGGATTATAAAAATGTAGTACTCCATGGAAGTGTGATACTCCCTGAAGCAATCGATAACGCAGAGGCTCGGATGATTGGGGCACGTGCCGCACTGAGTGGTGGTGTCCTTCCGTATCCCCCTCCTGCGACACACTCTGCACTTTTTTTGGGTTCGTCCCTTCTTTCCAGTATGAGGGGCCACACCTGGAAAGTGTTGGCCAGGGACGATCTGGGCACCTGAAATTCCCAAGGTACTCCGGCCTGCTCTTTCCCGGTCTGAAAAAATCAGGTCCTTGAGGACTGCCTCATAGAATTGGAGGAATGTCCCTGTGCTGCCAGCGCTTCGGAATAGTACAAAAGAGTTGTACAAGGCAACCTGTACCAAGTAGACCGCAACTTTTTTGTACCATGCCCGGGTTTTGCGCATGGCATTATATGGCTTGAGGTCTTGATCAGAGAGATCAACTCCTCCCATATACCGATTGTAGTCGACGATACAATCGGGCTTGAGGACCGTTGCTGCCGTACCTCGCGCAGACCTCGCGCAGAGACGGGGGTGGTGCTGTTACCGTGGATTGTGGACAGCATAAGGACATCCCTCTTGTCCTTATACCTGACCAGCAACAGGTTTCCACTGGTAAGGGCACGGGTCTCACCCCTGGGGATAGGTACCTGGAGGGGGAGGGCAGGGAGGCCGCGTAGATTTTTCCGCACAGTCCCACAAGCGAACGTGGATCTGGCGGCAAGGGACCTGAACAAGGGAATGCTGGTATAAAAGTTATCCACGTAAAGGTGGTAACCCTTATCCAGCAGTGGGTACATAAGGTCCTACACGAGTTTCCCGGTAACACCCAGAGTGGGGGGACATTCTGGGGGTTGAATCCGGGAATCTCGCCCCTCGTACACACGAAATTTGTAAGTGTACCCTGAGGTACTCTCACAAATTTTGTATAGCTTCACGCCAAACCTCGCCCGCTTAGTGGGAATGTATTGGCGGAAACTGAGTCTCCCCTTGAACGCAACGAGAGACTCATCAACCGCAACCTCCCTTCCAGGTACGTAGGCCTGCTCAAATTTGGCCCCGAAGTGATCGATGACCGGCCGTATCTTATACAGACGGTCATGGGCAGGATCACCTCGAGGGGGACATGCTGCATTATCGGAATAATGCAGACATTTCCAGATGGCCTCAAACCAGGGACGTGTCATGGCCATACTGTAGAGTGGGGTCTGGTAGAGGACGTCCCCACTCCAGTATTGCCTGACACTGGCTGGTGGTGGGGGGGGAAGGCTGGTGGTGGGGGGGGATGGCTAGTGGTGGGGGGCAAGTGGCAGGGGGGGTCTGGGGTCTGAAAGATGGAACAAAGAAAGTTTAGATAAAAGTTCTTTTTTTTTCCTAACTAACTTTTTCCTTCTATCCCTGCCTAACGGTGCCTCTCCCTCACTGACCCTAACCTACCTGGAGGGCGATGGGTGCAGGAGGGTGATAGATGCAGATTAGGGGGACTCAGGAGCTGATGCTGGACGGTGCTGCAGGGTGCTCGTGCAGAACAGGAAGAGGAGGGGAGAGAGGAGCGCAGGAAGTTTGAATCTCGTGCCTCTCTCCCCTGCACCAATCAGCACCCTGGACAGCAGCATTCAGCACCAGGGCCAGCACCGCCTCTCCAAATCTTCAGACTGTGATTGGTGGTGTATAATCACGCCACCGATTGCAGTCTCTTTCCGGTTCATCGGGTCACCGGAGACCCGAATGGACCGGAAACACAGCAAACCACAGGTCTGAATTGACCTGCGGTTTTCTGCGATCGCCGATACGGGGGGGTCAAATGACCCCCCCCCCCCCCCGCATTGTTACAGGATGCCGGCTGAATGATTTCAGCTGGCATCCCGTTCCGATTAACCCCCGCGGCGCCGGAATCGCGATTTAAAGTTAGGACGTACCGGTACGCCCTACGTCCTTAAGGGGTTAAACTGCCCTTCTTGCTCTCCAAGCTCATGCCTATTTGGGGGCATCCAGAGTTTGTGGCTGGACTCGAATCCCAACATTTCGGGGACTGGAGAGCAAGAGGGGTAGAGAGAGTGCGGGATATTTGGAATGGCCAGGAGGGGCGTTTTTACTCCATCTTGGAAATCAAGGATAAATACCTACTCACACGCGCCCAGCATTTATTTGCATATTTGCAACTTAAAAGCTTTCTCAATCGCAGGATCCAGACTCCTGCAGCAATAATGATCCCTAATGCCCTAAAATTAAGAAAATGCTGTGACTTTTGTGAAGTAACAGGAGGTCTACAGAATTCATGTGTTAGACTCGCTAGAGGATGGGTCTTAATGACCTTATACGCGAATCTTAAGTATTGTTTTTGCACATGTCTTATGCAATCCTGTATTTGATTGTCATTGATAAAAGCATTATGTATGTACACATCTTCTATACGTGACCGTGTAATACTGCACATGGATATTCAATAAAAATTTATATTTAAAAAATAATAATAATAATGAACCAGGCCTGGATCCCACAAGACTTGTCTGTACCTTGTGCAGAATAGACAGTTCTAACAGCCTCAACCATCCATCCTTGTACTCAAGTGCACTTATTTTTTTTATTTTTTTGTATGTCCCAATATTTTGGGGGATACCCCTATGTAAAAATGCAAAATAACACACATCTGTGGTTGGTTACCTATTCCTCCTTCGCCGCCGCTTCCACCTAGACCGCCACGTGAGCCTAGACGGCCACATCCACCCATTCACCTCCTCCTCAACCTCTTCCTCCTACATCATTCCTAATTTTTATTTTTTTAAGGTCTTTTATGTTTTTTTAATTCATTTCCCTATCCACATTTGTTTGCAGAGCATTTGCCATGCTCTTAAGCACATTTTGCTGCCTTTTGCAGCCCTCTAGCTGTTTCCAGGGCTAATTTAGAGCCATTTTAGTGGCCAAAAGTTCGGGTCCCCATTGACTTCAATGGGGTTCGGGTTCGGGGTCAAGTTCGGGTCCCGAACCCGAACTTTTTTTTCAAGTTCGGCCGAACCTGCCGAACCTGAACATCCAGGTGTCCGCTCAACTCTAGCCATTACTTCTAGCCGTGTGCTGCTTCCACAATTCTGATGCTGCCACCCGCATGATGCCACCTACCTGCTGCCTCTACTGCCATTTATACAAAGGGGCTACTGATATGTACTAAAATAAATGCCACTTGGCCTTGCTATTACGTACACTGCTGTTTTTTTGCTCTTACTGTGATCTGCCACCACCTTGTGTTGTATGCCACTGCTGTTGACCCCCCTCTCCACTCTTTTATAGACCCACCATTGTCCCTGTTTGTCCGTGTTGACATCATAGTTTATTTTTCACTTCCTTTAAACCGTCAGAAGAACAGGAAAAAAAAAACTATATTTTGAACATCCTTATGCCCTCCTTCACACGGTCAATATTTGATCCGAATTTGTAAGCCAAAACAGGAGTGGGTCCAAATTTCCAAAACACAGATGAGATGCAAATAATTCCTTCACATTTCATCTCTGTTTTGGAACCACTTCTTTTTTTGCCTTACAAATACTGATCAAATAGTGATGCATAAACACCAAATATTGACCGTCTGAAAGAGTGGATGCTCAAAATACCAGATTTTTTTGTTTTTGTTTTCTGTTCTGCTAATGGATCAGAAGAACAGAAATATAGACAGTGATGTTACCAAAAATGTTATTCCACTGCTACTGTCCCCCCCCCCCATACTCTGTCACGGTACCACTACTATAACTGCCACCTTCCCTATTCTGTCATGGAGCCACTGCTGCCACCACCATCCCCACTCTGTCATGGGGCCACTACTGCCACTGCTGCTGCCACCACCGTCCCCACTCTGTCATGTGGTCACTATTTCTACTGCTGCTGCTGCCACTGTCCCCACTCTGTCACAGGGCCACTATTGTCACGGTTACTGCCACTGCAGCCACTGTCCCCACTCTGTCATGGGGCCACTTTTATCACTGTTATTGCCACCCTGCAGCTGTCATCGTCCCCACTCTGTCAGGGGGCCACTACTTGAATCTTCAGGCACTGCACGGTTAAGTTTACGGCAATAAATTAGACCTGACATTACCTGTAATACTGACACACAGTGATTCAACAGCTAACAGAATGGATTAAAAGGCATGTTTGAACTGCCACAACATGCATTAAAAGAACATATTTTGTTCTCCACTACTTTTTTGGCGCTGCCTCCATTTCTTTGTTTTGTTCCAAGTCTTCACACTGAGATTGGGCCACCAAGTGGGATGAATATGATTAGGCAGAGGGACCTGGGTATACCAGATTTATCACGATTCATGACGAAATGCAGAATGTAAAAGTAAATTTGCCCTGTCTGACCCAGGAAGAAGTACAGAAGCGTCTTAAAAAGATTAAAATAGACAAATCGCCAGGGCCAGATGGCATACACCCCTGAGAATTAAGAGAAGTAAGTAATGTCATAGCCAGACCCTTATTTCTGATATTTAAGGACTTTATACTGACAGGGAGTGTTCCACAGGATTGGCGCATAGCAAATGTGGTGCCAATATTCAAAAAGGGTCCAAAAACAGAGCCTGGAAACTTTAGGCCAGTAAGTTTAACATCCGTCGTGCGTAAACTGTTTGAAGGTTTTCTAAGAGATGCTATATTGGGGCACCTCAATGAAAATAAGCAAATAACGCCATATCAGCATGGTTTCATGAGGGATCGGTCATGTCAAACTAATTTAATCAGTTTCTATGAGGAGGTAAGTTCTAGACTTGACAACGGCAAATCAATGGATGTCGTATATCTGGACTTATCCAAAGCATATGACACTGTACCGCATAAAAGGTTAGTATATAAAATGAGAATGCTCAGACTAAGAGAAAATGTCTGTATGAGGGTAAGTAACTGGCTCATTAATAGAAAACAGAGGGTAGGTATTAATGGTACACACTCAGATTGGGTCACTGTCACTAATGGAGTACCTCAGGGGTCAGTACTGGGCCCTATCCTCTTCAATATATTTATAAATGATCTTGTAGAAGGCTTGCATAGTAAAATTCAAATTTTTGCAGATGACACTAAACTGTGTAAAGTAATAGACACAGAAGAGGACAGTATACTGCTACAGATGGATCTGGATACATTGGAGGCTTGGGCAATGAAGCGGCAGATGAGGTTTAACACTGACAAATGCAAGGTTATGCACATGGGTAGGAATAATGCAAGTCACCCATACATACTAAATGGTAAAACACTGGGTAATACTGACATGGAAAAGGACCTAGGAATTGCAGTGAACAGCAAACTAAGCTGTAAAAATCAGTGTCAGGCTGCTGGTGTTGCCAAGGCCAGTAAGATAATGGGTTGCATCAAAAGGGGCATAGATGCCCGTGATGAGAGTATCCAGCTCCCCAGGAATGCCATTACCCACATTACAGATAATGTTACCGCTGTTATTCTGTTATTGATATGTACCACTAGGCAAATGGATGATGCAGACTATGTAAAATAAAGCTATACTTTAATTGCAAAACCTTAACCTGAGTGCCTCAATACTCATCACGTGATGAGAACATAGTCCTACCACTTTACAAATCACTGGTCAGACCACACATGGAGTACTGTGTACAGTTCTGGTCTCCTTTAAACAAGGCAGACATAGCAGAGCTGGAGAAGGTTCAGAGGAGGACAACAAAAGTAATAACTGGAATGAGGGAACTACAGTACCCTGAAAGATTATCAAAATTAGGGTTATTCACTTTAGAAAAAAGATGTATAAATATATCAGGGGTCAGTACAGAGATTGCTCCCATCATCTATTTATTCCCAGGACTCTGACTGTGACAAGGGGACATTCTCTGCGTCTGGAGGAAAGAAGGTTTGTACACAAACATAGAAGAGGATTCTTTTACGGTAAGAGCAGTGAGACTATGGAACGCTCTGCCTGAGGAGGTGGTGATGGTGAATTCACTAAAAGAGTTCAAGAGGGGCCTGGATGTATTTCTGGAGTGTAATAATATTACAGGCTTTAGCTGCTAAAGAGGGGTTGTTCATCCAGGGAGTTATCTGAATGGAGTCGGGAAGGAATTCTTTTCCCCTTAAGTAGGGAAAATTGGCTTCTACCTCACAGTTTTTTTTTGCCTTCCTCTGGATCAACTTGCAGGATAACTGGCCGAACTGGATGGACAAATGTCTTTTTTCGGCCGTATATACTATGTTACTATGAATTATGAACTAATCAAATTTCTTGACGAATTTTGGCAAATAGTCCAAATCTAATTTTTCAAAAATTCGCTCATCTTTACTATTGACCATCAGTTTGGACGATTGTCAGAAACTTAAGGATGTGGCTAATGACCTCTACACAGTACCTTACTTGAGGATGGCACAGTGACTCACATGGATATAGCAAGGTTCCTGTTGAATGGATTTTTTCAGATTAAGGTTAAGATTTTCAGATCACGGCAAAAATTATATGGTTATAGTCTGTCAAAGTAGTCACAAACTTAACCCCTTAAGGGTTTAAAACATTGTGCACACTCAGAAGCTAAGTAGGAGTTATATCTGACATGGCTTACTGTTCAGATCACTTGCTGGGTTTGACCGTCCCTATCCTACCAAAACCTCGGAGGGCTCTTGGGCCTCGACCCATCTAAACAAGGAGGTAGGAGGTCCTGCGGATCCTGGTGACAACATCATTGAGTTAGCAAAAGACTTCATTCATAATGAATTTGACAGTTTTTTTCTTTCTATCTATTTATTATTTGATATTATACCGAGAGGTCTACGACTACCTCTGAAACCAACCTTTCTCAATGACCCCTCTTTTGAAAACCAGTGGCTGAGTATCAGTGATCGTTGCTCTAGGGACTATATGAGAATCCTTATTACAAAAAGGAAACAAATATGTGTAGATCTCGCTAGGAAACTAGGGCCGAAGGTAAGATAGAACCCCATTCCCCTTTATCTCAGAAAAGGGAAATGTTCAGAATCTTTGAATACAGGGAAGTTAGAACCAAATGTTCCAAATTCTATAGGGATCTATCTGACTATAGAGATCAGAAGGTGAGGGTATGGGATAGGAAAAGAGCCAACGTTGCCTCTAGAATAGTCCCCCCTCCTCTAGTTAAAAGATCCCACAATCAATTTGGGATCGACAATATGATTGTGGAGAAGATGAAACCATTAACTTATGCGGAGTCAGTCATCAAAGGTAGAACCATGTACAATAGTAATAGAAATGGACCTGACCACTGGAAGACTAGACCAATGAATAGTGCTACCCAGGATTTCAATTTTAAAAGACAGAAACATGCAATGCGACAATAAACTGCAATATAGAGTACAAAATTGCATAATAATAACAAGTGCTACACTATAAGTGCGAGATACTTGGCAAATCGTTTTGTACAAAATTATTTGAGCCCGTCTGCCGAGCGTCAAGGCGATCTCTGTTAGACGGGTTCCTACGCTAAATTCTACCTGCTAGGTGCCATGACGGCTACCATACACTTCAGGGAGTGTAGGTTCCACGTACCTGCATTGAATACTACCTGTTAGGTGCCATGACGGCTACCATGCACTTCAGGGAGTGCAGGTTACAGAGCAGGCCCACTCCACGACACCACCGGCGCCAAACGGCTACCAAGGATTGCAGTGAGAGTCCACAAACTATCTCACTCCTGGTGCCATGGCTTCAGTGAGTGAGGGGGAGCAGGCCTGACTATGTACTAACACTAATTAAAATCAGCCTATAGGGCAGACAGGATGGTCAGGAGTGCATGACTGAGGAGGCAGCCACACCTCCAGTACAAACTGCAAAGAAAAGCCAAAAAAGGGGGTCAGTCAGCACATACCAAACCGCAGAAGCACATTGCTAAGGCAGGGAACAACATTAAAAGACAGAAACATGCAATGCGACAATAAACTGCAATATAGAGTACAAAATTGCATAATAATAACAAGTGCTACACTATAAGTGCGAGATACTTGGCAAATCGTTTTGTACAAAATTATTTGAGCCCGTCTGCCGAGCGTCAAGGCGATCTCTGTTAGACGGGTTCCTATGCTAAATTCTACCTGTTAGGTGCCATGACGGCTACCATACACTTCAGGGAGTGTAGGTTCCACGTACCTGCATTGAATACTACCTGTTAGGTGCCATGACGGCTACCATGCACTTCAGGGAGTGCAGGTTACAGAGCAGGCCCACTCCACGACACCACCGGCGCCAGGATTTCAATTGTAAGAGACCAGTCCCCTTAATGTCCAAATCCATCCCTAAGCCATCTAGTATGACATCTCCATCCCTTCCGACTCCTTATTACCCACCCTTGTTGGCGGCCAAAGAGTCATGTTCCTTCCAGAAACGGACAACTGGGCATGGGAAGCCAACCCAATTAAATACTCTCGAATTAACATCGAAAGCGCCAAAAACGATGAAAAAAGGCACCAAACCCCGAATTAGGAGTACATCCCAATCTGTGCAATATCTCCGTATACCACACACCTATAGGGAGCCGTCCTACTGACTTGGAAGGACCCTATACTGAAACGAATACATGCCAATTGGGGGTATCATCTAATTCTTCATCCTCCAAACCAGTTGTGTCAATCCTAGATATTTCAACACATTCAGTGTCCACCAGCAGTCCAGAACCGGTTGTGTCAATCCTAGATATTTCAACACATTCAGTGTCCACCAGCAGTCCAGTACCGGGAACATCCTTTATAGATATTTCTACACACTCAGTGTCAACGAGCAGTCCGGACCATTTTTTAAAACTACCATTAACAATAGTAGACAATAGTTTTTTAGAACGAATATCGCCAACAGCCAAACCATTGAAGAATTCGACACCTCCGACGCGAAAAAATTGGACCACCACTCTGTCCGTAAGCCCGTATTTGACACCAATGAGTCAACCTCAAACCCAGGTCCATCTCACTAAAATTACCCAATTCTTCCGCCCATTGAACCAATCTCGCAAAAGACAAATTTCTGGCCTAGAGGGAGAAGAGGTGGAAAACGCAGACAGTCCCGCAAAGAAAAAATCAAAACCAAGGAAGAACCTGATATGATAGCACCTACCACAGTAGAAAGATCCAAGGGTATATTCAATCTCTCGAAATACAACCTACATCCCAGTGAGATATTGCTTTTGAGCAAGGGTCTCTCGTTTTGCCCCACTGACCAATCTGATCTCTTTGAGGTGTTTGTCGACCTGAATCAATTTATCAGGAAATTGACACTCCAGAGACACTTCGCTGGGAAATCTTTAGAACCCAAAAGTATGTCTAACCTGGTCCCTACGTTGACCAACGTATCTACTCAGACACCTATTCCCTGTGATCTTAAAGGGAAATCCAGGTCCCCTCATTGAATATTTCTATGACGTGACAATGCGGGACCTTAAAACTGCTCTAATTAAGCCACAAAGAGAGAACACCAATAAGGGATTAGGCTGCAAGATCAAAGATAATCTGAGGCATAAAGAAAAACTTGCCATAAAAACCCTCATGAGAAACAGGGACATTGTGATAAAAAGTGCAGACAAGGGAGGGGGGATTGTCATTTTAGATACAGAATATTATATCGCGGAATCTATGAGGATCCTGTCAGATGAAAATTTTTATAGACCCCTCCTAGAGGACCCCACTCGGGATTTTAAGAAATTACTGTATGACCTTGTCCTATCAGGGTATGAAGGGGGTATCATAGATAAAAAATTGAAAACCTTTCTTCAAACTGCACATCCGTCTACTCCACGTTTTTACTTCTTGCCGAAGATACATAAGTCCTTAACCAATCCTCCAGGTAGGCCGATCATATCAGGTGTTGGGGGCCTAACGGCAAATCTATCAGCCTATGTGGATAACTATCTGCAAAAATATGTAACAAAGCTCCCTTCCTATATTAGGGACACGGCCCACCTTATAACCTCACTGGAAATTTTTTGTTGGGAAGATGATTTTATTTGGGTAACACTAGATGTGTCAGCCCTTTACACCAATATTAGACATGAACTGGGTATTGCTGCTATAATCCATACGTTGACCCAGGATGTACAGATGCCAGACAATCAGAGAGATTTCATTGGTAGGGCCATAGAATTTATTTTAAAACATAATTATTTAACTTTTAATAACAACTTTTATCTACAAACCCAAGGCACGGCAATGGGTACGAGATTTGCGCCATCCTATGCTAATTTGTTTATGGGCTTGTTTGAGGAGAAGATTGGCCTTTTGTCCCATTCAAGTGGATTAGAAATATCCCCTTTAGTCAACTAAAAAGGATTAGGAGGAACTGTTCTGACGACCATACTGTGAAGACCCAAATAGGGTTCCTTAAGAAGAGATTCAGGGACAAAGGGTACCCAAAAAAACTATTGGAAGACTCCATCAAAAGGATCTCGAAAACAACCCAACTGGACAGTCTACAATCGAAGGCTGTAAATTCAGCATCTGGAACAAAGGACCCTGGCCCAGTGCGCCGTCTAAGTCTAGTTACCAGATATAGTTCTCAACACAACTTTATTCAAGAAATCCTAAGAAAAAACTGGTCCATACTATTAAAGGATCCCCTTTTGAACAAAGGCATCACCCCTACACCTATTCTGACGTTCCGCAGAGCAAAAACTTAAAAAAATCTAGTGGTCCCCTCCTGTCCGAAATTAGATCACGCCTCAAACATCACTAGCCTCAATTGACGTTGAGGCCCTCTATTCCTCAATACCCCATGATTTAGGTATGAGGGCAGTGCAATCATTTCTCCTCACTAGGGGACAACAGTTCTATCCACACAATGGCTTTGTCCTGCGACTGTTAAACTTTGTCCTGACGAGGAATTATTTTCTGTTTGACGGGGTCCTCTACCACCAGCTCAGGGGCACTGCGATGGGGAGTTCATGTGCCCCGTCGTATGCAAATTTGTTCCTGGGCTGGTGGGAGAGGACATTGGTCTTTGGTGACACTCCCATCATACACACCCCATGCATCGTTACTTGGGCAAGGTTTATTGACGATGTTTTTGTTGTCTGGAAGGGGGGAGAGCGAGATTTCTGTGATTTCGTCAAAAATCTAAACGTGAATGACATCAACATGAGATTTACTTCAGTCTTTGAAAAGGACACCCTACCCTTTCTTGATATATTGATCTCAAGAGACAAGGAAGACGCACTACAAACAAGCACTTTTAGGAAACCCACCTCCACCAACTCACTCCTACACTGGAGTAGCCATCATCCCTTTCCCCTGAAGAAGGGAATACCGGTGGGACAGTACCTACGCATTAGGAGGAACTGCTCCACCTGGGAAGCCTTTAAAGAACAGGCAAATGACTTGAGAAGTCGTTTTCGGGAGAGGGGTTACCCTGATAAAGTGCTTAAACTTGCCTTCAAGAGAGCATGTGAAATTAAGCGAGAGGATCTCCTTCATCCGAAACCGAAAAAAACTGGGGATGGCTTTATACGCCTCATAGGCACGTTTGATGATGCCTCAAATGAAATCAAACAGATTTTGAGGAATCACTGGGAGGTCCTCCTAATCGATCCGGACATCAAAAAGGTGCTTCCTGAGCGGGTACAGGTCACATATCGTAGAGGCCTGAGCCTCAAGGACCGCCTAGTGCACAGCCACTACAGTGAGGCACGTGATCTCAAAGGGACATGGCTTCAGCGCCCGATCGGTTGCTTTCACTGTAGTGGCTGTGTGGCATGTCGATACGTTACACAGGGACGGTCATTCCGTGCTAACGTCACTGGTAAAACCTACCTAATTAAACATTTTATTAATTGTCGCACTCAAGGAGTAATCTACAGAGCGAACTGTAGATGCGGCCTTGAATATATAGGGAAGACCACCCGTGAATTGCGACGAAGAGTGGGTGAACATCTTGGTGATGTGAGGAATGACAGAGATACGTCCCTGGCAAAACATGTCAACATGATGCACGGAGGTGATGTGTCATTTTTGAAATTCATGGGAATTGAGACCATTGTAAAACAACCCAGGGGGGGAGATTGGGATCGGAGGATTTTACAGAGAGAGACATGGTGGATCTTCCATCTTAAAACAGCTGTGCCTACGGGTCTAAACGAACAACTGTCCTTTAGTTGCTATATAGATCCATAGTGTCTCTCCCTGACAACTGGGTATACTATCCGACCATATCTTCCACCTCTTGTGCCCACATAACATTAACAACAAATATGAACTGTGGGATAAAATAAGCTTCCTTTATTTTTAACTTGGTTTGGTTATTTACGGAGGATGAGCCCCTTTTCCTTTGAAGGGGTGCGATAGCCACTGCTGGCAACGCTATTAATTTTGAGGAACTACCTTAGAAACTTCAAGACTCCACTATGTGAACTGCAAACTAGGCACACAGGTGGACACTATACTATACGTAGGTGGTAGCAAAAGTTGGGCCAAACTTGCCCTTTGACCCGATCTTTGCACCATAACACACCCGCCTCACACATGCGCAAGAGAGAGTATTCGCCGTAGGATCAATTACTAGTCAGACGGCCGGTTGCTGGGTTACCTGCTTTGCTTGGATCTCGGCTTCATCGATGAAGCTGATTAGCCGGATGGTTGCCTGGCGACAGTACACGCCTCTATACACCGCATCACAGGAAGAGGTACGGTCATGTGAACTTAAGCCGAACAGCTGAGATATCACAGGATGACGGCACGGCATGACGCTGAGGGGGCGTAGAGTAGGGGCGGGGCTACCTGGCCTTTTTAAACAACCCGCGAACGCGGCTCCATTGCCACTGCTACACGCGGGACGCCAAGGAGCACCTTCCACCTAGCGATATCTGGGAACGGTTATCATCTAGAACTGGACAGATAAGTGTACCACGCTGACATACTTATTCATCATAGTGATTCAGTATGGCTCGTATTTAGCACTGTACGGATCTTTAACCTATGCTGGGGGTTACAACTAGCATGGATCTGTTACACTGCAAACGAAATTGACACCTTGACTCATTGTGATTTATTTGTAACCTTATATGTGGTGTATTCACTATACTTGGATTTAAGTCACAGCAGTCTATGTATCTTTATAGACCGCTGTGATCAAGTGACACAGGATTGCTCTTGACTCACTATCCGGTTTGTGACCTATAACCGGATGGTGGTTGATATATAGTCTGGGTCTACACAGGACTCGATACCTGGAACTAGATACCATCCTGTGTCACGTGCTTTGGCTGGAAGAGGTACCCTTATATCAAGGAGCCTCTTGTATATAATTTTGTCCCCTGATGAATCAGACATCACTGAGGAAACGCGTCGGGACACTGTATCTATTCTGATTATTACCATCTACTTGTGGTTGACATTGACCAGGTTCTGCGATCCCTTACAACGGCATTGCCATCCTACCTGGAATCCAATCACTACGTCCATTTTGCCAACTTTTGTGCCCATACCCGATAGAGCAATTCATCTCCAAGGACCATCTATTCTGTCTATCGGGCCAAGCTGGGCAGTCCATCTTTAGGGAGGGCGAATGCAGGTATCTTGCATTAGATAGTGGTGTGACTTAGACAGACTAGGGACATCTAGGGTATAGTCCCAGCAGTGTGTCCCTCTGCCTTGGTACTCACGTACCCTTCACCCTATCTATTTCTTACACTATCCCTGTTTATGGTTCCTTCCCGTCTCCGCCTATTTTTTCAGGAGACTAGTGTAACCAGTGGTTACAGATATATTCTCTTCTTTAGTGTCTATATTTAAGGGCCTATCTTTTTATTATTGACATAATTAAATGTTAAGTTTTAAACCAAATGAAATAAGCTACCCACAACCTGTTAATTTGCTCTTGATTAAAAGGGTTTAGCTCACTATTTAGTGATTATAGCCTGACCCGCTGAAATACGGTTCTGTAAACTACAGATATAGTTCTCAACACAACTTTATTCAAGAAATCCTAAGAAAAAACTGGTCCATACTATTAAAGGATCCCCTTTTGAACAAAGGCATCACCCCTACACCTATTCTGACGTTCCGCAGAGCAAAAACTTAAAAAAATCTAGTGGTCCCCTCCTGTCCGAAATTAGATCACGCCTCAAACATAGAGAAAAGAATAAAAGTTACTCCGGGTATATTTAGGTGTAAGGGTAGTAGGTGTAAGTGTTGCCTTATGATCACATATGGCATTAGTAATATCAAAAATCCCTCGAACGGCGAAACATTTACGTTCAAACAACATATGGATTGTAGCACGATGAATGTGATCTTCTCCTCCAATGCTCGTGTTCACTCTTTTACATAGGCCGTACCACACAATCCCTGCGTGAAAGAATGAACGAGCACCGCTCAAATATCACGAGGAAAGTACTCACGCACATTGTCTCCAGACATTACACTAAAATACATGATGGCGACCCTGCATGCTTGCGTGTGACACCAATCGAACAGGTCACACACTGTTTCCAGGTGTTGTGTAAGAAAGAAATGTACTGGATATTCCACCTGAACACCCTAACACTCTTTGGTCTCAATGAGTCCCTGGAATATGTGAATTTTTTAATTATATAGATCTTTGATTGGTTTAGAAATTTTGTGATATATGTTTTATGAAAAAATTTCTTATATATATGTAGAAGCCTTTTTGGTTATTGTTATTTTTATATCCCACTAGTTTATTGTACCCCATTTGCTGTAATTGTATTTATTTATCTATATATTTTTTATTATTCACTTCATATACTATATATCATATCCTTATAGATATGTGATGTTAGAATCCTACCCTGTCCCGGGATTGATCCTTTGGGTCATAGGTTTTTTCTCTGTACTTCTATACATATGGAAAAGATCTTTGAATATATCCCATTAATATTTTATTAGTTCTTTTAGTCCTATTTTTCTAGTATTTATTATATATATTTTCTATTTTTTCTATATTTATATTTTTAATTTTTATACATACTATATATCACATATTATATACTTTTCATGAAAAATTCATCCACTACATTTAAAAGTGGTTCTACTGAATATATGATCTTTTATTAGTCCATCTAGCTCCATATATACCGTATATGCCGGCGTATAAGACGACTGGGCGTATAAGACGACCCCCAACTTTTACACCACCCACCACCATCCCTAGGTACCACCGCCATCCCATGGTATCACGACCATCCCATGGTATCACGACCATCCCTGCATCCCACCACCTTCCTTGTCCTCCCTCCCTGCCTCCCAGACCCTAAACATGTGTCACCTATACCCTGAACATGTTTTTGTTATGTTATTCTTCATATTCACATTCACATATGCACATCTGCGCCGCACTTAGATAAGCCGCACGGAGATCTCGCACATGCGTAGGAGCGAGATGCGAGCAGCCGTGAGGATCCCGTGTATCCCTGCTCGCCGCATGAAATCTGGCACATGCGTAGGAGCGAGATTCGAGCGGCCGGGAGGATGGCGGTACAAGGAGCATACAAGGTACAGAGCAGTGGGGAGGCATACAAGGTACAGAGCAGGGGGCGGTATACAAGGTACAGCGCAGGGGGGGCATATGCCGTGGGTTACATCGCAGCTCTCAGCTGCTGGGGATACAAGGCAATAGCCCGGGCTATCTCTGTTGATAATTCGGGCGTCCCGGCACTGCAGCGCCCGCCATACCCGGCGTATAAGACGACCCCCCACTCTAGAAAATATTTTCTAGGGCTCAAAAGTCGTCATATACGCCGGTATATACGGTATATAATCTTTCTATTTTTATTTTTATCCCATATACCATTTATTTATTTATTTATTATTTAATACTTGACATATTTTATGTATAATTTAATATTCGGCTTATTTCATTTATTATCTAATGTTTTTTCCCTCTGGAGGAGTATAGGGTCAAGGTACATATATAGATATATATAACATTTGGTCTTTGCAAGCCTGTGATGGACCCTTTGGTGAACATCCAAGACAGCCAGCGATGTTATCCCAGGCGGGGCCAACTGTCCGCTCCATAGTGGAGCGCAGGATGGCGCTGGGATCCCCGCCGATAGATGCTGTGCGTTCCACTGTGGAACGCGCCGAGATTCTCGCCGGAAGGTGCTGTGCGTTCCATTGTGGAACGCACAGGAAGTTACATTACAGGCCGCTTACTGGAAGTGGCCGTGCGTTCCACCCTGGAACGCATTGCGATCCGGACGGTCTTAGGCCCCTGATTATGGCTCTAAGCCGGAATACAGGATAAAGAATGTATATCTGGCTAAGATAATTTATTAATGCACAGGAGGGAGGTAGTCCCTATGTCCATTATAATCATTGATCCATCTAATATTGGAGAAACTTTTACTTCCGGTTTCGGGCCCTCCTCCCCTGGGACGCCACCCCCATGTGCTTGTGTATTCTATTTAAGCGTCCATTAAAGGGGATGTACACACAGTGGGACTATCTCCTCCTGAAGTACTGGAGACCTCTGTCAAAAGACCCCTGAAGGTAAATTTGGGATATCTTAGTATATTACTGGTAATACAAATTAATTTTACTTGGATTGACCAAAATTGGATAGGGAAGAAATATTTACTTGTGTATATGGTACTGTCTACAAGCTTAATACCTAATTGACTTTCAATTGGAACCACACTGCACTGGTTTTTCATAGTGTAGTTGGTCTTATACCTGGTCCTGTCTGGATATTAATTTTTTATGTATTAGAATATGTGCTTATCTATATATATGTGTTTTTTTGTGTATTCAGTTATTCTATATGTCTTATTCTTTTCTTAATACCCCTGAAGAAGGAGGGTTGTGAGACCTCCGAAACGCGTTGGGTTATTTGTATTTTTCTACTGCAATAAACTGCATTTGATCAGAAGCCTTATCGTTTGGCGGCCATCAATTGATACCATCTGATATGCGATCCTGGCTAGGGGGGCAGTTGGTCATTGGTGTCTTGAGCTTTATCCTGTGACTACCCCCCCTGTGAAGTGAGTACTCTAACTTTCAGAATCACCAACCTCCTCTCAGGAGATTATTCTGTATCATCACCATCACCTGGTGTAAGGGGGTATTACTTACCACACCTATCTCCTCCATACTCTTGGGAGTGGCGCCTACTGTAGTGTTTTCTTTTTTTGAGTCACGTCCGGTTGGATCCATTCAGTTGGTTTAGAACCACCAGACGAGATTCATTAATTACTGTTATGTTACTGTTCAGATGCCATGGTCAATTTTGACTACAGCATCTGAGCAGTGAAACCCCAAGATCACTTAGCTCCCAGGGTTCGAACTGCTCTCTCACTGAAATCAAGGGAGCAGTTTGGTTACTGTGGCAGCTTTGGGCCCTCTGAAAGATTCAAGGTCTGCCATAGCTAAGTTCCTATGGAGCCAATGAAATTCAAATCACCCACCTTTCCCCATAGTAAAAATAAACAATAAAAAATAAAAATAATAGCAGTCAGAATATGGCTATAATTTTCAGCTTCCCACTACATCATATACAACATAAGATGGTGCCATTAAAAAGTATAACCTGCCCTGGAAAAAAAAGGCCTTATACTGCTTTGTGAATGGAAAAATAAAAAAAAGTTATGGCCAAAAAAATAAAATAAAAAAAGCTATGACATGTGAAGACAGGGAGTAGAAAAAAAAAATGGAAGATTGCTTGTCCTTTAAGGGATTAATGGTTAAACCCAATAGTTTGGCACAGAGTGTGGCAGTTACACACACAGAATTGTAAAGCACATGGTATGGCAGTTCAAACTTGCAACTGAACAGTCTCTAGGTAAATAACTCCAAAAATGGTATCAGGGTAGTTTTATAACTCCACTGGCAGATGTGCAGTACCCCAGAACAGGATCACTGCAAAAGGGTTAACTGATATAATTGTATTGTTAAGTGAAATGTTCTGATTGCATGCCTAATAGCATTGTGTGGACAGTTTAGGATTAACAACCTTGGCTTATCCCTTTAGATTGCCAGGAGATGGACTTAGGTCTGCCTCCTGGTGAGTCAGATATTTTGTTCTTAGATGTGCTACATTTAGGATCTACAGTTGCAAGCACTTCAGAGCTGGGTCCAAACTCAGAGAACTTTTGTCTTCTACAGCCAAATAAACTGCTTTACCACCAAAGTTCTACAGAGAAAAGGAAGTTTAGAAGGTCCAAAATCTACAAGGTTGTGCATTGGAGTTTGTCAGCAGGGTATTGTGCATGTTTATGGCAGAGAGAGACCTTACTGCTGTAAAGGGAACATTGCTAATGTTCAGAGCAGAGCCAGAGGGGAGATTGCCACTTTGAGCTATGAGTACAGCAACTACCCTCAGGGCCACAATCACCACTACCATCATCCTATCCCCTTCCTATGCTCTCTGCAGCTGTCACTGATGTCTGGACAGTATTTGCAATCCACATATAGTAGAAGTATTGTGTCTAGACTCAACAGGTGGCTGCCACTCAGCAAGACAGCATATATTTTCCACATATAGGGTACTTGTGCCAAGCATTGCAAAAGGATAGACACTCAACTCCTATAGTGTACTCACTCCAGATTTCTCAGGTGATCCCCTCTAGCCACTGGACAGTGTCTTTACTCAGGCCACTAGCGCAGTGGGTTGGCAGTGTCTCAATTTCTGGGTACTTCTTCATCCAGAATATTAGGCTCAATCCTTCCACATTTCACTCTGTAGACAAAATTGGTCCTAAAGCACTTCCATTACTCACGGTAGTCTCCTCACTGGAAGTGAGCACTTACTCAAGCATCCTAGTCAGCGGCAAAAGTCCAAAGCGGGTCCATGGCATAGAAGGTAATCCTTGCCCACCCTATTGGGGGTCTCAGGGTTTCTACAGTACCTCAATTCCAAGACAAGCAAGACTATATAGAAGAAAGCACTTCCAATATATAAAATTATAAATCTTTATTAACCACCAAAGTTAAAACATTGTATACAATAGAAACCTTATGTAGGACTGTATCTGTTCATACATAAACAAAGGCATACCAGTCCAAAAATTAGGACAATCCTAAAACTACTCCAAAATAAGCCAATAAATGTATACATAATGCTACAACATGATATGCAATACAATACCCATAATATAAAGCAGAGTGTCCAGGTCCATTTACGCAGAACTGGGTATGTGGAACGCATGACCAGAAATTCTTGATGTCATGCGTTCCAAACGTAAAAAAACAAAACAGAAAATAATTATTGTTCTCAACAGTCAGCAATTAAACATATGTTAAAGTATTACAGTGCACAAATAGTGTAAATCAGAGCGCATTGCCAAGGTACAAGATATGCATTCCACCATGCGGTCCAAATATCATCACATTTTTAATTTTCATCATACATACAAAAATTCGAAAAAAGTTATAAAGTGCCCTGTGCCTACAAGATAAATAAATTAAATAACATTATCAATAAATATATAAATATAATTGAATACATAATCATATGATCACATTAGATGGAAGAATTCTGCTCCATCTAATGATCAATAATAATGGTATACCATTATATCAAAAGAACATGATACAAAAGCATGTATAGGCCCATAAAAATATACCAAAAATAACTGCATTATAAAAAGAAAAACGAAATAGCTGAAATATGCATTATACAGGGTACAGCATTATACAATCAAAGGTTAGCTTTCATTTTTTCAGAGCCCTGTAGGAACTGGAAGCTGAGCTCTGATTGGTTGCTCTGGGAAACTAAGACAGATTTACTATTAAGCAGTTTGATTTGAAGATATTGGAGGTGAGCTACTTTTTATTGGCCCACACTGTACAAACAAGTATTGCTTGAAACTGGGAATGATGAGGAAGGTCAAATCCTGATATAGCATAATAAAAATAGAGATATATACAAGGCCACTGTGGCCAAATGACAGCGAAAGATGTAGATAACAAATCCCAGAAAGTCCTATCGTATTGAGTCCCATAATCAATAACAATATAAATAATGTCTATATTTATTCCTACAGGCAGGTTGTGCTGACCCAACCCCTTATTTTTTTCTTTGTAGTATATATTGGAGGCGTGGCGATCTCCTTGGAGTCATTGCACACCTGACCAGTTAATCTGTCCTTGAGGCTGGTTTTAAAGTCAGTATAAAACTGAGTCTGCTTGTATAGAACCTACCATTAGCCATCTGGCTCCAGGAGAAGTATATGGTGGGTTCAGCATGCATGTTGGTACTTGCATCCCTGGATCCGATGAAAGCTGTAATGGCACCGGACGGGGTTACAAGCAAAGTGTACTTGGCTTGCATGCTGACCTGCATTCCCTGGATTTTATGTGGCTGTCATGGCCCATGAACAGGTAGGAACAAGAGTTAGGGACCACTCATGAGACGACCTTGACGCGGTGAGTGGCTTACTATGCTTTGGCCAAAATATAAACCAATGTCTCATCCAGCATGGAGGGCAGAGTGCTGGATGTAGTGTGCGATCACATTTGCATTTTCCATTTATTCCAATTTGTTGCCATTTTCTTTTACTTTTAATTTTCTTTCATTCTTTCTTCTTTTTATTTGCTTTACTTTTCTTTCCCCAAATTCATTTTACCACATAATGATATATGGAAATCAGTCCTTTTAATGGTTCCATAAAATAAGTGATCAATAAATACCAAACTCCCCTTGTCGTAAAGAAATGTATTAATAAAGTGCTGTGCGTATATATTTTAAGCCCTAACCCCTAAATTCTGGCTAGGTTTCATCTGAAAAACTCGGTAAAGGTAAAGGTTAACTCCTCATTAAGCTCATAAAGTGCCAAAGAAAAGCAAACATTTCAGTAATGAAAAGTATGGATGCACAGCCCTTCACCCCCTAAAAATATACAGTGGATATAAAAAGTCTACACACCCCTGTTAAAATGTCAGGTTTCTGTGATGTAAAAAAGTGAGACAAAGATAAATCATTTCAGAACGTTTTCCACCTTTAATGTGACCTATAAACTGTACAACGCAATTGAAAAATAAACTGAAATATTTTATGTAGAGGGAAGAAAAAATATAAAAATAAAATAATATGGTTGCATAAGTGTGCAGACCCTTAAACTAATACTTTGTTGAAGCACCTTTTGATTTTATTTTTGGGTATGAGTCTATCAGCATGGCACATTTTGACTTGGCAAGATTTGCCCACTCTTCTTTGCAAAAACACTCCAAATCTGTCAGATTGCGAGGGCTTCTCCTGTGCACAGCCCTCTTCAGATCACCCCACAGATTTTCAATCAGATTCAGGTCTGGGCTCTGGCTGGGCCATTCCAAAACTTTAATCTTTTTCTGGTGAAGCCATTCCTTTGTTGATTTGGATGTATGCTTTGGGTCGTTGTCATGCTGAAAGATGAAGTTCCTCTTCATGTTCAGCTTTCTAGCAGAAGCCTGAAGGTTTTGTGCCATAATTGACTGGTATTTGGAACTGTTCATAATTCCCTCTAGCTTAACTAAGGCCCCAGTTCCAGCTGAAGAAATCAGATGGCCAAGAGAGGAGAGAAGGCGCTCATAGGTGAGGGTAAACAGATAGATGTCCCTTCCCCCTAACCAAGATGAGTGAAATTACTCACCTGGTTTGGTTTGCACTGATTGTGGTGCAACTTTGGTGGAGGGAGGTTCGAAGTGTTGAGGTTGTCTGGGTTGGTGCTGCCGAATGGTGTCCGAAACAACCCTGGGCGGGGGCCGAAACCGCCACTTGGGTGGGTATTGGAATATATAAAAACAGGTCTCGTCTGCACTGGATACGTGCGGCGAGCCAATGGACTTAAGGCGCAAATCACAACCCGAGCTTGGATACGAGATTTTTTATTTTGAATAGACGACGCGTTTCGGGGTACTCAGGACCCCTTTATCAAGTCTGAAAAAACATATGGTTGTTACAGTGGTCTGTAGCAGTGTAAAAGAATCAAAGGTGTAAGTAATATAAAAGTACAAATAAACAAAAGTTCATAGTAGTAGTTGGACAGTAATACTACTGTCCAACTACTACTATGAACTTTTGTTTATTTGTACTTTGCTCGGGTTGTGATTTGCGCCTTAAGTCCATTGGCTCGCCGCACGTATCCAGTGCAGACGAGACCTGTTTTTATATATTCCAGCTGAAGAAAAACAGCCCCTTGGCATGATGCTGCCACCACCATGCTTCACTGTGGGCATGGTGTTCTTTTGGTGATGTGCAGTGTTGTTTTTGCGCCAAACATATCTTTTGGAATTATGGCCAAAAAGCTCAACCTTGGTTTGATCAGACCATAACACCTTTTCCCACATGCTTTTGGGAGACTTCAGATGTGTTTTTGCAAAATGTAGCCTGACTTGGATGTTTTTCTTCGTAAGAAGAGGCTTTTGTCTTGCCACTCTACCCCATAGCCCAGACATATGAAGAATACAGGAGATTGTTGTCACATGTACCATACAGCCAGTACTTGCCAGATATTGCTGCAGCTCCTTTAATGTTGCTGTAGGCTCTTGGTAGCCTCCCAGACCAGTTTTCTTCTCGTCTTTTCATTAATTTTGGAGGGACGTCCAGTTCTTGGTATATTTTCTCCACTTGATGATGACTGTCTTCACTGTGTTCCGTGGTATATCTAATGCCTTGGAAATTCTTTTGTACCCTTCTCCTGACTGATACCTTTTAACAATGAGATACCTCTGATGCTTTGGAAGCTCTCTGTGGACCATGGCTTTTGCTGTGGGATGCAACTAAGAAAATTTCAGGAAAGACCAACTAGAGCAGCTTAACTCTATTTGGGGTTAATCAGATGCAATAAATGATGGCAGGTGTATGCTGACGCCTATTTAACATGATTTTGAATGTAATTGCTTAATTATGAACACATCTACACCCCAAGTTATAAGAGGGTGTACACACTTATGCAACCACATTATTTTAGCTTTTTTTTTTCTTCCCTCCACCTAAAAGATTTCAGTTTGTTTTTCAATTGAGTGGTACAGTTTACAGGTCACATTAAAGGTTGAAAAAGTTCTGAAATTATTTATCTTTATCTCATTTTTTTACAGCACAGAAACCTGACATTTTAACAGGGGTGCGTAGAGTTTTTATATCCACTGTATATTACAATATTCTATTACATGCACAGCTAAGGATGTTTTCTTGCACAGATTTCGTTCTGAGTGTCGTAAAAACCAATATAGCACCATACCAACTTCCTTTGGCAGTTTGTGCATGGCAGCCGAGCATATTGGCAGCTGCAGCTCCACAGTAGCAGGTATTTATGTAGTAAAAACAAACATTTTACAGTTCCCCAGAATTTTCGCAGCTTTGCCTCTTGGTGTTGTCATTTTTCATGTGTTTACACTGAGGCCTCTGAAGCGGCAAGTATCAATTCTGCCCAGTGTTACCTTTATTTTCTTTCAATTTATTTCACGCATCTTACTTTGTCCGACTGAGACACTTAAGGACACAATATATGAATGTTCTACCCTGTTGTTTTAGAGCTGTCATATTCAGATTTAGGAAACACAACATACGGGGGGACGCAACATAGGGCTAGTATGAAAAAATCTTTGATTCTTCATCTGAAATCACATTTCCTTTAACGCTTTTGGCAATGGGTGTCAACAACGTTGAGAATGCAGCTTCAAATGTTTACTAACTAAGCCCACGCCTTCAAATTATTCACAGATCAATAATACATATAAAATGCCATACAGTGCTCACATAGTGCCATACAGTGACAGATAAAATCCCTGTGCCACACTTATGGCTATACGTTTTGTCAGAGATTTTATATGCAACCCAGAGGCATAGCTTGAGGTTCTGCACAGGGAGGGGATAAATACATCCATTACCTAAGTGGGAACTCACCACACCATGACCAATACAATACCACCAAATAGGGACTGAATAATATTACCAAACTGTTACTGAATAAAAACACTTTAAAATGACCAATATTACCATCAAATAGAGACCATATAGTGGTAGGTCGGTTTATACAGGCGCTCAGTCTATACGATGTCCTGGTTACCAAAATACAATCAAACTCAACCACAACCGTCATCGTCGTCTTTTTTAGAGAAGAGCGTGATGCCCTATCAGTTACGCGACCGGGGCCGACAGGAAAGGGGTCAGTAACTGATCTTCAAATTGTCAACTTGTCCACTAGGGGTCTTACTGCGGTGGAGGTCCTTAAGAAGGGCTTGTCCTTTGTGCCCACTACCAACTTTAGTCTATTTTCATGGACTAAGGACCTTCACCTCTTCTGCAGAAGACTGAAGTGGCATAAGTTCTTTAGAACCTCTAATAGAGATACATGCACTAGAATGGGCCTGGATGAGGGTGATTTCAACGATCTTCAAACCCTCTTAGATTTAAATAGGGGCCATATTTGGATTAGTGGATCAGGCCCGTTTACAACATTAAGACTCAAAAGCAAGAAAATGCCCCCCCTAGCCAACTACGAGCATGTGGATATATTTCTACAGATGGTCACGAATGACCTTGAACAGCTGGCTCGAGTAGGCCCAAGATCTTTTAATCTCTCCCGCACAGAGATGCAGGCATTACAGTCTCTCGAGAAAGACCGCAATATTGTAGTAAAACCTTCTGATAAAGGCGGTAACTTGGTTATCCTCGATAAAAATGCCTACATTCAGATGTGCCTTGATCTCCTCAAGGACAGGGAAGGTTACAGAATTTTACCTTCCAATCCTACTCAGAAATTCCTGGCTGATCCTGCTGAATGGCCTAGAGATGAAAGTGATAGGGACATCTGAATTCGAGTTTATGTTACCCACCAAACCCCTAATAGCGACCTTCTATGGGCTCCCCAAGATTCATAAAGGGGTTAGCCCACTTAGGGGTCGCCCCATAGTATCTGGAGTTAACTCACTCACCCAGAACTGTGGGGTATATCTTGACAAAGTGTTGAGGGAGTTCGTTGTGTCCCTCCAGCATATACGAGGGACACAATGGACTTCCTCAACAAGATTGATGCTCTTGTCCTTGATTCGGACTGTATCCTATGTAGCATCGATGTTGAGGCTTTGTACAGTTCTATTCCACATCAACATGGCCTTAAAGCCATCGAATATTTTTTATGCGCTAGGGGGATACAATACAACTTACATAATAGCTTTATTATTAGGCTACTTGAATATACCTTAACGCATAATTTCTTTCTTTTCAACTGTAAATTTTACCACCAGCTCAGGGGGACGGCGATGGGGAGCCCATGTGCCCCCACGTACGCCAACCTCTTCCTGGGCTGGTGGGAAGATACACACGTCTTCCCAGACCATGATGTCTGGTGGTCCAGAAATATACAATTCTGGACCCGGTATATCGACGACGTGTTCGTTGTCTGGAAGGGCGACTCGATGGAACTCAAACACTTTGTCTCTGATCTCAATATCAATGAAATTGGACTTCATTTTACCTATGAATATGATCCGTCCAGTATAACATTTCTGGACGTTAAGGTAACAATAACAGGGGATCGCTTATCCACCAACTTGTTCAGGAAGACAACAGCTACAAATTCTCTCCTTCATTGGGGCAGTCACCACCCCACCTCCCTTAAACAGGATATCCCTAGAGGACAATACCTCCGGGCTCGGAGGAACTGCTCCAGTGACGAAGCCTTTTATAGGGAAGCGAGGGGCCTCCAGGACAGATTCGCTGCTAGAGGCTACCCACAAACAGTGCTTAATGATGCCTTTAAACACGCACGGTCCAAGGTACGCAGTGATTTACTCACCCCCAAAATGAAAATAGACAGCCCCCAGCCGTTGAGAATTATTTCTAATTTCGACACTGCAAATCAGGATGTGAAGACAATTTTAAATAAATACTGGGCCATTCTAAAGATGGACCCTGACCTTTCCGAAGTCGTGTCTGATCGCCCGTCTGTCTCTTATAGACGGGGTAAAAGTCTTAGGGATCGGCTGGTGGCTAGTCATTTTACATCATCTGCTAAAGAGGGTACATGGTTGGACCGACGCCCGGTAGGTGTTTATAGATGTGGTGGGTGCAAAGCATGCGAATTCTTAAATACAGCTAAGATTATCACTGGATCAACAACGGGCCAGACCTTCCTGATACGTGACTTTATTAATTGCAGATCTAAGGGCCTAGTATACTTGTGCCAATGTAGTTGTCCTCTGAACTACGTTGGCAAGACAGTCAGAGAATTCAGAAGGCGAATTCTCGAGCATGTAAATGATGTGAAGAAAAAGGAGGTGACCCCGATTGTGACACATGTGAATGAGGTCCATGATGGTGATCCGAGATCCCTCCGTTTCACTGTTCTTGATGTAGTTCGTCCATCATCCCGTGGGGGCGATTGGGACAGGAGGATTCTTCAAAAAGAAAGCGAATGGATCCATAGACTCCGGTCCCAATCCCCCCACGGGCTCAATGAAAGACTTACATTCTCTTGTTTTTTATGACCATTTTTGCTTTCTGGCCTTTTGGCATATCCCTGGTTAGGGATGAGCGAACCCGAACTGTATAGTTCGGGTTCGTACCGAATTTTGGGGTGTCCGTGACACGGACCCGAACCCGAACATTTTCGTAAAAGTCCGGGTTCGGGTTCGGTGTTCGGCGCTTTCTTGGCGCTTTTTGAAAGGCTGCAAAGCAGCCAATCAACAAGCGTCATACTACTTGCCCCAAGAGGCCATCACAGCCTTGCCTACTATTGGCATGGCTGTGATTGGCCAGTGCAGCATGTGACCCAGCCTCTATATAAGCTTGGGTCACGTAGCGCTGCACGTCACTCTGCTGATTCAAGCATAGGGAGAGGTTGCAGCTGCGACATTAGGGCAAGATTAGGCAGATTAACTCCTCCAAAAGACTTCATTCTGTGATCGATCTGCAGCTGTGGATCATTGAAGTGCTATTATTGACTTGCTCACTTTTTTGAGGCTGCCCAGAGCGTTTTTAGATCACTTTTTTTCTGGGGTGATCGGCGGCCATTTTGTGACTTGTGGTGCGCCAGCACGAGCTATCACCAAGTGTATTTAACCATCGATAGTGTGGTTATTTTGTGCTATATCCTACATAAGCTGCAGGCTGAACCTGTGTCACCGAAGTGCATTTAACCATCAACAGTCTGGTTATTTTTTGGCCATATACTACATCAGCTGCAGGCTGAGCCTGTGTCACCCAAGTGCATTTAACCATCAACAGTCTGATTATTTTTTGGCCATATACTACATCAGCTGCAGGCTGAGCCTGTGTCACCCAAGTGCATTTAACCATCAACAGTGTGGTTATTTTTTTGGCCATATATTACATCAGGGGCAAGTTGAGCCTGTCACCCAGCGCCTAAAAAATAGACCTGACATTTCTATTCAACCAAATCTGCACAGTTTTAGCTGGTCAAGTTATTTGTAGTGACCGTAAAAGCAGACTTTTTGTTCTGGGTTGAAAAAGCATTCCCAAATTTGCCATTCTGAAAATAACTAGTTTCTGGTATTTAAGGCCTACTTGAAATCTATCCCAAAAAGAAAATCTTACATTGAAGGTATTGATAGTGTCCATTCAGAAAAACCTAAGACACACGCTAGCGTGCTGATAGAAGTGTCATTCTGTGATTAAACCTATAACTGTCACACAGCGCAAAAAAAAAACAGGTCTCACATCTCTATTCAACCAAATCTGCACAGTTTTAACTGGTCAAGTTATTTGTAGTGACCGTAAAAGCAGACTTTTTGTTCTGGGTTGAAAAAACATTCCCAAATTTGCCATTCTGAAAATAACTAGTTTGTGGTATTTGAGGCCTACTTGAAATCTATCCCAAAAAGAAAATCTTACATTGAAGTTATTGATAGTGTCATTCAGAAAAACCTAAGACACACGCTAGCGTGCTGATCGAAGTGTCATTCTGTGATTAAACCTATAACTGTCACACAGCGCAAAAAAAAAACAGGTCTCACATCTCTATTCAACCAAATCTGCACAGTTTTAGCTGGTCAAGTTATTTGTAGTGACCGTAAAGCAGACTTTTTGTTCTAGGTTGAAAAAGCATTCCCAAATTTGCCATTCTGAAAATAACTAGTTTGTGGTATTTGAGGCCTACTTGAAATCTATCCCAAAAAGAAAATCTTACATTGAAGTTATTGATAGTGTCATTCAGAAAAACCTAAGACACACGCTAGCGTGCTGATCGAAGTGTCATTCTGTGATTAAACCTATAACTGTCACACAGCGCAAAAAAAAACAGGTCTCACATCTCTATTCAACCAAATCTGCACAGTTTTAGCTGGTCAAGTTATTTGTAGTGACCGTAAAGGCAGACTTTTTGTTCTGGGTTGAAAAAGCATTCCCAAATTTGCCATTCTGAAAATAACTAGTTTGTGGTATTTGAGGCCTACTTGAAATCTATCCCAAAAAGAAAATCTTACATTGAAGTTATTGATAGTGTCATTCAGAAAAACCTAAGACACACGCTAGCGTGCTGATCGAAGTGTCATTCTGTGATTAAACCTATAACTGTCACACAGCGCAAAAAAAAAACCGGTCTCACATCTCTATTCAACCAAATCTGCACAGTTTTAGCTGGTCAAGTTATTTGTAGTGACCGTAAAAGCAGACTTTTTGTTCTGGGTTGAAAAAGCATTCCCAAATTTGCCATTCTGAAAATAACTAGTTTGTGGTATTTGAGGCCTACTTGAAATCTATCCCAAAAAGAAAATCTTACATTGAAGGTATTGATAGTGTCATTCAGAAAAACCTAAGACACACGCTAGCGTGCTGATAGAAGTGTCATTCTGTGATTAAACCTATACCTGTCACACAGCGCAAAAAAAAACAGGCCTCACATCTCTATTTAACCAAATCTGTACTATTTTAGCTGGTCAAGTTATTTGTAGTGACCGTAAAAGCACACTTTTTGTTCTGGGTTGAAAAACCATTCCCAAATTTGCCATTCTCAAAATAACTAGTTTCTGGTATTTGAGGCCTACTTGAAATCTATCCCAAAAAGAAAATCTTACATTGAAGTTATTGATAGTGTCATTCAGAAAAACCTAAGACACACGCTAGCGTGCTGATCGAAGTGTCATTCTGTGATTAAACCTATAACTGTCACACAGCGCAAAAAAAAAACAGGTCTCACATCTCTATTCAACCAAATCTGCACAGTTTTAGCTGGTCAAGTTATTTGTAGTGACCGTAAAGGCAGACTTTTTGTTCTGGGTTGAAAAAGCATTCCCAAATTTGCCATTCTGAAAATAACTAGTTTGTGGTATTTGAGGCCTACTTGAAATCTATCCCAAAAAGAAAATCTTACATTGAAGTTATTGATAGTGTCATTCAGAAAAACCTAAGACACACGCTAGCGTGCTGATCGAAGTGTCATTCTGTGATTAAACCTATAACTGTCACACAGCGCAAAAAAAACCCGGTCTCACATCTCTATTCAACCAAATCTGCACAGTTTTAGCTGGTCAAGTTATTTGTAGTGACCGTAAAAGCAGACTTTTTGTTCTGGGTTGAAAAAGCATTCCCAAATTTGCCATTCTGAAAATAACTAGTTTGTGGTATTTGAGGCCTACTTGAAATCTATCCCAAAAAGAAAATCTTACATTGAAGTTATTGATAGTGTCATTCAGAAAAACCTAAGACACACGCTAGCGTGCTGATCGAAGTGTCATTCTGTGATTAAACCTATAACTGTCACACAGCGCAAAAAAAAACAGGTCTCACATCTCTATTCAACCAAATCTGCACAGTTTTAGCTGGTCAAGTTATTTGTAGTGATCGCAAAAGCAGACTTTTTGTTCTGGGTTGAAAAAGCATTCCCAAATTTGCCATTCTGAAAATAACTAGTTTGTGGTATTTGAGGCCTACTTGAAATCTATCCCAAAAAGAAAATCTTACATTGAAGGTATTGATAGTGTCATTCAGAAAAACCTAAGACACACGCTAGCGTGCTGATAGAAGTGTCATTCTGTGATTAAACCTATACCTGTCACACAGCGCAAAAAAAAACAGGCCTCACATCTCTATTTAACCAAATCTGTACTATTTTAGCTGGTCAAGTTATTTGTAGTGACCGTAAAAGCACACTTTTTGTTCTGGGTTGAAAAACCATTCCCAAATTTGCCATTCTCAAAATATCTAGTTTCTGGTATTTGAGGCCTACTTGAAATCTATCCCAAAAAGAAAATCTTACATTGAAGTTATTGATAGTGTCATTCAGAAAAACCTAAGACACACGCTAGCGTGCTGATCGAAGTGTCATTCTGTGATTAAACCTATAACTGTCACACAGCGCAAAAAAAAACAGGTCTCACATCTCTATTCAACCAAATCTGCACAGTTTTAGCTGGTCAAGTTATTTGTAGTGACCGTAAAGGCAGACTTTTTGTTCTGGGTTGAAAAAGCATTCCCAAATTTGCCATTCTGAAAATAACTAGTTTGTGGTATTTGAGGCCTACTTGAAATCTATCCCAAAAAGAAAATCTTACATTGAAGTTATTGATAGTGTCATTCAGAAAAACCTAAGACACACGCTAGCGTGCTGATCGAAGTGTCATTCTGTGATTAAACCTATAACTGTCACACAGCGCAAAAAAAAACCGGTCTCACATCTCTATTCAACCAAATCTGCACAGTTTTAGCTGGTCAAGTTATTTGTAGTGACCGTAAAAGCAGACTTTTTGTTCTGGGTTGAAAAAGCATTCCCAAATTTGCCATTCTGAAAATAACTAGTTTGTGGTATTTGAGGCCTACTTGAAATCTATCCCAAAAAGAAAATCTTACATTGAAGTTATTGATAGTGTCATTCAGAAAAACCTAAGACACACGCTAGCGTGCTGATCGAAGTGTCATTCTGTGATTAAACCTATAACTGTCACACAGCGCAAAAAAAAACAGGTCTCACATCTCTATTCAACCAAATCTGCACAGTTTTAGCTGGTCAAGTTATTTGTAGTGACCGCAAAAGCAGACTTTTTGTTCTGGGTTGAAAAAGCATTCCCAAATTTGCCATTCTGAAAATAACTAGTTTGTGGTATTTGAGGCCTACTTGAAATCTATCCCAAAAAGAAAATCTTACATTGAAGGTATTGATAGTGTCATTCAGAAAAACCTAAGACACACGCTAGCGTGCTGATAGAAGTGTCATTCTGTGATTAAACCTATACCTGTCACACAGCGCAAAAAAAAACAGGCCTCACATCTCTATTTAACCAAATCTGTACTATTTTAGCTGGTCAAGTTATTTGTAGTGACCGTAAAAGCACACTTTTTGTTCTGGGTTGAAAAACCATTCCCAAATTTGCCATTCTCAAAATAACTAGTTTCTGGTATTTGAGGCCTACTTGAAATCTATCCCAAAAAGGATATCTTACATTGAAGGTACTGATAGTGTCATTCAGAAAAACCTAAGACACACGCTACCGTGCAGATAGAAGTCTGATTCTGAGATTAAACCTTAACCTGTCACACAGTGCAAAAAAAAACAGGTCTCCCATTTCTATTCAAGCAAATCTGTACTGTTTAATCTGGTCAAGTTATTTGTAGCGACCGTAAAAGGCCTATTTTTTTTCTGGGTTGAAAAACTATTCCCAAATTTGCCATTCTCAAAATAACTAGTTTCTGGTATTTGAGGCCTACTTGAAATCTATCCCAAAAAGGATATCTTACATTGAAGGTACTGATAGTGTCATTCAGAAAAACCTAAGACACACGCTACCGTGCAGATAGAAGTCTGATTCTGTGATTAAACCTTAACCTGTCACACAGTGCAAAAAAAAAAACAGGTCTCACATTTCTATTCAATGGTCTGCCGGGTGTTCACTCCAAGGTCATGGAAGTCACGCCTGCGGCCACCCCGTTCTCCGAGGGATATGTCCTGAAATCCAGCTGAAAGCTGCAGAACATCAGTCGGAGGTCTCTCCACTACTGGCGGGCCTCTCTGGCGCCCTCTTCCCACAAGCAAAGGCTCGGCTGGTGGCTGCTGGGGTCTTTCAATGCGTCTAGGTTCTTGAGCCTCTTGCTCCTGTCCAGGCTGTCCTTGGCTGGGCTGCCCCCTGGCACGTGCTCTTCCGCGGGCTCTGGCTTGTCCACTCATCTTCTATTCCTGAGAGGATATAAACCGCTAATAAGGTCAATCTGCCGCCTAGCAGCTCCGCCGTGGCACAATCACCTCAGAACTCGCACACTGGTGACTTTAGGTATCTTCACTGGTCACTTTGAGCAGAATGATGACATCCGAGTCACGGCACCAAATGTAACCCTCTTTTCCTTGCACCATCTGCGACACCTCCAGCTTTCACACTCACTCGGTCACCAGCTCCTCCAGGCATAAACTCTAAGTGGACTCTAAGGGACGACACTCAGGTCTTCTGTGGTTTAAAGCTTTATTGAGGTGTAGTGCACTTGGCTGGAGCCTGTAATACAACAGGGAAACACTGCCACTATGTGGTATACAGCCAGGTCACCAGCCCACCTATATCATAACAGGCAGTCATTATATTACATTCCCACATACATGTTACAGGATATAACAAAGCATACAGAAAAATGAACAAGAGAAAATCATTTACAAAGATATTGCAGCAGGGTGACCTGGAATACAGCATGTCTTGCAGCCATTTTAGGAAGAACACATGTCTCTTTAACTGTACATCATCTACTCAGCCTAGCATGTGCTGCAGGGTTTAAAGGCTGCTAAAAACATACAGTCACCTCTTTACATTCTACAGAACTATTATGGGTATATATTATAACTTTTTACAATAGATAAATGAACTTTAGCTTTAGAGAACTTAGACAGAGATCCTACCTCCTTCACAGTAAATGTCTGCACTGAGGAGACCAAACCAAGTAGCAGAATACACAGGGGGCTTTCTGGAAGAGTCCACTGTAAAGACTCTGTCTGTTAAAACTTTCCTCAGTTATCTAATAGCACATTTGAAGAGGTTTATTTAGCATGTCCTGACTCTCTGCTAACAGCTTATGAATATATGGAACTATATTTAACAAGTGATCATTGCTACAGCTCCTGTATATTGGTATGACCCTATTGCAAACCTGCAGACTGGATATTTGGTGAAACTTCATGTGGTTCATATCGACTGTACTACACCACTGACTTGGTGCCTGGGCCTAAATGTGTGACAGTGGCCTGTTCCAGTGGTGGGTGACGTGAAGCCTGATTCTCTGCTATGACATGAAGACTGATTCTGCGCTGACATAAGGCCAGATTCTCTGTTACGGGACCTCTCTCCTCTGTCTGGGTGCCTGGGCCTAAATGTGTGACAGTGGCCTGTTCCAGTGGTGGGTGACGTGAAGCCTGATTCTCTGCTATGACATGAAGACAGATTCTGCGCTGACATAAGGCCAGATTCTCTGTTACGGGACCTCTCTCCTCTGCCTGGGTGCCTGGGCCTAAATGTGTGACAGTGGCCTGTTCCAGTGGTGGGTGACGTGAAGCCTGATTCTCTGCTATGACATGAAGACAGATTCTGCGCTGACATAAGGCCAGATTCTCTGTTACGGGACCTCACTCCTCTGCCTGGGTGCCTGGGCCTAAATTTGTGACAGTGGCCTGTTCCAGTGGTGGGTGACGTGAAGCCTGATTCTCTGCTATGACATGAAGACTGATTCTGCGCTGACATAAGGCCAGATTCTCTGTTACGGGACCTCTCTCCTCTGCCTGGGTGCCTGGGCCTAAATGTGTGACAGTGGCCTGTTCCAGTGATGGGTGACGTGAAGCCTGATTCTCTGCTATGACATGAAGACTGATTCTGCGCTGACATAAGGCCAGATTCTCTGTCACGGGACCTCTCTCCTCTGCCTGGCTGCCGGGGCCTAAATATGTGACAGTGGCCTGTTCCAATGGTGGGTGACGTGAAGCCTGATTCTCTGCTATGACATGAAGACTGATTCTGCGCTGACATAAGGCCAGATTCCTGTTACGGGACCTCTCTCCTCTGCCTGGGTGCCTGGGCCTAAATCTGTGACAGTGGACTGTTCCAGTGGTGGGTGACGTGAAGCCTGATTCTCTGCTATGACATGAAGACAGATTCTGCGCTGACATAAGGCCAGATTCTCTGTTACGGGACCTCTCTCCTCTGCCTGGGTGCCTGGGCCTAAATGTGTGACAGTGGCCTGTTCCAGTGGTGGGTGACGTGAAGCCTGATTCTCTGCTATGACATGAAGACAGATTCTGTGCTGACATAAGGCCAGATTCTCTGTTACGGGACCTCTCTCCTCTGCCTGGGCCTAAATGTGTGACAGTGGCCTGTTCCAGTGGTGGGTGACGTGAAGCCTGATTCTCTGCTATGACATGAAGACAGATTCTGCGCTGACATAAGGCCAGATTCTCTGTTACGGGACCTCTCTCCTCTGCCTGGGTGCCTGGGCCTAAATGTGTGACATTGGCCTGTTCCAGTGGTGGGTGACGTGAAGCCTGATTCTCTGCTATGACATGAAGACTGATTCTGCGCTGACATAAGGCCAGATTCTCTGTTACGGGACCTCTCTCCTCTGCCTGGGTGCCGGGGCCTAAATATGTGACAGTGGCCTGTTCCAGTGGTGGGTGACGTGAAGCCTGATTCTCTGCTATGACATGAAGACTGATTCTGCGCTGACATAAGGCCAGATTCTCTGTTACGGGACCTCTCTCCTCTGCCTGGGTGCCTGGGCCTAAATATGTGACAGTGGCCTGTTCCAGTGGTGGGTGACGTGAAGCCTGATTCTCTGCTATGACATGAAGACAGATTCTGCGCTGACATAAGGCCAGATTCTCTGTTACGGGACCTCTCTCCTCTGCCTGGGTGCCTGGGCCTAAATGTGTGACAGTGGCCTGTTCCAGTGGTGGGTGACGTGAAGCCTGATTCTCTACTATGACATGAAGACAGATTCTGCGCTGACATAAGGCCAGATTCTCTGTTACGGGACCTCTCTCCTCTGCCTGGGTGCCTGGGCCTAAATGTGTGACAGTGGCCTGTTCCAGTGGTGGGTGACGTGAAGCCTGATTCTCTGCTATGACATGAAGACAGATTCTGCGCTGACATAAGGCCAGATTCTCTGTTACGGGACCTCTCTCCTCTGCCTGGGTGCCTGGGCCTAAATGTGTGACAGTGGCCTGTTCCAGTGGTGGGTGACGTGAAGCCTGATTCTCTGCTATGACATGAAGACAGATTCTGCGCTGACATAAGGCCAGATTCTCTGTTACAGGACCTCTCTCCTCTGCCTGGGTGCCTGGGCCTAAATGTGTGACAGTGGCCTGTTCCAGTGGTGGGTGACGTGAAGCCTGATTCTCTGCTATGACATGAAGACTGATTCTGCGCTGACATAAGGCCAGATTCTCTGTTACGGGACCTCTCTCCTCTGCCTGGGTGCCTGGGCCTAAATGTGTGACAGTGGCCTGTTCCAGTGGTGGGTGACGTGAAGCCTGATTCTCTGCTATGACATGAAGACTGATTCTGCGCTGACATAAGGCCAGATTCTCTGTTACGGGACCTCTCTCCTCTGCTTGGGTGTCGGGGCCTAAATATGTCACAGTGGCCTGTTCCAGTGGTGGGTGACGTGAAGCCTGATTCTCTGCTATGATATGAAGACTGATTCTGCGCTGACATAAGGCCAGATTCTCTGTTACGGGACCTCTCTCCTCTGCCTGGGTGCCTGGGCCTAAATGTGTGACAGTGGCCTGTTCCAGTGGTGGGTGACGTGAAGCCTGATTCTCTGCTATGACATGAAGACAGATTCTGCGCTGACATAAGGCCAGATTCTCTGTTACGGGACCTCTCTCCTCTGCCTGGGTGCCTGGGCCTAAATGTGTGACAGTGGCCTGTTCCAGTGGTGGGTGACGTGAAGCCTGATTCTCTGCTATGACATGAAGACAGATTCTGTGCTGACATAAGGCCAGATTCTCTGTTACGGGACCTCTCTCCTCTGCCTGGGCCTAAATGTGTGACAGTGGCCTGTTCCAGTGGTGGGTGACGTGAAGCCTGATTCTCTGCTATGACATGAAGACAGATTCTGCGCTGACATAAGGCCAGATTCTCTGTTACGGGACCTCTCTCCTCTGCCTGGGTGCCTGGGCCTAAATGTGTGACAGTGGCCTGTTCCAGTGGTGGGTGACGTGAAGCCTGATTCTCTGCTATGACATGAAGACAGATTCTGCGCTGACATAAGGCCAGATTCTCTGTTACGGGACCTCTCTCCTCTGCCTGGGCCTAAATGTGTGACATTGGCCTGTTCCAGTGGTGGGTGACGTGAAGCCTGATTCTCTGCTATGACATGAAGACTGATTCTGCGCTGACATAAGGCCAGATTCTCTGTTACGGGACCTCTCTCCTCTGCCTGGGTACCTGGGCCTAAATGTGTGACAGTGGCCTGTTCCAGTGGTGGGTGACGTGAAGCCTGATTCTCTGCTATGACATGAAGACTGATTCTGCGCTGACATAAGGCCAGATTCTCTGTTACGGGACCTCTCTCCTCTGCCTGGGTGCCTGGGCCTAAATGTGTGACAGTGGCCTGTTCCAGTGGTGGGTGACGTGAAGCCTGATTCTCTGCTATGACATGAAGACTGATTCTGCGCTGACATAAGGCCAGATTCTCTGTTATGGGACCTCTCTCCTCTGCCTGGGTGCCTGGGCCTAAATGTGTGACAGTGGCCTGTTCCAGTGGTGGGTGACGTGAAGCCTGATTCTCTGCTATGACATGAAGACTGATTCTGCGCTGACATAAGGCCAGATTCTCTGTTACGGGACCTCTCTCCTCTGCCTGGGTGCCGGGGCCTAAATATGTGACAGTGGCCTGTTCCAGTGGTGGGTGACGTGAAGCCTGATTCTCTGCTATGAAATGAAGACTGATTCTGCGCTGACATAAGGCCAGATTCTCTGTTACGGAACCTCTCTCCTCTGCCTGGGTGACGGGGCCTAAATATGTGACAGTGGCCTGTTCCAGTGGTGGGTGACGTGA
Organism: Bufo bufo; assembly: GCF_905171765.1. Classification (NCBI taxonomy): domain Eukaryota; kingdom Metazoa; phylum Chordata; class Amphibia; order Anura; family Bufonidae; genus Bufo; species Bufo bufo. The sequence goes on along the minus strand of NC_053389.1, from coordinate 243,163,676 downwards.
AGCCTGATTCTCTACTATGACATGAAGACTGATTCTGCGCTGACATAAGGCCAGATTCTCTGTTACGGGACCTCTCTCCTCTGCCTGGGTGCCTGGGCCTAAATATGTGACAGTGGCCTGTTCCAGTGGTGGGTGACGTGAAGCCTGATTCTCTGCTATGACATGAAGACAGATTCTGCGCTGACATAAGGCCAGATTCTCTGTTACGGGACTACTCTCCTCTGCCTGGGTGCCTGGGCCTAAATGTGTGACAGTGGCCTGTTCCAGTGGTGGGTGAAGTGAAGCCTGATTCTCTGCTATGACATGAAGACAGATTCTGCGCTGACATAAGGCCAGATTCTCTGTTACGGGACCTCTCTCCTCTGCCTGGGTGCCTGGGCCTAAATGTGTGACAGTGGCCTGTTCCAGTGGTGGGTGACGTGAAGCCTGATTCTCTGCTATGACATGAAGACAGATTCTGCGCTGACATAAGGCCAGATTCTCTGTTACGGGACCTCTCTCCTCTGCCTGGGTGCCTGGGCCTAAATGTGTGACATTGGCTTGTTTCAGTGGTGGGTGACGTGAAGCCTGATTCTCTGCTATGACATGAAGACTGATTCTGCGCTGACATAAGGCCAGATTCTCTGTTACGGGACCTCTCTCCTCTGCCTGGGTACCTGGGCCTAAATGTGTGACAGTGGCCTGTTCCAGTGGTGGGTGACGTGAAGCCTGATTCTCTGCTATGACATGAAGACTGATTCTGCGCTGACATAAGGCCAGATTCTCTGTTACGGGACCTCTCTCCTCTGCCTGGGTGCCTGGGCCTAAATGTGTGACAGTGGCCTGTTCCAGTGGTGGGTGATGTGAAGCCTGATTCTCTGCTATGACATGAATACTGATTCTACGCTGACATAAGGCCAGATTCTCTGTTACGGGACCTCTCTCCTCTGCCTAGGTGCCTGGGCCTAAATGTGTGACAGTGGCCTGTTCCAGTGGTGGGTGACGTGAAGCCTGATTCTCTGCTATGACATGAAGACTGATTCTGCGCTGACATAAGGCCAGATTCTCTGTTACGGGACCTCTCTCCTCTGCCTGGGTGCCTGGGCCTAAATGTGTGACAGTGGCCTGTTCCAGTGGTGGGTGACATGAAGCCTGATTCTCTGCTATGACATGAAGACAGATTCTGCGCTGACATAAGGCCAGATTCTCTGTTACGGGACCTCTCTCCTCTGCCTGGGTGCCTGGGCCTAAATGTGTGACAGTGGCCTGTTCCAGTGGTGGGTGACGTGAAGCCTGATTCTCTGCTATGACATGAAGACTGATTCTGCGCTGACATAAGGCCAGATTCTCTGTTACGGGACCTCTCTCCTCTGCCTGGGTGCCTGGGCCTAAATGTGTGACAGTGGCCTGTTCCAGTGGTGGGTGACGTGAAGCCTGATTCTCTGCTATGACATGAAGACTGATTCTGCGCTGACATAAGGCCAGATTCTCTGTTACGGGACCTCTCTCCTCTGCCTGGGCCTGGGCCTAAATGTGTGACAGTGGCCTGTTCCAGTGGTGGGTGACGTGAAGCCTGATTCTCTGCTATGACATGAAGACTGATTCTGCGCTGACATAAGGCCAGATTCTCTGTTACGGGACCTCTCTCCTCTGCCTGGGCCTAAATGTGTGACAGTGGCCTGTTCCAGTGGTGGGTGACGTGAAGCCTGATTCTCTGCTATGACATGAATACTGATTCTGCGCTGACATAAGGCCAGATTCTCTGTTACGGGACCTCTCTCCTCTGCCTGGGCCTAAATGTGTGACAGTGGCCTGTTCCAGTGGTGGGTGACGTGAAGCCTGATTCTCTGCTATGACATGAAGACTGATTCTGCGCAGACATAAGGCCAGATTCTCTGTCACGGGACCTCTCTCCTCTGCCTGGGTGCCGGGGCCTAAATATTTGACAGTGGCCTGTTCCAGTGGTGGGTGACGTGAAGCCTGATTCTCTGCTATGACATGAAGACTGATTCTGCGCTGACATAAGGCCAGATTCAAGACCTCTCTCCTTGCCTGGTGCCTGGCCTAAATGTGTGACAGTGGCCTGTTCCAGTGGTGGGTGACGTGAAGCCTGATTCTCTGCTATGACATGAAGACAGATTCTGCGCTGACATAAGGCCAGATTCTCTGTTACGGGACCTCTCTCCTCTGCCTGGGTGCCTGGGCCTAAATGTGTGACAGTGGCCTGTTCCAGTGGTGGGTGACGTGAAGCCTGATTCTCTGCTATGACATGAAGACAGATTCTGCGCTGACATAAGGCCAGATTCTCTGTTACGGACCTCTCTCCTCTGCCTGGGTGCCTGGGCCTAAATGTGTGACAGTGGCCTGTTCCAGTGGTGGGTGACGTGAAGCCTGATTCTCTGCTATGACATGAAGACAGATTCTGCGCTGACATAAGGCCAGATTCTCTGTTACGGGACCTCTCTCCTCTGCCTGGGTGCCTGGGCCTAAATGTGTGACAGTGGCCTGTTCCAGTGGTGGGTGACGTGAAGCCTGATTCTCTGCTATGACATGAAGACAGATTCTGCGCTGACATAAGGCCAGATTCTCTGTTACGGACCTCTCTCCTCTGCCTGGGTGCCTGGGCCTAAATGTGTGACAGTGGCCTGTTCCAGTGGTGGGTGACGTGAAGCCTGATTCTCTGCTATGACATGAAGACTGATTCTGCGCTGACATAAGGCCAGATTCTCTGTTACGGGACCTCTCTCCTCTGCCTGGGTGCCTGGGCCTAAATGTGTGACAGTGGCCTGTTCCAGTGGTGGGTGACGTGAAGCCTGATTCTCTGCTATGACATGAAGACTGATTCTGCGCTGACATAAGGCCAGATTCTCTGTTACGGGACCTCTCTCCTCTGCCTGGGTGCCTGGGCCTAAATGTGTGACAGTGGCCTGTTCCAGTGGTGGGTGACGTGAAGCCTGATTCTCTGCTATGACATGAAGACTGATTCTGCGCTGACATAAGGCCAGATTCTCTGTTACGGGACCTCTCTCCTCTGCCTGGGTGCCTGGGCCTAAATGTGTGACAGTGGCCTGTTCCAGTGGTGGGTGACGTGAAGCCTGATTCTCTGCTATGACATGAAGACTGATTCTGCGCTGACATAAGGCCAGATTCTCTGTTACGGGACCTCTCTCCTCTGCCTGGGTGCCTGGGCCTAAATGTGTGACAGTGGCCTGTTCCAGTGGTGGGTGACGTGAAGCCTGATTCTCTGCTATGACATGAAGACTGATTCTGCGCTGACATAAGGCCAGATTCTCTGTTACGGGACCTCTCTCCTCTGCCTGGGTGCCTGGGCCTAAATGTGTGACAGTGGCCTGTTCCAGTGGTGGGTGATGTGAAGCCTGATTCTCTGCTATGACATGAAGACTGATTCTGCGCTGACATAAGGCCAGATTCTCTGTTACGGGACCTCTCTCCTCTGCCTAGGTGCCTGGGCCTAAATGTGTGACAGTGGCCTGTTCCAGTGGTGGGTGACGTGAAGCCTGATTCTCTGCTATGACATGAAGACTGATTCTGCGCTGACATAAGGCCAGATTCTCTGTTACGGGACCTCTCTCCTCTGCCTGGGTGCCTGGGCCTAAATGTGTGACAGTGGCCTGTTCCAGTGGTGGGTGACGTGAAGCCTGATTCTCTGCTATGACATGAAGACTGATTCTGCGCTGACATAAGGCCAGATTCTCTGTTACGGGACCTCTCTCCTCTGCCTGGGTGCCTGGGCCTAAATGTGTGACAGTGGCCTGTTCCAGTGGTGGGTGACGTGAAGCCTGATTCTCTGCTATGACATGAAGACTGATTCTGCGCTGACATAAGGCCAGATTCTCTGTTACGGGACCTCTCTCCTCTGCCTGGGTGCCTGGGCCTAAATGTGTGACAGTGGCCTGTTCCAGTGGTGGGTGACGTGAAGCCTGATTCTCTGCTATGACATGAAGACTGATTCTGCGCTGACATAAGGCCAGATTCTCTGTTACGGGACCTCTCTCCTCTGCCTGGGTGCCTGGGCCTAAATGTGTGACAGTGGCCTGTTCCAGTGGTGGGTGACGTGAAGCCTGATTCTCTGCTATGACATGAAGACTGATTCTGCGCTGACATAAGGCCAGATTCTCTGTTACGGGACCTCTCTCCTCTGCCTGGGTGCCTGGGCCTAAATGTGTGACAGTGGCCTGTTCCAGTGGTGGGTGACGTGAAGCCTGATTCTCTGCTATGACATGAAGACTGATTCTGCGCTGACATAAGGCCAGATTCTCTGTTACGGGACCTCTCTCCTCTGCCTGGGCCTAAATGTGTGACAGTGGCCTGTTCCAGTGGTGGGTGACGTGAAGCCTGATTCTCTGCTATGACATGAAGACTGATTCTGCGCTGACATAAGGCCAGATTCTCTGTCACGGGACCTCTCTCCTCTGCCTGGGTGCCTGGGCCTAAATGTGTGACAGTGGCCTGTTCCAGTGGTGGGTGACGTGAAGCCTGATTCTCTGCTATGACATGAAGACTGATTCTGCGCTGACATAAGGCCAGATTCTCTGTTACGGGACCTCTCTCCTCTGCCTGGGCCTAAATGTGTGACAGTGGCCTGTTCCAGTGGTGGGTGACGTGAAGCCTGATTCTCTGCTATGACATGAAGACTGATTCTGCGCTGACATAAGGCCAGATTCTCTGTTACGGGACCTCTCTCCTCTGCCTGGGTGCCTGGGCCTAAATGTGTGACAGTGGCCTGTTCCAGTGGTGGGTGACGTGAAGCCTGATTCTCTGCTATGACATGAAGACAGATTCTGCGCTGACATAAGGCCAGATTCTCTGTTACGGGACCTCTCTCCTCTGCCTGGGTGCCTGGGCCTAAATGTGTGACAGTGGCCTGTTCCAGTGGTGGGTGACATGAAGCCTGATTCTCTGCTATGACATGAAGACTGATTCTGCGCTGACATAAGGCCAGATTCTCTGTTACGGAAACTCTCTCCTCTGCCTGGGTGCCTGGGCCTAAATGTGTGACAGTGGCCTGTTCCAGTGGTGGGTGACGTGAAGCCTGATTCTCTGCTATGACATGAAGACTGATTCTGCGCAGACATAAGGCCAGATTCTCTGTTACGGGACCTCTCTCCTCTGCCTGGGTGCCTGGGCCTAAATGTGTGACAGTGGCCTGTTCCAGTGGTGGGTGACGTGAAGCCTGATTCTCTGCTATGACATGAAGACAGATTCTGCGCTGACATAAGGCCAGATTCTCTGTTACGGGACCTCTCTCCTCTGCCTGGGTGCCTGGGCCTAAATGTGTGACAGTGGCCTGTTCCAGTGGTGGGTGACGTGAAGCCTGATTCTCTGCTATGACATGAAGACAGATTCTGCGCTGACATAAGGCCAGATTCTCTGTTACGGAACCTCTCTCCTCTGCCTGGGCCTAAATGTGTGACATTGGCCTGTTCCAGTGGTGGGTGACGTGAAGCCTGATTCTCTGCTATGACATGAAGACTGATTCTGCGCTGACATAAGGCCAGATTCTCTGTTACGGGACCTCTCTCCTCTGCCTGGGTACCTGGGCCTAAATGTGTGACAGTGGCCTGTTCCAGTGGTGGGTGACGTGAAGCCTGATTCTCTGCTATGACATGAAGACTGATTCTGCGCTGACATAAGGCCAGATTCTCTGTTACGGGACCTCTCTCCTCTACCTGGGTGCCTGGGCCTAAATGTGTGACAGTGGCCTGTTCCAGTGGTGGGTGACGTGAAGCCTGATTCTCTGCTATGACATGAAGACTGATTCTGCGCTGACATAAGGCCAGATTCTCTGTTATGGGACCTCTCTCCTCTGCCTGGGTGCCTGGGCCTAAATGTGTGACAGTGGCCTGTTTCAGTGGTGGGTGACGTGAAGCCTGATTCTCTGCTATGACATGAAGACTGATTCTGCGCTGACATAAGGCCAGATTCTCTGTTACGGGACCTCTCTCCTCTGCCTGGGTGCCGGGGCCTAAATATGTGACAGTGGCCTGTTCCAGTGGTGGGTGACGTGAAGCCTGATTCTCTGCTATGAAATGAAGACTGATTCTGCGCTGACATAAGGCCAGATTCTCTGTTACGGAACCTCTCTCCTCTGCCTGGGTGACGGGGCCTAAATATGTGACAGTGGCCTGTTCCAGTGGTGGGTGACGTGAAGCCTGATTCTCTACTATGACATGAAGACTGATTCTGCGCTGACATAAGGCCAGATTCTCTGTTACGGGACCTCTCTCCTCTGCCTGGGTGCCTGGGCCTAAATATGTGACAGTGGCCTGTTCCAGTGGTGGGTGACGTGAAGCCTGATTCTCTGCTATGACATGAAGACAGATTCTGCGCTGACATAAGGCCAGATTCTCTGTTACGGGACTACTCTCCTCTGCCTGGGTGCCTGGGCCTAAATGTGTGACAGTGGCCTGTTCCAGTGGTGGGTGACGTGAAGCCTGATTCTCTGCTATGACATGAAGACAGATTCTGCGCTGACATAAGGCCAGATTCTCTGTTACGGGACCTCTCTCCTCTGCCTGGGTGCCTGGGCCTAAATGTGTGACATTGGCCTGTTCCAGTGGTGGGTGACGTGAAGCCTGATTCTCTGCTATGACATGAAGACTGATTCTGCGCTGACATAAGGCCAGATTCTCTGTTACGGGACCTCTCTCCTCTGCCTGGGTACCTGGGCCTAAATGTGTGACAGTGGCCTGTTCCAGTGGTGGGTGACGTGAAGCCTGATTCTCTGCTATGACATGAAGACTGATTCTGCGCTGACATAAGGCCAGATTCTCTGTTACGGGACCTCTCTCCTCTGCCTGGGTGCCTGGGCCTAAATGTGTGACAGTGGCCTGTTCCAGTGGTGGGTGATGTGAAGCCTGATTCTCTGCTATGACATGAATACTGATTCTGCGCTGACATAAGGCCAGATTCTCTGTTACGGGACCTCTCTCCTCTGCCTAGGTGCCTGGGCCTAAATGTGTGACAGTGGCCTGTTCCAGTGGTGGGTGACGTGAAGCCTGATTCTCTGCTATGACATGAAGACTGATTCTGCGCTGACATAAGGCCAGATTCTCTGTTACGGGACCTCTCTCCTCTGCCTGGGCCTAAATGTGTGACAGTGGCCTGTTCCAGTGGTGGGTGACGTGAAGCCTGATTCTCTGCTATGACATAAAGACTGATTCTGCGCTGACATAAGGCCAGATTCTCTGTCACGGGACCTCTCTCCTCTGCCTGGGTGCCTGGGCCTAAATGTGTGACAGTGGCCTGTTCCAGTGGTGGGTGACGTGAAGCCTGATTCTCTGCTATGACATGAAGACTGATTCTGCGCTGACATAAGGCCAGATTCTCTGTTACGGGACCTCTCTCCTCTGCCTGGGCCTAAATGTGTGACAGTGGCCTGTTCCAGTGGTGGGTGACGTGAAGCCTGATTCTCTGCTATGACATGAAGACTGATTCTGCGCAGACATAAGGCCAGATTCTCTGTCACGGGACCTCTCTCCTCTGCCTGGGTGCCGGGGCCTAAATATTTGACAGTGGCCTGTTCCAGTGGTGGGTGACATGAAGCCTGATTCTCTGCTATGACATGAATACTGATTCTGCGCTGACATAAGGCCAGATTCTCTGTTACGGGACCTCTCTCCTCTGCCTGGGCCTAAATGTGTGACAGTGGCCTGTTCCAGTGGTGGGTGACGTGAAGCCTGATTCTCTGCTATGACATGAATACTGATTCTGCGCTGACATAAGGCCAGATTCTCTGTTACGGGACCTCTCTCCTCTGCCTGGGTGCCTGGGCCTAAATGTGTGACAGTGGCCTGTTCCAGTGGTGGGTGACGTGAAGCCTGATTCTCTGCTATGACATGAAGACAGATTCTGCGCTGACATAAGGCCAGATTCTCTGTTACGGGACCTCTCTCCTCTGCCTGGGTGCCTGGGCCTAAATGTGTGACAGTGGACTGTTCCAGTGGTGGGTGACATGAAGCCTGATTCTCTGCTATGACATGAAGACTGATTCTGCGCTGACATAAGGCCAGATTCTCTGTTACGGAAACTCTCTCCTCTGCCTGGGTGCCTGGGCCTAAATGTGTGACAGTGGCCTGTTCCAGTGGTGGGTGACGTGAAGCCTGATTCTCTGCTATGACATGAAGACTGATTCTGCGCAGACATAAGGCCAGATTCTCTGTTACGAGACCTCTCTCCTCTGCCTGGGTGCCTGGGCCTAAATGTGTGACAGTGGCCTGTTCCAGTGGTGGGTGACGTGAAGCCTGATTCTCTGCTATGACATGAAGACAGATTCTGCGCTGACATAAGGCCAGATTCTCTGTTACGGGACCTCTCTCCTCTGCCTGGGTGCCTGGGCCTAAATGTGTGACAGTGGCCTGTTCCAGTGGTGGGTGACGTGAAGCCTGATTCTCTGCTATGACATGAAGACAGATTCTGCGCTGACATAAGGCCAGATTCTCTGTTACGGAACCTCTCTCCTCTGCCTGGGCCTAAATGTGTGACATTGGCCTGTTCCAGTGGTGGGTGACGTGAAGCCTGATTCTCTGCTATGACATGAAGACTGATTCTGCGCTGACATAAGGCCAGATTCTCTGTTACAGGACCTCTCTCCTCTGCCTGGGTACCTGGGCCTAAATGTGTGACAGTGGCCTGTTCCAGTGGTGGGTGACGTGAAGCCTGATTCTCTGCTATGACATGAAGACTGATTCTGCGCTGACATAAGGCCAGATTCTCTGTTACGGGACCTCTCTCCTCTACCTGGGTGCCTGGGCCTAAATGTGTGACAGTGGCCTGTTCCAGTGGTGGGTGACGTGAAGCCTGATTCTCTGCTATGACATGAAGACTGATTCTGCGCTGACATAAGGCCAGATTCTCTGTTATGGGACCTCTCTCCTCTGCCTGGGTGCCTGGGCCTAAATGTGTGACAGTGGCCTGTTCCAGTGGTGGGTGACGTGAAGCCTGATTCTCTGCTATGACATGAAGACTGATTCTGCGCTGACATAAGGCCAGATTCTCTGTTACGGGACCTCTCTCCTCTGCCTGGGTACCTGGGCCTAAATGTGTGACAGTGGCCTGTTCCAGTGGTGGGTGACGTGAAGCCTGATTCTCTGCTATGACATGAAGACTGATTCTGCGCTGACATAAGGCCAGATTCTCTGTTACGGGACCTCTCTCCTCTGCCTGGGTGCCTGGGCCTAAATGTGTGACAGTGGCCTGTTCCAGTGGTGGGTGATGTGAAGCCTGATTCTCTGCTATGACATGAATACTGATTCTGCGCTGACATAAGGCCAGATTCTCTGTTACGGGACCTCTCTCCTCTGCCTAGGTGCCTGGGCCTAAATGTGTGACAGTGGCCTGTTCCAGTGGTGGGTGACGTGAAGCCTGATTCTCTGCTATGACATGAAGACTGATTCTGCGCTGACATAAGGCCAGATTCTCTGTTACGGGACCTCTCTCCTCTGCCTGGGTGCCTGGGCCTAAATGTGTGACAGTGGCCTGTTCCAGTGGTGGGTGACATGAAGCCTGATTCTCTGCTATGACATGAAGACAGATTCTGCGCTGACATAAGGCCAGATTCTCTGTTACGGGACCTCTCTCCTCTGCCTGGGTGCCTGGGCCTAAATGTGTGACAGTGGCCTGTTCCAGTGGTGGGTGACGTGAAGCCTGATTCTCTGCTATGACATGAAGACTGATTCTGCGCTGACATAAGGCCAGATTCTCTGTTACGGGACCTCTCTCCTCTGCCTGGGTGCCTGGGCCTAAATGTGTGACAGTGGCCTGTTCCAGTGGTGGGTGACGTGAAGCCTGATTCTCTGCTATGACATGAAGACTGATTCTGCGCTGACATAAGGCCAGATTCTCTGTTACGGGACCTCTCTCCTCTGCCTGGGCCTAAATGTGTGACAGTGGCCTGTTCCAGTGGTGGGTGACGTGAAGCCTGATTCTCTGCTATGACATAAAGACTGATTCTGCGCTGACATAAGGCCAGATTCTCTGTCACGGGACCTCTCTCCTCTGCCTGGGTGCCTGGGCCTAAATGTGTGACAGTGGCCTGTTCCAGTGGTGGGTGACGTGAAGCCTGATTCTCTGCTATGACATGAAGACTGATTCTGCGCTGACATAAGGCCAGATTCTCTGTTACGGGACCTCTCTCCTCTGCCTGGGCCTAAATGTGTGACAGTGGCCTGTTCCAGTGGTGGGTGACGTGAAGCCTGATTCTCTGCTATGACATGAAGACTGATTCTGCGCAGACATAAGGCCAGATTCTCTGTCACGGGACCTCTCTCCTCTGCCTGGGTGCCGGGGCCTAAATATTTGACAGTGGCCTGTTCCAGTGGTGGGTGACATGAAGCCTGATTCTCTGCTATGACATGAATACTGATTCTGCGCTGACATAAGGCCAGATTCTCTTTTACGGGACCTCTCTCCTCTGCCTGGGCCTAAATGTGTGACAGTGGCCTGTTCCAGTGGTGGGTGACGTGAAGCCTGATTCTCTGCTATGACATGAATACTGATTCTGCGCTGACATAAGGCCAGATTCTCTGTTACGGGACCTCTCTCCTCTGCCTGGGTGCCTGGGCCTAAATGTGTGACAGTGGCCTGTTCCAGTGGTGGGTGACGTGAAGCCTGATTCTCTGCTATGACATGAAGACAGATTCTGCGCTGACATAAGGCCAGATTCTCTGTTACGGGACCTCTCTCCTCTGCCTGGGTGCCTGGGCCTAAATGTGTGACAGTGGACTGTTCCAGTGGTGGGTGACATGAAGCCTGATTCTCTGCTATGACATGAAGACTGATTCTGCGCTGACATAAGGCCAGATTCTCTGTTACGGAAACTCTCTCCTCTGCCTGGGTGCCTGGGCCTAAATGTGTGACAGTGGCCTGTTCCAGTGGTGGGTGACGTGAAGCCTGATTCTCTGCTATGACATGAAGACTGATTCTGCGCAGACATAAGGCCAGATTCTCTGTTACGGGACCTCTCTCCTCTGCCTGGGTGCCTGGGCCTAAATGTGTGACAGTGGCCTGTTCCAGTGGTGGGTGACGTGAAGCCTGATTCTCTGCTATGACATGAAGACAGATTCTGCGCTGACATAAGGCCAGATTCTCTGTTACGGGACCTCTCTCCTCTGCCTGGGTGCCTGGGCCTAAATGTGTGACAGTGGCCTGTTCCAGTGGTGGGTGACGTGAAGCCTGATTCTCTGCTATGACATGAAGACAGATTCTGCGCTGACATAAGGCCAGATTCTCTGTTACGGAACCTCTCTCCTCTGCCTGGGCCTAAATGTGTGACATTGGCCTGTTCCAGTGGTGGGTGACGTGAAGCCTGATTCTCTGCTATGACATGAAGACTGATTCTGCGCTGACATAAGGCCAGATTCTCTGTTACGGGACCTCTCTCCTCTGCCTGGGTACCTGGGCCTAAATGTGTGACAGTGGCCTGTTCCAGTGGTGGGTGACGTGAAGCCTGATTCTCTGCTATGACATGAAGACTGATTCTGCGCTGACATAAGGCCAGATTCTCTGTTACGGGACCTCTCTCCTCTACCTGGGTGCCTGGGCCTAAATGTGTGACAGTGGCCTGTTCCAGTGGTGGGTGACGTGAAGCCTGATTCTCTGCTATGACATGAAGACTGATTCTGCGCTGACATAAGGCCAGATTCTCTGTTATGGGACCTCTCTCCTCTGCCTGGGTGCCTGGGCCTAAATGTGTGACAGTGGCCTGTTCCAGTGGTGGGTGACGTGAAGCCTGATTCTCTGCTATGACATGAAGACTGATTCTGCGCTGACATAAGGCCAGATTCTCTGTTACGGGACCTCTCTCCTCTGCCTGGGTGCCGGGGCCTAAATATGTGACAGTGGCCTGTTCCAGTGGTGGGTGACGTGAAGCCTGATTCTCTGCTATGAAATGAAGACTGATTCTGCGCTGACATAAGGCCAGATTCTCTGTTACGGAACCTCTCTCCTCTGCCTGGGTGACGGGGCCTAAATATGTGACAGTGGCCTGTTCCAGTGGTGGGTGACGTGAAGCCTGATTCTCTACTATGACATGAAGACTGATTCTGCGCTGACATAAGGCCAGATTCTCTGTTACGGGACCTCTCTCCTCTGCCTGGGTGCCTGGGCCTAAATATGTGACAGTGGCCTGTTCCAGTGGTGGGTGACGTGAAGCCTGATTCTCTGCTATGACATGAAGACAGATTCTGCGCTGACATAAGGCCAGATTCTCTGTTACGGGACTACTCTCCTCTGCCTGGGTGCCTGGGCCTAAATGTGTGACAGTGGCCTGTTCCAGTGGTGGGTGACGTGAAGCCTGATTCTCTGCTATGACATGAAGACAGATTCTGCGCTGACATAAGGCCAGATTCTCTGTTACGGGACCTCTCTCCTCTGCCTGGGTGCCTGGGCCTAAATGTGTGACATTGGCCTGTTCCAGTGGTGGGTGACGTGAAGCCTGATTCTCTGCTATGACATGAAGACTGATTCTGCGCTGACATAAGGCCAGATTCTCTGTTACGGGACCTCTCTCCTCTGCCTGGGTACCTGGGCCTAAATGTGTGACAGTGGCCTGTTCCAGTGGTGGGTGACGTGAAGCCTGATTCTCTGCTATGACATGAAGACTGATTCTGCGCTGACATAAGGCCAGATTCTCTGTTACGGGACCTCTCTCCTCTGCCTGGGTGCCTGGGCCTAAATGTGTGACAGTGGCCTGTTCCAGTGGTGGGTGATGTGAAGCCTGATTCTCTGCTATGACATGAATACTGATTCTGCGCTGACATAAGGCCAGATTCTCTGTTACGGGACCTCTCTCCTCTGCCTAGGTGCCTGGGCCTAAATGTGTGACAGTGGCCTGTTCCAGTGGTGGGTGACGTGAAGCCTGATTCTCTGCTATGACATGAAGACTGATTCTGCGCTGACATAAGGCCAGATTCTCTGTTACGGGACCTCTCTCCTCTGCCTGGGTGCCTGGGCCTAAATGTGTGACAGTGGCCTGTTCCAGTGGTGGGTGACATGAAGCCTGATTCTCTGCTATGACATGAAGACAGATTCTGTGCTGACATAAGGCCAGATTCTCTGTTACGGGACCTCTCTCCTCTGCCTGGGTGCCTGGGCCTAAATGTGTGACAGTGGCCTGTTCCAGTGGTGGGTGACGTGAAGCCTGATTCTCTGCTATGACATGAAGACTGATTCTGCGCTGACATAAGGCCAGATTCTCTGTTACGGGACCTCTCTCCTCTGCCTAGGTGCCTGGGCCTAAATGTGTGACAGTGGCCTGTTCCAGTGATGGGTGACGTGAAGCCTGATTCTCTGCTATGACATGAAGACTGATTCTGCGCTGACATAAGGCCAGATTCTCTGTTACGGGACCTCTCTCCTCTGCCTGGGTGCCGGGGCCTAAATATGTGACAGTGGCCTGTTCCAGTGGTGGGTGACGTGAAGCCTGATTCTCTGCTATGACATGAAGACTGATTCTGCGCTGACATAAGGCCAGATTCTCTGTTACGGGACCTCTCTCCTCTGCCTGGGTGACGGGGGCCTAAATATGTGACAGTGGCCTGTTCCAGTGGTGGGTGAAGTGAAGCCTGATTCTCTGCTATGACATGAAGACAGATTCTGCGCTGACATAAGGCCAGATTCTCTGTTACGGGACCTCTCTCCTCTGCCTGGGCCTAAATGTGTGACAGTGGCCTGTTCCAGTGGTGGGTGACATGAAGCCTGATTCTCTGCTATGACATGAAGACAGATTCTGCGCTGACATAAGGCCAGATTCTCTGTTACGGGACCTCTCTCCTCTGCCTGGGTGCCTGGGCCTAAATGTGTGACAGTGGCCTGTTCCAGTGGTGGGTGACGTGAAGCCTGATTCTCTGCTATGACATGAAGACTGATTCTGCGCTGACATAAGGCCAGATTCTCTGTTACGGGACCTCTCTCCTCTGCCTGGGTGCCTGGGCCTAAATGTGTGACAGTGGCCTGTTCCAGTGGTGGGTGACGTGAAGCCTGATTCTCTGCTATGACATGAAGACTGATTCTGCGCTGACATAAGGCCAGATTCTCTGTCACGGGACCTCTCTCCTCTGCCTGGGTGCCGGGGCCTAAATATGTGACAGTGGCCTGTTCCAGTGGTGGGTGACGTGAAGCCTGATTCTCTGCTATGACATGAAGACTGATTCTGCGCTGACATAAGGCCAGATTCTCTGTTACGGGACCTCTCTCCTCTGCCTGGGTGCCTGGGCCTAAATGTGTGACAGTGTCCTGTTCCAGTGGTGGGTGACGTGAAGCCTGATTCTCTGCTATGACATGAAGACAGATTCTGCGCTGACATAAGGCCAGATTCTCTGTTACGGGACCTCTCTCCTCTGCCTGGGTGCCTGGGCCTAAATGTGTGACATGGCCTGTTCCAGTGGTGGGTGACGTGAAGCCTGATTCTCTGCTATGACATGAAGACAGATTCTGCGCTGACATAAGGCCAGATTCTCTGTTACGGGACCTCTCTCCTCTGCCTGGGTGCCAGGGCCTAAATATGTGACAGTGGCCTGTTCCAGTGGTGGGTGACGTGAAGCCTGATTCTCTGCTATGACATGAAGACAGATTCTGCGCTGACATAAGGCCAGATTCTCTGTTACAGGACCTCTCTTCTCTGCCTGGGTGCCTGGGCCTAAATGTGTCACAGTGGCCTGTTCCAGTGGTGGGTGACGTGAAGCCTGATTCTCTGCTATGACATGAAGACAGATTCTGCGCTGACATAAGGCCAGATTCTCTGTTACGGGACCTCTCTCCTCTGCCTGGGTGCCTGGGCCTAAATGTGTGACAGTGGCCTGTTCCAGTGGTGGGTGACGTGAAGCCTGATTCTCTGCTATGACATGAAGACAGATTCTGCGCTGACATAAGGCCAGATTCTCTGTTACGGGACCTCTCTCCTCTGCCTGGGTGCCTGGGCCTAAATGTGTGACAGTGGCCTGTTCCAGTGGTGGGTGACGTGAAGCCTGATTCTCTGCTATGACATGAAGACAGATTCTGCGCTGACATACGGCCAGATTCTCTGTTACGGAACATCTCTCCTCTGCCTGGGTGACGGGGCCTAAATGTGTGACAGTGGCCTGTTCCAGTGGTGGGTGACATGAAGCCTGATTCTCTGCTATGACATGAAGACAGATTCTGCGCTGACATAAGGCCAGATTCTCTGTTACGGGACCTCTCTCCTCGGCCTGGGTGCCTGGGCCTAAATGTGTGACAGTGGCCTGTTCCAGTGGTGGGTGACGTGAAGCCTGATTCTCTGCTATGACATGAAGACAGATTCTGCGCTGACATAAGGCCAGATTCTCTGTTACGGGACCTCTCTCCTCTGCCTGGGTGCCAGGGCCTAAATATGTGACAGTGGCCTGTTCCAGTGGTGGGTGACGTGAAGCCTGATTCTCTGCTATGACATGAAGACAGATTCTGCGCTGACATAAGGCCAGATTCTCTGTTACAGGACCTCTCTCCTCTGCCTGGGTGCCTGGGCCTAAATGTGTGACAGTGGCCTGTTCCAGTGGTGGGTGACGTGAAGCCTGATTCTCTGCTATGACATGAAGACAGATTCTGCGCTGACATAAGGCCAGATTCTCTGTTACGGGACCTCTCTCCTCTGCCTGGGTGCCTGGGCCTAAATGTGTGACAGTGGCCTGTTCCAGTGGTGGGTGACGTGAAGCCTGATTCTCTGCTATGACATGAAGACAGATTCTGCGCTGACATAAGGCCAGATTCTCTGTTACGGGACCTCTCTCCTCTGCCTGGGTGCCTGGGCCTAAATGTGTGACAGTGGCCTGTTCCAGTGGTGGGTGACGTGAAGCCTGATTCTCTGCTATGACATGAAGACAGATTCTGCGCTGACATACGGCCAGATTCTCTGTTACGGGACATCTCTCCTCTGCCTGGGTGACGGGGCCTAAATGTGTGACAGTGGCCTGTTCCAGTGGTGGGTGACGTGAAGCCTGATTCTCTGCTATGACATGAAGACTGATTCTGCGCTGACATAAGGCCAGATTCTCTGTTACGGGACCTCTCTCCTCTGCCTGGGTGCCGGGGCCTAAATATGTGACAGTGGCCTGTTCCAGTGGTGGGTGACGTGAAGCCTGATTCTCTGCTATGACATGAAGTCTGATTCTGTGCTGACATGTGTCACAACCAGACAGTTGAGAAGCTCTGACAGGAGTCTTTCAGATCCTCCTCCTTGAATTTCTTTGTTTTGGTTGAGTTCCTCATCTCGTTAGTCTATCTCAGCTGTCATGCAGTTGGACTGATTGCTGCCCTTTAAGTTCCTCCCCAGAATGCAGTAGTGTGCGGCTTATACAACTTCCTGGAGTGTGTGTGCATGCTGTTTCTATTCCTCAGTCCTCTGCAAGATAAGTGCTGTTCCTTTATTTGTGATTTTCTGTCTGCTGGATTTTCAGGTGACCCTGACTCCCTCCGTGTCTTGTGTAGGGAGCCGGTGGTCGTGTCCCCTCACTATTGTAGGGTCTTCAGGTATTAGATAGCCGAGGTACGTGGATATGCGCCCATCCACCTTTGGGGTGTTCGCATAGGCTGAGCAATTAGGGAGAGTGGCAGGTCTCATGTAGGGGTCTCCCTTTTGTTCCTTAGTTGTGGATCCAGTGAGTCATATATTGTATTGCATAGTCTTGTTTCCTGTACACCATCCGTGACATTATAAGCCGCCAAAACAGTCTCAAGCATGGATCCGGTTTCACTTTTGGCTGAGCGCTTCCAGGGTCTTTCATTGGAGGTAGCTGATCTCCGTAAGACTTTTTCTCAGTTTCAAGTGACCGGTTCAGCTTGCGTTCATGGAGTTTGTTCTGAGCCTAAGATCTCGCTCCCGGATACGTTCTCTGGGGGTAGTGAGTATTTTGTGCGTTTTAGAGAGGCTTGCAAACTCCATTTTCGCTTTCTTCCCCATTCCTCTGGTGATGAAGAACGGAGGGTGGGGATCATTATATCGCTGCTCAGGGGTAACGCTCAATCCTGGGCCTTTTCGCTGCCGGAGGGGGCACGGCCCCTCCGTTCAGTGGATGAATTCTTTTTAGCCCTGGGTCAGATATATGATGATCCGGATCGTATTGCTCTGGCTGAGTCTAGACTACGTCTGTTATGCCAGGGTAAACAATCCGCAGAGATATACTGCTCAGAATTTCGGATATGGGCAGCTGATACTGGTTGGAATGATGCTGCACTCCAAAGTCAATTTTGCCATGGTCTTTCAGAGGGATTGAAAGATGCATTTGCCTTTCATGAGAGACCTACCTCCTTGGATTCTGCTATGTCTCAGGCTGTTCGTATTGACAGGCGTCTTAGAGAGAGGAGAGATCTCTCCTTCCTGTCATACTCAGTCCCGGGACAGTGCAGCGGTCTCTTTCTGTGCGCAGGGGTCTCAGTCGCTGTCAGCCCCTTCTGAGCAGGAGCCCATGCAGCTGGGGTTGATTGCCTCTGACAATAGAAGATTCAGCCCGCATGGTAGGGTTTGTTTTTGTTGTGGAGGTATAAATCATTTGGCAAATGTTTGTCCCTCTAGGAGATTCAGGCAGTCTTCTGGGAGTAATAAAGAAACAAAAAGGAAAAAATCTTTTAAAAATGTTCCGTCTGTTACTATTGGCAGGGTTGACGCGGAAATTGAAGGTTTTCCGTTTGCTTGTAGTTCCCGTTTTGTCCTGCCTGCTAGGGTGGCGCTAGAGAGCAAGAGCATTTTTTGTGAGATTTTTGTGGATAGTGGAGCAGCTGTCAATCTCATTGATAATCTATTTGCAATAACTCATGGTTTCCAGGTATGCACTTTGGGAAAGGATATTCCTGTTTTTGCTATTGATTCCGCTCCACTTTCTCAGAGATCATTAAAGGGCATAGTTCACAATATTCGTTTGATTGTGAGTGATGCTCATGTTGAGGATGTGTCGTGTTTCGTCCTTGGCAGTTTGCCTACTCCTCTAGTGTTGGGGCTACCCTGGCTCACTAAACATAACCCCAACATTGATTGGCAAGCGAGGCAAATAAATGGTTGGAGTGACTTTTGTAGAGAGAATTGCCTCATGACATCTGTTTCTGAGGTTTCTACTAAGACTGTACCACCTTTCCTCTCTGAATTTTCGGATGTCT
The DNA here is from genome assembly GCF_905171765.1 of Bufo bufo. Taxonomy (NCBI): domain Eukaryota; kingdom Metazoa; phylum Chordata; class Amphibia; order Anura; family Bufonidae; genus Bufo; species Bufo bufo. The sequence continues at coordinate 243,145,574 of NC_053389.1, read as the reverse complement.
TCTCTGAGAGTGAAGTACAGGATTTGCCCCCGCACAGGGAGTACGATTGCCCTATTAATCTCATCCCAGGTGCCAAACTGCCTAAATCTTGTTTATACAATCTTTCCCAACCTGAAAGGGTCGCTAAGCCGGCTTATATCTCTGAGAGTCTGAGAAAAGGACACATACGACCCTCGAAGTCACCTGTTGCCCCTGGTTTTTTCTTTGTTAAGAAAAAAGATGGTTCTTTAAGACCTTGTCTGGATTTCAGGGAGCTGAACAGTATCACTATTCGTGACCCTTATCCGCTTCCTCTGATCCCGGACCTGTTTAACCAGGTTGTTGGGGCTAAAATCTTTTCCAAATTAGACCTAAGAGGGGCATACAACCTGGTCAGGGTCAGAGAAGGAGACGAATGGAAGACGGCTTTCAATACCCCTGAGGGCCATTTTGAGAATTTGGTTATGCCTTTTGGTTTGATGAATGCCCCAGCCGTTTTTCAGCATTTCGTCAACAGCATTTTTTATCATTTAATGGGAAAATTTGTATTAGTGTATTTGGATGACATTTTGATTTTTTCTCCTGATTTAAAGACTCATAAGGAACACTTCTGTCAGGTCTTGCTCATCCTGCGGGAGAATAAATTATACGCGAAACTGGAAAAATGTGTGTTTGCGGTTCCAGAAATTCAATTTCTGGGGTTTCTTCTCTCCGCTTCTGGTTTTCGCATGGACCCCGAGAAGGTCCGCGCTGTGCTTGAGTGGGAGCTTCCTGAGAATCAGAAGGCGCTGATGCGTTTTTTGGGCTTTGCTAATTATTACAGGAAATTTATTTTGAATTATTCCTCTGTTGTTAAACCACTCACTGATATGACCAGAAAGGGGGTAGATTTTTCTTCCTGGTCGGTAGAGGCGCGTAAGGCCTTTTCTAATATCAAGGAGAGTTTTGCTTCCGCTCCCATCCTGGTACAACCTGATATTTCGTTACCCTTCATAGTTGAGGTTGATGCTTCTGAGGTAGGGGTGGGTGCGGTCTTGTCTCAGGGTTCCTCTCCTGCCAAATGGCAACCATGTGCCTTTTTCTCGAAGAAACTCTCCTCCGCAGAGAGAAATTATGATGTGGGAGATAGGGAATTGTTGGCCATCAAGTTGGCTTTTGAGGAATGGCGCCATTGCCTAGAGGGAGCCAGACACCCTATTACCGTGTTTACTGACCATAAAAATCTGGCCTACTTGGAGTCAGCCAAGCGTCTGAACCCGAGACAGGCCAGATGGTCTTTGTTCTTTTCAAGGTTTAATTTTGTTGTCACGTTCCGCCCTGGGGTTAAGAATGTGAAGGCAGATGCCCTGTCACGTTGTTTTTCTGGGAGGTGGGAATTTTGAAGACCCGGGTCTCATTTTGGCTGAAGGTGTGGTGGTCTCTGCTCTTTTTCCTGAATTGGAGGCAGAGGTGCAGGCAGCCCAGTCAGAGGCTCCTGATCTTTGTCCTCCTGGGAGGTTGTTTGTGCCTCTCGCTTTGAGACACAAGATTTTTAAGGAACACCACGATACGGTTCTTGCTGGGCACCCGGGGGCAAGAGCCACACTGGATCTCATCGCTCGGAGATTCTGGTGGCCTGCGCTTCGTAAGTCGGTTGAGGGTTTTGTGGCAGCTTGCGAGACTTGCGCTCGTGCCAAAGTCCCTCATTCACGGCCATCAGGTCCTCTCCTTCCCTTACCCATTCCTTCCATCCTTGGACACATCTGTCCATGGACTTCATAACGGACTTGCCTCGTTCCTCGGGGAAGACTGTGATTCTGGTGGTGGTGGACCGTTTTAGCAAAATGGTGCATTTCATCCCTTTTCCTGGTTTGCCCAATGCTAAGACGCTGGCGCAGGCATTTATTGACCACATTGTCAAATTGCATGGTATTCCTTCAGACATAGTCTCTGATAGGGGCACGCAGTTTGTTTCCAGATTCTGGAAGGCTTTCTGTTCTCGCTTGGGGGTTCGGTTGTCATTCTCTTCTGCTTTCCACCCGCAGTCGAATGGCCAGACAGAGCGCGTCAATCAGAATCTGGAGACATATCTGCGCTGTTTTGTGGCGGAGAATCAGGAGGATTGGTGTTCTTTTTTGTCCCTTGCTGAGTTTTCTTTAAATAACCGTCGTCAGGAGTCCTCTGATAAGTCACCATTTTTTGGTGCATATGGGTTTCATCCGCAGTTTGGGACTTTCTCGGGAGAGGGGTCTTCTAGTTTACCTGATGAGGACAGATTCTCCTCGTCTTTGTCATCTATTTGGCAAAAGATTCAGAATAATCTAAAGAGCATGAGTGAAAGATATAAGCGTGTGGCAGATAAGAGACGTGTGCCTGGTCCGGACCTGAATGTTGGTGATCTGGTGTGGTTGTCTACCAAGAATATCAAATTGAAGGTTCCCTCCTGGAAGTTGGGTCCTAGGTTTATTGGGCCTTACAAGATCCTGTCTGTCATCAATCCTGTTGCCTACCGTCTTGATCTTCCTCAGACTTGGAAGATCCATAATGTTTTTCATAAGTCCTTATTGAAACCTTATGTTCAACCTATTGTACCCTCGCCTTTGCCTCCTCCTCCGATTATGGTTGATGGAAATCTTGAATTTCAGGTCTCTAGGATTGTGGATTCTCGTCTTGTCCGCGGTTCCCTCCAGTACCTCGTTCATTGGGAGGGTTATGGTCCTGAGGAGAGGATGTGGGTCCCAGTGACGGACATTAAGGCCACTCGTCTCATCAGGGCTTTCCATAGGTCCCATCCTGAGAAGGTGGGCCCTGAGTGTCCGGAGTCCACTCGTAGAGGGAGGGGTACTGTCACAACCAGACAGTTGAGAAGCTCTGACAGGAGTCTTTCAGATCCTCCTCCTTGAATTTCTTTGTTTTGGTTGAGTTCCTCATCTCGTTAGTCTATCTCAGCTGTCATGCAGTTGGACTGATTGCTGCCCTTTAAGTTCCTCCCCAGAATGCAGTAGTGTGCGGCTTATACAACTTCCTGGAGTGTGTGTGCATGCTGTTTCTATTCCTCAGTCCTCTGCAAGATAAGTGCTGTTCCTTTATTTGTGATTTTCTGTCTGCTGGATTTTCAGGTGACCCTGACTCCCTCCGTGTCTTGTGTAGGGAGCCGGTGGTCGTGTCCCCTCACTATTGTAGGGTCTTCAGGTATTAGATAGCCGAGGTACGTGGATATGCGCCCATCCACCTTTGGGGTGTTCGCATAGGCTGAGCAATTAGGGAGAGTGGCAGGTCTCATGTAGGGGTCTCCCTTTTGTTCCTTAGTTGTGGATCCAGTGAGTCATATATTGTATTGCATAGTCTTGTTTCCTGTACACCATCCGTGACAACATGAAGCCAGATTATCTGCTATGGCATGAAGAGACTGATTCTCTGCTGACATGAAGCCAGATTCTTTGCTATGGCATGAAGAGACTGATTCTCTGCTGATGTGAAGCCATATTCTCTGCTATGGGACCTCTGTCCAATTGATATTGGTTAATTTTTATTTTTTTTATTTTTATTTTTATTCATTTCCCTATCCACATTTGTTTGCATGGGATTTACCTACATGTTGCTGCCTTTTGCAGCCCTCTAGCTCTTTCCTGGGCTGTTTTACAGCCTTTTTAGTGCCCAAAAGTTCGGGTCCCCATTGACTTAAATGGGGTTCGGGTTCGGGACGAAGTTCGGTTCGGGTTCGGATCCCGAACCCGAACATTTCCGGGAAGTTCGGCCGAACTTCTCGAACCCGAACATTTCCGGGAAGTTCGGCCGAACTTCTCGAACCCGAACATCCAGGTGTTCGCTCAACTCTACTCTTGGTCTAAGTCAGGAAGTTTGTTCTTTGGAACCCTGTGTGTGGATGTGTAATTATCTACCCCACTGTAAAAAAAAAAACAAAAAAAAAAGCATCCAGGGGGTGTGAATTTAACACTGGGGTAAATAATGTAATTTTAATGGAGGGTTAAGTGTGTAAATGACACTGGAGGCTAATTCAATATAGTTCCAGTAATGCAGCGGAGCTGAGTTGTTCACCAAACTACTGGGTTCGCACAGTCTGCACTCACTCGCCATCATCTCGCAGTCCCATTTAACCTATACCTTACACCACTATGAGCTGTGGCCCAGCTCTTACTACACGCATAACGTCCATTCTGGGTTTGCCTGACACGCGTCAGGTGCATGTTTCATTCTATTTCCTGACACGCATCAGGATCACGTTACTTGTCTTCTTGCCTGACACGCCTCAGGTCCATATTTTCTTCCACTGGCCAGGCGCGCATCAGGTATGTTGTTTTTATTTTTTCTTCCTGACACACATCAGGATCGCGTTATTAGTTTTTTTTGCCTGACACGTATCAGGTCCCTGTCTGTTTCCTTTTTTCCTCAAACACAGCAGGATTACGTCTGTTCATCCATCCGACACGCATCGGGTACATGTGTTTCTTTCTGACACGAATCAGATTCACGTGGTCACCTGACCTGACATGCATCAGGTACAGGTTGTTTTATTTCCTGACATGCATCAGGTCTATGTCTTTTCTTTTTGCCTGACACGGACCAGGTCCATCTGGTCACTGACCTGCCACAGTAGGTACATGTCGTTTCTTATTTTGCCTGACACGCATCAGGTCCATTTGGTTGCCTGACACGCATCAAGTAAATGCTTGTTTTTCATCAGGTTTATTTCATTATCTGTTTTGTTATTTTGCCTGACACGCATCAGGTCCATTTTGTAACTGGCCTGCCACGCAGCAGGTCGTTTTCTTTTTCTGACTCCAGGTGCACGCTTACTTGCCTCACATGGATCAGGTACAGGTTTCATTTCCTCGACACATTCAGGGCTCACAGCTTCCTGATCTACATCAGGTTTCACGTTGTCTTCAGCATCATTTCAAGCTTAACCCCATGTTTTCCAGGGTCATCTGAGAGGTCTATCTGGTTCAGGATCTTTTCCGTTTAGGTGTTTTTCCTCCATTTATTAGTCTCAGGTTCCTGGCCATCCAGGTCATTCCACAGCACCATCCGGCAAATTCAAGGTAAGTTTTCTGTGTTTTCACTACTTCGTTATTCCATTATTATTATTATTTTTTTTTTTTTTTCAGGATCATGTATTTTGCCTTTCTTTTAGGTTTTTAATCTAGGCCAGCTCGCCAGGTGGGTCAGCCCTCTTGCCCCTCTTCTTTTTTGGTGTTGATTTTCTCAGTCACTCTTCAGTGTTTTGTGTTCAGAGGTTTTCCGCAAGGTTCACTCGAGTGCATCAGGTTGCTCTCCCCACCCTACTCACTACCCGTCTCATTTTACATCATTCATTTTACAGCCACGATGTCTTCCGATATCGCGGAGACTCGCTCCATTCCGGAATCCCCTGGTTCGGCCCATGGAAGCAATCTTTCCTTCAGGTAGTGGACCCTTCCAAAGCTAATGGCTGAACTAAGTAGGAGAGGCATTCGCTATCCTGCCTCTGCATGTAAAGCGGAATTGTACAGGCTTTTAGCTTTTGAGCCTATCACAGCTGTGGAAGAACAAGTGTCCCTGTCCACAATCCAGACATCGCTGGCCCAGCTCCACTCAACCATCAACAGTCTTTCTAGCTCAGTTTCCGATATCCAGACCAGGCTGCTGGCCGTGGAAACCAGGCCATCAATGCCGGATCTACCTACCTCTCCTGTCCCAGGCCCCTCCACCGCCTGTGCTCCAACCCCAGGTAGGGCTCCCAACTCCTTTACTATTGTCCCATCACATTTCATTCCGGACAATATCCGGAAGGATATTTTAGCAGGCAAAGACGTGAACCTGGCTTTTATTCTCATTTCCACTCACGACTCCAATGAGAACAAGACAATCGCATGTGGAGACGTTTCAGTGGTTCTTAAATCCAAAGATGCCCGCCTACACAAAAAACTCTCCATTCCTGAATTTGTGCTGGCTTTCAGCTTATTCTGGGACATCTTATACTCTGCCCAACCACACCGCAGGGAGGAGCTGGACACTAATCTGTACAGGGTAACAGATTTGGGCCACAAGTATGGAGGACATGCCTTTTACGATTACCACCGCTCCTTTTCTGCCAAAGCTGCTGCTGCTCTGTCCCAGTTTCAGCATGTTACGGATTGGTCCACACTAGACATGGAGCTGTTCTGCAGGCATTTTGCGGGACTCAAAGCCCCCATCTGTGCCACCTGCCAATCCATATCGCATTCCTCCGACTGGTGTCCCAATTCAGGATCTCTGGTTCAGGGTAGGCCCCCTGCCATTCCTTCCGGGTCCTCAAGTTCAGGGCAGAATGTCGACAAGTGAGGTAGGCCCATAGTCTTCCTGGGCAGGAGTCAGGTCTGCAACAATTTCAACTGGTCAGACTGCTATTTTTCAAAATCCAAGGCCCTGCACGTTTGCTCCATTTGTTTCCGGGCTTATCCCCAGTCTTCTTGTCAGCAAAGATCAACCAAGAATTCATGACTAGCTGGGGTCAATACGGAGCTACTAGCTGCCCTCCTCCAGCATCATCACAATGCCAACTTTGTGCAATTTCTGGATTTTTGCAGGGTTTTCACACAGGGCTGGTTTCCTCACCGCTGGCCACATGGGAAGGCTCCAATCTCCGTTCCGCTTTGGCAGATCCGCAGTCGGTTGACTCTCTCATCCAGTCCGAAATTAGCAAAGTCTTTCTCCTAGGCCCATTCACTGTTCCCCCCTTTGACATCTGGAGGGTCAACCCCATTGGTTTGGTAACAAAGAAATTTTCCAATAAAAAACGGCTGATATTTGACCTCTCCGCTCCTCATACTTCCAGCACACCCAGCTTAAATTCTTTAATTCCCTCGGAAGACTACTCCATGAGGTGAGAAACGGCCATCGCCTAACTCAGCTGGAGCATTTCTTTGTATGATGTCCGCTCTCTACCAGAAATGAAAGAATAAAATAAACTTTTTCAGCGCATCAGCGGTGAGTGCCGTCCTTTTGTCTATCATTTGTGCAATATTATTTGGAGCCGTAACTGCCTGGTTACATGTGGGACAAAGCACCGCCGGCAACGCTTACAGCACAAGTACACCTGCCCAGTACCCCGGTTGATGTTGAGTTGTTGAAAAAGAAAAAGGGTTATTTGTATTTGCAGTGCCACTCTAAATCTTTCTCTGCAACCATAATTGACTACTCCATGCAGTGCTCTTCCTTGGATGAAGCCATTCAGTTGATTCTCCCGCTGGGACCATGCGCTTGGCTTTCCAAGGCAGATATTGCAGATGCCTTCAAGTTACTTCCAGTTTCACCTCAATTGTGGAAGTTTTATGGCATCAAATGGAGGGACCTGTATTATTTTTCAGATAGGTTGACATTTGGATCCAAAAGCAGCCCTTGGCTGTTTGATCAATTTGCTCAAGCTCTCCACTGGGTATTGGTCAATCATGGCGGGTGTTCCAGGGTCATTCACTACCTGGATGACTTCCTGCTGATCGAAGCCTCAGACCAAGTACCCAATCTGCTCCAGGTACTCCTCGATTTATTCTCAAAATTGAACGTACCAGTTGCCCCAGCAAAAATAGAAGGCCCATCTTCAATCATAACTTTCCTAGGCATCATCTTGGACACTGGTAAGATGGAAGCCAGACTCCCTGACGACAAGCTCAAAAAAATCCAAGATTCCATCAGGAAATCAGTCACGGCCAGGACCCTCACCAAAGTCGAACTCCAGTCACTTCTGGGAATGTTAAACTTTGCCTCAAAGATCATGCCTCAGGGCCGGGCTTTCATTTCCAGACTGCTGCAACTTTTACCTACTGCCTCGGATCAGGACGCCTTGATCCATCTCGACACCGCAGCAACTGCTGACTTACACATGTGGCACCATTTCCTTTCAAACTGGAATGGCATCTCCCTCTTCGTCCCATCTTGGGACTGCAATTCACCCACAGTCTTTTCCGACGCAGCAGCTTCCAAAGGTTTTGCAGCCATTTTCAACAAACACTGGTTTGCAGGTCCTTGGCTGCTTCAGATTTCTTCAGTTCAGAGTTCCATCAAATCCTCTCCACTTTTAGAAATCTATCCTATTGTCGCAGCAGCACAGGTCTGGGGCGAGCTTTGGAGAAACAAGCCAGTCATCTTTGTCACAGATAATCAGGCAGTGGTAGAAATCCTCAACAAAGGCCGTTCCTCTTCTCCGCAAATCATGCCTTTTGTCCGCAAACTAATGTGCTTTGCATTGCAGTTCAATTTTCATTTCACGTGCATATTCATACAGGGTTCAGCAAACACGGCTGCTGATGCCTTATCTTGTTTCAACTTCCCTGTTTTCTTTCAGGTAATGCCAGGCACAGATCGATCAGGGGTCCCTCCACCCACCCTCGAGACACTGATAATGGATTAAGTAAGCACGTCAGAACAGCAAAGTCGCTCATCCATAGTTCCTTGTCCCTCAATACAGCCAGGAATTACAAAACAGGGTGGGCAACCTTTAGGCAATTCTCCCTCAGGCATCCACAAGAGAAATTAGATAGAACCACTTACATCATGGCATTCCTGGCTTTCTGTCACACAGAACTTCGGCTGTCTTTCAACACCATCAAGTTGTACTTGGCAGGGGTGCAACATTTTTTCACGTTAGATCATCCTGGCAGTCAGTCCATATTTTCTTCTCAAGCCATAAAATCCACTTTGAGAGGAATTCAAAAGAACAGTAATAAGCTAGAGTCCAGCAGAAAGACGGTCACCCGGGCAATGTTCCGGGCTTTTTCCACCTCCCTAGACAATGATCCTTTCGGGCCATACAAAAGCATAGTGATCAAAGCAGCCATGTACCTCAGTTTTTATGGGTTTTTGCGGCCCAGGGAATTTACTAGCTCTTCCAGACGCGAAGGCCCCACCATAGATCAGTTAGCCTGGCATCAGACACATTGCACCCTACTCCTTCACTCCACCAAAACCTCTCAGGTCGGGCCACCAGTAAAAATCCTCTAGCCCTCTTCTTCCCTTCAATTCCAAGCATCTCACAGCATCACAGTTCATTCGCCACATCAGGATCCTGGCTTCCGGACTGGGTTTTGATTCAAAGGCCATTTCGGGACATTCTTTCCGCATAGGAGCAGCATCCGCAGCCTCAAGTCATGGGGTACCAGCGCACATCATCCAAAAAATGTGCAGATGGCAATCATCTTGTTTGACACACTATGTTCCAAATCCGCAGGTTGAAATTGCCAAAGCTTTTACCAGTTTAGCTCTCTGAATACAGTAATAAAGTTGTTTCCTACACAGTTGATTTTTGCCCCTTACTTAGCTCGCACACGGTCATGGCTTCCGGCCCACCTCAGCCATTGATAGTTCAGGTTACTAGTTCTACCCTGGTTTCATCCACTCTGATTACAACCGTAGCCAGGACCACAAGTAGATAAGGCTGAAGCTCAGCCTGCGTTTGTGGGAGGGGCGGAGGAGGCCTACTTTACACCGCCCGGCTCACTCTCATGGCCGCCGCATCTTCACCCCTCCTGCCCTTCCCTTCTCCACTTCTCACACTACCAGGGCATGCCCCTTACTTAGCTCGCACACGGTCATGGCTTCCGGCACACCTCAGCCATTGATAGTTCAGGTTACTAGTTCTACCCTGGTTTCATCCACTCTGATTACAACTGTAGCCAGGACCACAAACAATGTATGGCACTGTGCTTGGTGAGTATAAAGAAGGCTATGGCAGTTTCTCTCCGCACTAGAAGAGGTATTGAAGGGGTAAGCCCTTTTGGAAGAATTATGGGGCAAGCTGAAGTTTAGCTTTATTTATATGGGTGACATCATGTTATCTTCCTTGTCTCTTGGACATCTTGTCACCAGACACCTTGTTCTTTCAGACTTCATATATTTGTGCAGCTTTGGTTTTTGTGAATAGTTTTTTCAGAAAAGAAAAGCAAATAATGGCCGAAGGCTGTTTCTTCTATAATACTCTTATTAAATTTCAAAGAAAATGTCTATTATTTAGGAGCTGTGCCTGGAGGTGCAATGCAGACCCGGTCAAAAAGCTGGCGCTGGAATATTACAGCATTTATCCAACTACATCATAAAAAATCTGTGGAAGGAGAAAGCGTCTCAGTTTTTACTGTATTTTATGCAACAATATGATGGGCAGAAAATTGTGCACAGTTCAAAGTAGTTCTACATTGTAAAGCAGAGGTTCAACCATCCACCCTTAATCATATCTATCAATTCAGTCTCATCTTGCAGGTTAATGCTATTTTTAACACCATACTACTAATTAAAGGGATTTCCCATAATCGAAATAAGAGTCTACAGTACTTTCTTCCAGAAACAGCACCATTCTTGTCCATAGGCTGTGTCTGGCATTTCAGCTCAGTCCTGTTGATTTAAATGCTGATGACATCCAATTCCAGACATAGTCCATGGACAAGGATGGTGCTTTTTGCTTATCTTGAGCAACCCCTTATAATCTACGTTTCCATTTAGACCCATCTATGTTTCTGCACTTTCACAAGCCATGATATTTTGATCCATTACATTGTGGATGTGTGTAGTAAAAAATAAACATTGTGAAAATAATTTCCGATGGAGGAGATGAAGGACATAGTGGAAGTTGCACAGTACCCCTAGAGCAGGGGGTATCTGCAAATGGTTTGTTATTTAATTTATTATATTATTATGTATTGCTATGTAATGTATTGCACTCAGTATGGCTATGTATGGTCTGCACAATCCTGGCTAAGCACTTGTCGGAGGTTAGATTTAGGTTGGCCCCACCCCTAACCATGGAGGGAATGTAAAGTGAGTGTTCAGAGAGAGGAAGCTGTGCGTCATGCTCCTTCTTCTTAGGCTTCATGCACACGACCGTATGTGTTTTGCGGTCCGCAAATTGCAGATCCGCGAAAAAAACGGATGACGTTCCATATGGCATCCGTTTTTTTGCGGATCCGTTTTTTTGGCGTATCCATTGCAATAATGCCTATCCTTGTCCACAAACTAGAAAAAAATAGGACATGCACTATTTTTTTTGCGGAGCAACGGAACAGACATACTGAAGCGGACAGCACACGGTGTGCTGTCCGCGTTTTTTGCGGACCTATTGAAATGAATAAGTCCACATCCTATCCGCAAAAAAAACGGAACGGACACGGAAACATAATAAGGTCGCGTGCATGAGGCCTTAGGCCTAGAAAACTACAGAGACTTATTTTTCTCTGCCTGCGCTACAGAAAGAAAGAAGGAGAAAAACAAAGTAGGGAATTGTAGACCTAGAATTTGCATGACTGAGCTTTGGAGTGAGTAAGGTAACCTGCTACCAAAAGCTGCTAAGACTTTATTGCTGTGAAGGACACTGTTAAGACACCCTTCACACCTGGACACGTCCTGACCAGACGGGCCTTCAAAACCCTGAATGCCGCAGTGGACACTACAGACATTATTGCATGAGTACTATTGCCCACCATACATTCCATTGAGAGAGACTTTAGCAAGATAGAGAGGAAAGAGGCCCATAACTCCCATCCTTGTCTAACTACATATGTCTAGAGATGGCTTTGCGGCTCCCCTGGCGGTCATTTTGCGGCGAAATTTGCTCGTTCGCGATTCACCGAACATGCGAACATATGGCGATGTTCGCCTGCACCATATTCTTTTGCATTGTGCCGAACTTTGACCCATGACACATCCATCAGGTGGGACAGCCAATTGAGAAGTTTCTGCACATGGACACACCCCGTACCCTATAAATTAACCCAATCTGACCGCCATTTTACATTCAGTCTTTTGCCAGTGTAGGGAGAGGTTGCTGTGTGGAGCAGGGACAGACTGTTAGGGACACCAAAAGCTAGCTAATAGGGCCACAAAAGTCCTTTTAAGGTCTGGTATAGCTGTGCTAACGATAGGTGTGCCATACTGAGGGGTGTAATATACTTATAATATACTTTCTAACATAGAAAGTATATTATAGTGCATTTGTATTGTGCAGCAGTTGTGTGCGTTCTGCTGCGATACTGCAGCTATACAGAGGGACAAACGCTATTGGAACAAGTAATTGTAACTGGTGTGATATACCAGTTCCCCCCCCCCAAAAAAATAAAAAATATTGAGGCAGGGGTGTGATATACCTATAATATACTTTCTATGTAGTGTATTTGTATTGTGCGGCAGTTGTGTGCAGTTCTGCTAAGATACGGCAGCTATACAAAGGGACAAACGCTATTGGAACAACTAATTGCAACTGGTGTAATATAACAGTTGACCCTCAAAATAACTGATTGAGACAGGGGTGTGATATACCTATAATATAATGTATTGTGTAGCAGTTGTGTGTGGTTCTGCAGTGATACCGCAGCTATACAGAGGGACAAACGCTATTGGAGCAACTAATTGCAACTGGAGTGATATACCAGTTGCCCCCCCCCCCCAAAAAAAAAACTGATTGAGGCAGGGGTGTGATATACCTATAATAATCATTTCTATATAGTGTATTTGCATTGTGCAGCGGTTGTGTGCGGTTCTGCTGAGATACCGCAGCTTTACAGAGGGACAAACGATATTGGAACAACTAATTGAAACTGGTGTGATATACCAGTTGCCCCCAGAAAAAATTGATTGAGGCAGGGGTGTGATATACCTATAATACCATTTCTATATAGTGCATTTCTATTGTGCAGCAGTTGTGTGCGGTTCTTCTGCGATATACCGCAGCTATACAGAGGGAAAAACACTATTGCAACAACTAATTGCAACTGGTGTGATATACCAGTTGCCTTCCAAAAAAACTGATTGAGGCAGGCGTGTGATATACCTATAATATACTTTCTATACAGTGCATTTGTATTGTGCAGCAGTTGTGTGCTGTTCTTCAGCGATACCGCAGCTATACAGAGGGACTGCTAGTCCGCCAGCTACTGCCATATAAATTGGTGGACTCAGAGGCCTTTAGAAAATTTGTGGCCATAAGCACGCCACAATGGAAAGTCCCCGGAAGAAAATATTTCTCCCAGAAGGGCATTCCAGAGCTATATGGTCATGTTCAGCGGCAAGTGAATGTATCTCTGGCACGCACACAATGTTGGTGCCAAGATACATGTGACCACAGACACATGGTCTAGCAAACATGGGTAGGGAAGGTACATAACTTTTATTGCCCACAGGGTGAACCTTCTGACGACTTTCAAGCATGCAACCCGTGGCACCCGTGTGGATTTGGTGTTACCGCCACGGATTGCATGCAGGCCTGCCTCTTCATCTCCTCCTCCTAGTTCATCCTACGTCTCTTCCTCGGCTGACTCCTCCTTTTCCACTGCTACCTCCTCTTCCGCTGCACCCCCCCCAGCCCAGAACCTTTTCGATGTGACATAGCACACGTCCTGAACTTAGTCGTGCAGGGATTCGTTGCTAAATACCCCGGGGTCTAGGGCGTCTTGCAGCAGGCCAGTAAAATCTATGCCATTTTAGAAGATCTCATACGGCTATGACTCGCCTTGCTGACGTTCAGCGGCGACACCACTTGCCCGTCAGACGTCTGATTTGTGACTGCCCGACGCGCTGGAACTCCACCTTGTATATGCTTGATAGGCTGCTCCAGCAGAAACGTGCCGTTAACGACTACCCGTACGAACTCTGCTGCAGGACAGGTTCTGGGGAGCTTGGTTTTTTTCAACGCGCCAGTGGCTGCTCATGCGAGGCGCATGCAGACTTCTGCGGCCATTTGATGAGAACACCAAACTGGTCAGTCGCAGCCAGGGCGCCATCAGTGACATCGTACCTTACTCCTTCTTTCTGGAGCGTGCATTGCGCCATGTCATTGATCAAGCCGTCGGGGAGCAGGAGCAGGAAGATGAGGAAGTCGCAATGCTAAATGAATTCCCAGGGGGGCTACTCTATCTGAGACAAGTCAGCAGGAGTGTGAAGAGGAGTCAGAGGAGGATGGTGCCTGGGGGAGAAGGAGGAGCAAGAAGAGCATGCTTTAAACTTTTCCGGGATCCCTGGTGTGTGTCCGTGGTTGGGGGGAGGAGACCGAGGACGACATTCTCCTGGGTGATGAGCAGGAGCCAGGCCGCTCCACTGCTTCCAATTTAGTGAAAATGGGGGTCTTCATGCTCCAGTGTTTGAAGAGGAACCCCCATATAAAAAGCATAAAGGGCAAGGACCAGTACTGGGTGGCAACTTACTTAGACCCGCGGTACAAACACAAAATGGCGGACATATTACTAGTATCACAGAGGGCTGTCAGAATGCAGCATTTCCAGGCATTGCTTCGAGAGATGCTGCATTCTGCGGGCGCTGGCAGAGGAATTTTCACCCACAGAGAAACAGTTGCGGGTACCAATCCTACTGCGCATGCAAGAAGAGGGCGGTTTGAAGCTGTGTTGGTCACTTCAGATATGAGATCATTCTTGCAGCCAACCCATCTACAGCCGCCCTCCGGATCCAGCTTTAGGGAATGCCTAGACCGACAGGTGTCCAACTACATCGGGTTAACGGCCGATGTGAACGCTCTGAGAAGCGAGGAACCCCTTGACTACTGGGATTGCAGTTTTGACCTGTGGCCAGAGCCGGCACAATTTGCCATGGAACTCTTGGCTTGCCCCTAGTCGAGTGTCCTGTCCGACGAAAGTCCTGTCCACAGAGTGTCCTGTCCGAAAGGACGTTCAGCGCACTCAGACCGATAAGCGCACTCGCCTAGCTCACGACAGTGTGGACTACCTCACATTTCTAAAAATTTATGAGACATGGATCTCGGAGGAATTCAACACCTGTGACGACATTGTTTTTTTTTTTCAAGAGGGGGGATTTCATTAGCCATGTTTTTAATCCAATTTTATATTTTTTGTTCTTTTAAACATACGTATTTGACTGTATTTGTACTGGCCTGTAGTAAAATTGATATACAATGACCGTCTAATATACCTCCAGCCACATAATCACTTGATGTTTTCTGTCCGGTGAATGAATAATTTTTGGGGCCTGTAGTCCACTGGCCTGCAGTAAAATTAATATCCAATGACTGTCTAATATACCTCCAGCCACATAATAACTTGATGTTTTCTGTCCGGTTAATTAATAATTTTTGGGGCCTGTAGTCTACTGGCCTGCAGAAAAATTTATATCCATTGACAGTCTAATATACTTCCAGCCACATAATCACTTGTTCTTTTATGTACGGTGAATGCATAATTTTTGGTGCCTGTAATCTAACTGGCCAACAATAAAATTGTTAAACAGTGACCACTTAATGTACCTCCAGCCACATAATGACTTGATCTTTTCTGTACTTTGAATGCATAATTTATGGGGCTTGTAATGTAACTGGCCAACAGTAAAATTGTTATACGGTGACCGCCTAATGTACCTCCAGACAAATAATCGCTTGATCTATTCTGTATGGTGAATGCATAATTTTTGGGGCCTGTAATGTAACTGGCCAACAGTAAAATTGTTATACGGTGACCGCCTAATGTACCTCCAGCCACATAATCAATTCTTTTCTGTCCGGTGAATGAATAATTTTTGGGGCCTGTAGTCCTCTGGCCAGCAGTAAAATTGATATCCATTGACCGTCTAATATACCTCCAGCCACATAATCACTTGTTCTTTTCTGTATGGTGAATGAATAATTTTTGGGGCCTGTAGTCCACTGGCCTGCAGTAAAATTGATATCCATTGACCGTCTAATATACCTTTAGCCACATAATCACTTGTTTTTTTCTGTACGATGAATAAATAATTTTTGGGGCCTGTAGTCCAATGGCCTGCAGTTAAATTGTTATCCACTGACCGTCTAATATACCTCCAGCCACATAATCACTTGATGTTTTCTGTCCGGTGAGTGCCTAATGTTTGGGGCCTGTACTTCTGTGGCCTAAAATAAAAATTTTCTAGCAGGGCACATTTTTGAGAGTTTCCCTTTAAGACGCATAAAAATGGCCCCTGATTAAAATGCATATTTTTCGTGGGAATTTTTGCCATTGATCCCCCTCTGGTATGTCACTGTCCATGTTGTGGGACGATTTGTGCACTTCCAATAAGTATTTGGTGGCTGCAAATATGACCTGAAGGTTTTTCGGGTTTGCCTGCCATTAAAGTAAACGGGGCCTGGCGCGAACTTGCAATTCGCTAACATTTGATCGCATTCACGCATCGTCCCGGCCGATGTTCGTCCATCACTACATATGTCACTATCTGGGAAATAATTGAACTGTATACAATTGGAACTGTGTCTGCTATAATGGGATGTATTACAACTACCATTTTGCACTTGAGTAAAGAGAGATGTTTATGATTGACTTTACAGCCAGAGCCACTACCACCTCCATCCTTAGCTCCGACTCCTTAGGGGCTCATTGCAGTTGTGCCATTAAAAGTACTCAATGGTCCAGAAGATCCACGTATCCATTTTGCATTACCCCGGAGCTGGGTCTTTGCAAAATTGTTTTGTTCTCTAGTGTTGTTATTTAATACCATTTATTGTGATTCAATGCCATGTTAACCAACCCTGATATAGGACCTACGGTATATAAGGCCGAGGTGTAGACTGTTTAGCTCCACGCCTATCTCAATCTAGTCAGTTTCTAGTTTGCAGAGGAAGTGAAAGGTTGTATTTTGCCTCACTCCTGACTATTAGGCCCCAAACTACTGAGATTAACCATCTTTGCATGATCTACCAAAAGAGAACCACTTATACATTGCAGTACTCCAGGACCGGAAGGAGAGAAAGAAAAATTTCAGGGCCAAGCAGAGGCAGTAAGGTATCTTGCTGCCTAAAAGCTTATAGACTTTACTGCTGTGAGTGGAAAGTTGCTAAGACATTATCCACACTGGGACATGACCTGGACAGTCATATTTTAAACCCTGTACACTGTAGTAGCATATTACAACTATCCTACCAAAAGTATTATTGCCAGCCTCAGATTCTGCAGGGAGGGAGTAGGAGTCATCTGGAAAGATTTGCACTGTGTATTGTGTTCTGAGACTGTTGGAAATACTGCAGCCCTTATTTTGCACTTCAGTAAAGAGAGAGGTTTATTTTGCTGCATCTGGCCCAGTTACTGTTTCCAACACCATCAGCTGGCCACTGCACCCTACATTTTCCCTCCTGTTACCACCAAAATCACCCCAACTACCATCAGGCAGGAACCCAAACATCAGGGTGTGCCCCGAGGAAAGAAAGGGTGCACCATCCTTTTACGGCCCTGCCCTGGGGAGCAACGTTGTGAGAAAAGTCATTAGGGGCTTGTGATACTTAAATTTAGTGCTGGCTTGCTATTACCCAAAACTAACTCTTGGCCACAGTTGTAGCTATAATTTCCTTTATGCACACGAACGTAAGGGCTCCGTGCCCGTGCTGCAGACCGCAAATTGCGGTCCGCAATGCACGGCCACGGACCGTGTGGCAGCCGCATGCGGATCGCAGACCCATTCACTTGAATGGGGTCCGTGATCCGCATCCGACGGTCCGCACCGCAAAAAAGTAGTGCATGTGCTACTTTTTTGCGTTGCGGAGGCACGGCCACAAACACCACGGAAGCACTACATAGTGCTTCCGTGGGGTTCCGATCTGTGCCTCCGTTTCGCATCTCCGTGATTGCGGACCTATTCAAGTGAATGGGTCCGCGATCCGTGATGCCCGTATATTGCGGCCTTGCTGTATGCGGGCAGCAATACGACCACGGGGGGCACACGGTCGTGTGCATGTAGCCTTACTCAGGGAAAATATTTTCCTGCCCCAGCCCTGAATCTAAATACCCTGGTTAAGGAAGAGTGACCTGTTGGTCCTCTCCTGGCACCTAACACCTGATCCCAGCCCCAGTCTAGTTACATCCCTTCTTTTGGCACTAAACATCATCCATTATCCTCCACACAAACCACACAAATGCATCAGGGGGTCCCTTGCTGGGCCCAAATATCTGGGGCTTGGACCCCAGATGTTTTTCTGGGTCCACAAATAAAATGCTATAATCAGGGCCGCTGCAAGGATTTTTGCCAACACAAACGAAGCTACATTTTGGCAGCTCACCTGGCCCTTGTTCCGTCTGCAGCAGCTGGCTTCTCCTCTGTGTGGTCCTGGTATCTTCTCTCTGCTTCAGACAATCGCTGGTTTGAGGACCGTATTTTTCGCCTTCTAAGACACACCGGCCCATAAGACGCACCTAGGTTTTAGAGGAGGATAATAAGAAAAAATATTTTCCATTACACCTTAGGTCAGACCAGCAATCAGACCCCCAATGTTAATCAGACCTCAGCTCACAGCCCCAGTCAGACTCCCAATGTTAATTAGACCTCAGATCAGACCCCCAATGCCTCAGATCAGCCCGCCATGTCAGCCATCATGCCCCCCATGTCAGCCATCATGCCCCCCATCATGCCCCCATGTCAGCCATTAGCCCCCATGTCAGCCATCAGCCCCCATTCATCAGCCCCCCATGTCAGCATCATGCCCCCATGTCAGCCATCATGCCCCCATGTCAGCCATCATGCCCCCATGTCAGCCATTAGCCCCCATGTCAGCCATTACCCCCCATGTCAGCCATAAGCCCCCCATGTCAGCCATCATGCCCCCATGTCAGCCATCATGCCCCCATGTCAGCTATCATGCCCCCATGTCAGCTATCATGCCCCCATGTCAGCTATCATGTCCCCATGTCAGCCATCAGCCCCCCATGTCACATTTCTCCCCCTCCATGTCAAATCACCCCCCTATGTTACATCAGCCTTCATGTCACATTTCTCCCCTCTATGGCACATCACCCCCATGACCCCTATTGTGTCATATTTCTCCCCCTCTTCCATGTCACCCCCCATGGCACATTTCTCCCCCTGCATGGCACTGCCACTGGCGCTCACCTCACCCCCTGACCCTGTGACCGGCCATGCTCACTCACATGCTGCTCTGTGAGTGAGCTACCGCCGGGGCCGCACACACGCACGCTGCGCAGCGGTGAAGTGAATTGATTTATTTAAGAAAAAAGGTTCATTTTTTTCCGCCCACGCCTTCTCTGCGCCGGGTGCGCCCTAAGGCAGCCGGGTGCGCCCTAAGGCAGCCGCTTGGTCTGCCTTATGGTAGCGCCGGGCCTGGCTATAATCAAGGCTGTCTGTTCCAACATTAACTCACAAAGGCCACAGGTCACTAGGCCTGAAGCCTATAAGAGGATATATAAACTTCACAGACGACATGTCCTGCACTCCATTGCAGATGGTAGAGTGGAATAGAAGAAAGGTGAGTATTATATTTTTTTTTTGTTACTTTTGGGGAGCATACTATAGCAGTACTATTGGGGACATTATTATTACTACTGTGGACACCATAGGTGGGGTTTATTACTACCGGAGGCATTATATGGGGACACTACTATTATTGGGGGGCATTATCACTACTCGGGAGACTGTGGACTACTTATTACTACTGGAGACACTATAGGGAGCATTACTATTACTATTCAGGGAACTGTGGATGGAGACTTATTACTTCTAGGGACACTATACAGGCATTATTATTATTGGATGTGCCATAATAGGACCTTATTTCTACTGGGGGCACTATAGGAGGGGCATAATTATTATAACTGGCTACACTATAGGGGCAGAGCGTAGATGGCTGACTGGGTGGACCTTAGGGGTGTGACAATGCAGAGCTTAGCAGCTTGATGGAGACCCCCAGACATAACTTTGCTTGGGGCCGCAGAAATGCCAAATCCACCTCTGCATATACCGGATACCGACAATTTATATTGTGGCCACTTGGAACCAAATAGTCACAGGACATTCTTTCTACTGCACAAGAGACTTCCTCTCCATTCCACACAGTCTTGTTATAGGTCCCTCCCACTGTGAGAGATAGGTTTTATTTCTCTCTATATATAATGTGAAAATTCTGTAGTACACATTTTTGTCCACTAGATGGCCGTAAACCAGATGTGTGAGCCTCGTGTGCATTTCTTTGTCTTAAGGACACTGGGGGGAGAGGGGGTTAGGTTGCCATTTTCAAATCTCCCTATGAACTCAGAGTTAAAGTTGCTAAAACCACTCCTATCAAGTTAAGGAGCCAATAGTCTCTTCTTAAGGAACACCCCTTTTGTGATGTCATGTCTGCTATTTAAGTGAATGCAACTTGAATAAAGTTCTCTCTTGTTCTGGCTCAGGGGGATGAGAAGATGCTTTCATGAAACCAACTTGTGTGCCTGGTCTCATTGTGAAAGCAGTATGGAGCGCTCATACTTATACTTCAAATTGATTTGGCACCATACAAAGAAGATGAGAATCGCATGAATTGCGATCAAATTTTGGCATCCCTGGATGGGCAGACAGCTTGCGTAACTTCCGATTCAAACGCCACGAGAGGACTTGCGCAAAACTATCAGACGAGGTCACATGCTGCAGCAAGGTAAGAAGCTTTATTCTTACAAACCTTCTCTGAGCCTTTTGGCCAAGTAGATTCTCAAGAGTTGAATTTGTATTATCGCGATAGAAGGGTTTAAATTATAGCTGATCTGTCCTTTAGAATGAAAGAATCCATTTGAATATTCCTTCTGTGTGTGGTAGGACATGCTGGAACTAAGTGGGAATTGATAGATAGCTGAGTCGGATATCCATGACATAGAATTGGGGCTAAGCTATGCAGCAGGGAGCATGCAAATATTACCGAAGTTCTGAAAGGGTATAAACAAGACAAAGGGGAAAGTTCTAGAGAAGGAAAGACTGTCAATTATCCAAGTTCTAAGGGAAAGACTTGTTGGGGGGCATTGTTAAACAGACAATCCCATTAATTGTATGAAACACTATCAGTGCTTTTCTTAATGATATATTTAAGGGAATTCTTTATATCAAACAAATTTTACAGCAAAACAAGCTAGAAGCATTCAGACTACTTACAATGGGGAAATCCCAAAACTGAGCTTGTAATTACCAATTACTTTAACACCACAAATATCGTCAAGGGTATTTTTCAGAAGAAATAATCCAGATAAATTACACCAGTTAAAGTTTTTGAACAAAAAAAGCTACATTATCAGTTCGCATCCAGATGTACTATTTACCCTTAGTGGCCAGATGAAATAAAGTGAGCATTTTACTGAACTGAATTTACATTTTTTTTTTATTTGAAAGTAAATGTATCCCAAGAGAGTCTCCCGATTTCCTCCAAATGGATATTATTGTTGTAAAATCCACCCGTATTTCCTGCTTATCTGAGAGAATTCCCTGGTATACAGCCATTCAGAAGAAGAAATATAACGTTAACTAACACGGTAGGAGATAGAAGGAACTGCCACGGGTCTGGGAATTACCCCTTCAGTGCACAAAGGGTTATTGTTTCATCAAACAAATAAAGAAGTATTCTTAGAAATGCAGCGCTTAATGCCCCTTCATCTTCCCGTCTGTAACGGGATTATAAATAATGGATAAATAGAACTTCATCAGCTTTAATTAATTTGGTTTGCCAATTAATTGGATCGTGTGTAAAATCCTTTAAAATTAAGCCTCAAACAGCACATCGGGCTTGCATAATGCATTTGCATTATCTGCATGGAGGCAGAGCAAGCAATTAAACACAAGCAGACAGGGTCGGAATAATTTAAAGTTGTCTCCATCTTTTGGTAAACCTTTATTTCTGCTGAACAAGCTGGAAGGTGCATTACATCTTACATAAGACCACAGTGACAACAAGGCCAACTTTGCCTCTGTTTCATTAACAGAACAAGCCACCAATGCATAAACCTAACCACAAAAGGGGTGGGGCCATGCAAATGTGCATTAAAAGGAGGACATCTCATCATGGGAGTTACCATGTACAATGGGGTGGAGCTTACAAATAAATTAAGGTTTTTGCAAGTTTTCAATTTTTCATGAAGATATTGCTTGTTTCCAGAGAAATCTGCGACAAAGCCTACCTCTCGTCATGCTAATGGCTGCAGACGAAATGTCTAGAAACACATTAGTTGGCCAAATGGGAGCCATGGTCTATACAGTAAATCTTATCACATCCAGATAATCACATAATTATTATTGGAAGACTGAAGCCATATTTGGTCTGTTTATGAGGCAGATTTGTGGCAGATTTTTTCAATACAACACATACTGTGTGTATGGGTTTTTCCACATTGTCCATTGCCCCTCTATCTAAAAAAATGTATATCATTTTATGGTTTGCCAAGAAACTGAATGTTATTCTCTCATTATTTTCAGTATTGTGCTACCTGACTCAAGATTTCACACTAACTACACCAACAAAGGTTATTTGGGAATTGTCTTTGCCTATTTCCAGTGACAGTTTTTCTTGACTGGGTAAATACCTACTGTACTTTAGAGAACTTGGGCAAGACTCTCATCATCACTAGTGTTCTGTTACCTGAGCCAAGATAAGCAGCTTTTGCACTGACAATATCCAAGATTCTAGAGTTATCTGTGGGTATTCTGATTATCTCCAGCTACAGACTCTCTTGACCAGTGAATACCCAGTAATGCTGTAAAGAGAGCTTGTGGAGCACCCTTATTAATCATCATTAATATGATGCCTGAGCTAAAATAAGCAAGTATCACACTGGCTATAGTATATTAGGATAAGAGTAAGAGTTATCTGCGGGTATGTGCCGAACCTTTTACAAGTGCTGGCCTATCCTCAGGATAGGCCATCTCTATCTGATTGACAGGGGTCCACCACTTCACACCCCCACCAATCAGCTATTTTGCAGCAGCTCCAGCATGGGACTACACAGCTTCAATGCTAGAACTTTTTTTTTCTTTTTTTAGCCCGAGGAGTATGCTTTCTACACCCGTGCAACAAAATCGTGCAGCGTGCCACACAAAAAATGAGCACTAGGTACGGTCCATCGCAGGCCCTCTTCCAAAGAAGAAGGGCCCCCCATAAACCTTTCCCAGTCCCTCCGGGCCAAAAGGCTCCTGCAAGGGACCAAGACAAAACAGGTAACCCCCAGCCGAAGCCGGGGGTGCACCCAGGCAACCCTTAGCCGAAGCCGATGGTACGCCACATCTGTGGCTCCGGTCTTCAACCTAGGCGCCACCCCAGGTGTAGCACGGAGCCTCAACAACTAGGCTGGTCTCTCCCCGAAGGGAGAGACGAAGGGATTTGGCAGGGGGATGCAGAATCGGAATGGCCACACACACCCCTCCTAGACCTCAAGGGGGGTACCCGTAAGGGCGTCGTACCCAAGAAATCCTAGTGAGACACAACGTGAAAAGTGAACACACAGTGAACATAAAAAATAAATAAGTGAATGTGTGCCATTACCGCCCAGACATTCGACTGGAATTATAAAAATTCCTCATCTTTTCTGGGCCGAAGCCAAGCAAAGAGAGGTGTGTGCGCTCAGAATGTGTAAAGTGAAGTGCGTGCAAATGTGCCATCACTCAGTGGGCTCCCACTCCAAGGGTACCTTTAAACCAAAGCTGTACACCCTAGGCTTGCTGTGTGGTTCTCTGCTCTACATCCTGGCAGGGCTCTGTCCACCAGGAATCTAAGAACAGATACTACACTTGATCTTAGGCTACTCGGGTTTTGGCTTTCCATTTGTGAGATCAGTCATGGGCTCTCACAAGCGGTCCAAAACGGATACGTTTTGCCTAATGCATATTGAATGGAAAAGAATCCGGTCAGAATGCATCAGTTTGCCTCCGATCAGTCTCCATTCTGCTCTGGAGGCGGACACCAAAACGCTGCCTGCAGCGTTTTGCTGTCCGCTTGACGAAACTGAGCCAAACGGATCCATCCTGGCACACAATGTAAGTCAATGGGGACAGATTCATTTTCTCTGACACAATCTGGCACAATAGAAAACGGATCCGTCTCCCATTGACTTTCATTGGAGTTCATGACAGATCCGTCTTGGCTATGTTACAGATAATACAAATGGATCCGTTCATGATGGATCCATGTGGTTCTATTATTGTAACGGATCCACCCAAAAACGCAAGTGTGAAAGTAGCCTTAGCCAAAAGGCCGAGAAGTGAACTACTGCAGAAGAGCTGATTGGCATGGGTTCCATTGTGTTGGACTCCTGCTGATTCTCAGGATAGGCCATTATTTGTAAAGGATTGGACTGCTCAGGGAGAGCATTTACTTCTGAACCTGTCCTGAGGAAGACCCAAGGCTGGTGTTAAACGTGTAGCCATTATAATTCATTTATTTTGGTAATAAAGCTACCTTCACTGCTCAATTCCATTGTCTTGGAAGTCTTTTTGGTTCTGTGAAAGATTTATGCATAATTATTGCACAAACAAAATTTAAACTACTATCCTACGTTGGTATTACTTCAAGGATTCAACAATAGTCTCTTTTTAAGACATAGAAGCTGAGGAAGAATGCCATGTCATAGAGCGTGAAATGACTCATGGGAAATGTTCAGCTTTTATCACATTGTTGATTTCGTGTTGATGTTGAAATCACAGCTCTCACAAAAACAAATAACCTGAGATAAGGACAGATGTTTCGTCTGAGCTCTATCCTCCAGGCATTCCTGTCCTGTCTCTGCTGCAGCCTACTGATTGCCTCCTGTATATCGTGGGAGAAGAGTGACTCTCCACAAAGATTACAAAGTGTCAATGAATCCATGGTGTAGCAGACAATCCTAAATTATATGGTAAAGACATTAAAAATAGATTTTAAGAGGTGTTTCCGTCACTATTCTGAATATTCTTCACATCATGCATCTCGACTGAGCATAGATACTCTCATTCATATGGGTGGAATGAGACCCTTCTTTACGGTTTTCACCTACAGGTGAAACCCGAAAAATTTGAATATCGTGCAAAGTTCATTTATTTCAGTAATGCAACTTAAAAGGTGAAACTAACATATGAGAGACTCATTACATGCAAAGCGAGAGATTTCAAGCCTTTACTTGTTATAATTTGGATGATTATGGCTTATAGCTTATGAAACCCCAAAGTCACAATTTTGAGGTACCCTTTTCTCAGGGGGTATGGATTAATTAGCTGACTAGAGTGTGACACTTTGAGCCTAGAATATTGAACCTTTTCACAAAATTCCAATTTTTATGTTTCAATAGTATTTATTGGATTTTTTTTTTTTCAATAATAAGGTGTACAGTAAAATGTACTTAATACAGGGGACTTGGAGTCCAGTTATTTGTACATTCCAAACATATAAAATAAAATAAGAAATAAATAAAACAAAAAGACATACATAAAATAAGATTTAAATAAAAGGGAAGCGTCAGGAAATCAGGGGTATTAGACTTATACTTACAAGGTACATAGGTCTGGTGTCAGGAGGCGATCAAAAATTCCAATTTTTAGCTGCATTAATGCAATTCCTTTTAATTTGCATTACTGAAATTAATGAACTTTTGCACGATATTAAAATTTTTCGAGTTTCACCTGTATATTCTCGGTTGCCCCCTGCTAATACATGTATTAACTTGTGCAGTTAAAAGGACTAGGGAAGGGGTGGCGACTTCTAAACACATTTTTTGGCTCACAATAGTGGTTGTCACTAATCAGCATTGTATCAATTCTACTGAAAAGTGGACCTTGAAACATGTGGTCAGGTCAAGTCCATCAGAGCTCTTTGTACCTGCTCTCGGCTCTGGCCAGTAGAGGTAGTCTTATAAATGGATCGACTTCCTCCATATATGATATTCATATACCCCAATAGGGCATATGGAAAGGGAATTTCCTTATGAGACACCCTATTTCATATAGTACTATTACTATATAGTACTATACACTCTGTGACTCCCATACCGTATATGGTTCCACACACACTCTGTACGCAAGTATATAGTACTACAGACGCTGTGGCTCCTGTACATAGTTTTACACACGATTTGCCCCAGTCAGAGGCGTAGCTATAGGGGGTGCAGAGGTAGCAGTCGCTACCGGGCCCAGGAGCCTGAGGGGGCCCAAAGACCCTTGTGCCACATAAGACACTGGCATTATAGAAAGTGCATACTGGTCAATTTACACCTCTGGCTGGAGGGAAGGGGTTAGGTTAAGAATTTGGCATGAGGGGTTGCCCTTTTAATGTTTGCCTCAGGCAGCAGGAAGGATATGTGCTCCCCTGCCCCATGCCAACAAGCACTGAGGGACGGGGGCCCAAGATGAACTCTTGCACCAGGGCGCATGAGCTTTTAGCTATGCCCCTGGCCCTAGTATATTGTGCCACAGGCTCTGTGCCCCTTGCATGTAATGCCTCATGCTGTGTCCCCTGTATAGAGTTAAACAGACTCTGTTTTCCCTGTAAATAGCGTCACAAACTCTTTGTGTAATCAGAAATCTGTTGTCGATACTGAATAGAACAGAATGAGGGAGGGAAAACCTGTAATCAGGCCGGTACAAATAAGCGCCGATGGATGCATTCTCATCCTTTAGCACTCACACTGCCCGTACATCGGGCACTGTAATAGCACCCTAGTTCTCCAGGTAAAATTGGTACCTAGTGCAGGGCCAGAGAGAGGAGAGAATGACACAGGGTTCTTAGAACCAGTGTGTCATAGCACCATCCTTAGCATAACACAATGTATCAGTCTTGACCAGAAAATATTGTAAACGCTTGCTTATGTGTCATATTTCTTATCAAATAATGGAGCTCATTGGCCCTGAAATGGGTATAAGAAAGGATTGCTGAGGATAATGAGGGTTAGGTCACACTATGTCATCGTTGAAGGGTTGCTAATTGAGATCTTATGATGGATCATTTGAGGGAGTCGTGTCTTTGGGAATGCAATGAATTATTCGACGTGCTCATTGGAATGGACAGTTTGGAGAATGGAATTTAGGTACCGTATTTTTCGCCCCACAGGACGCACTTTTTCTCCCCCCAAAATGGGGGGCAAATGCCCCTGCGTCTTGTGGGGCGAATGCTGGCAGTACATTGCAAGCTGCGATGTACGAGCGAGCGGGGACTCGGGGAGGGACTGGGAGGAGGAGCTGGGGGCCGGCAATAGCGGCGGGGCGGTGCAGTTAGTGTACTATAGCCCCGCCCCGCCGCTCCGGTATACTAATATAAGATGTCTTATTCAATTAATAGTTATTAAACATGCCCCCAACTCCTAATAGTACCTTACATCCTAACCGCTTCTGTAGAATGCAGGCAGGCAGGCCGGGCGGGCGGCAGCGTAACTCCCTGATGTCACGTGCCTGCGCCGCCTACTTTATGAATGAAGCAGGTGGCGCAGGCAAGTGACGTCAGTGAGTGACGCGCTGACCGTCCGGCCTGCCTGCATTGTACTGAAGCGGTTAGGATGTAAGGTACTATTAGGAGTGAGGGGGCATGTTTAATAACTATTAATTGAATAAGACATCTTATATTAGTATACTGGAGCGGCGGGTGGGGGGATCTGTGGATGACATTTTTATGGGGGACATCTGTGGGCTGGGGGGGTCTGTGGATGGCACTGTTATGAGCTGGGGGGGTCTGTGGATGGCACTGTTATGGGCTGGGGGGGTCTGTGGATGGCACATATATAACAGTGCCACCCACAGATCCCCCCTTTAACAGTGCCATCCACAGATCCCCCCTGTAACAGTGACAGCCACAGATCCCCCATAACAGTGTCCGTCACAGATCCCCCCATAACACTGTCCGTCATCCACAGATCCCCCCATAACAGTGTCCGTCATCCACAGATCCCCCCCATAACAGTGTCCGTCATCCACAGATCCCCCCCATAACAGTGTCCGTCATCCACGGATCCCCCCCCATAACAGTGTCCGTCATCCACAGATCCCCCCATAACAGTGTCCGTCATCCACAGATCCCCCCATAACAGGGTCCGTCATCCACAGATCCCCCATAACAGTGTCCATCATCCACAGATCCCCCCATAACAGTGTCTGTCATCCACAGATCCCCCCATAACAGTGTCTGTCATCCACAGATCCCCCCATAACAGTGTCCGTCATCCACAGATCCCCTCATAACACTGTCCGTCATCCACAGATCCCCCCTTAACAGTGTCCGTCATCCACAGATCCCCCCCATAACAGTGTCCGTCATCCACAGATCCCCCCCATAACAGTGTCCGTCATCCACAGATCCCCCCATAACAGTGTCCGTCATCCACAGATCCCCCCATAACAGTGTCCGTCATCCACAGATCCCCCCATAACAGTGTCCGTCATCCACAGATCCCCCCATAACAGTGTCCGTCATCCACAGATCCCCTCATAACAGTGTCCGTCATCCACAGATCCCCCCATAACAGTGTCCGTCATCCACAGATCCCCAGTAATAGTGTCCGTCATCCACAGATCCCCCCATAACAGTGTCCGTCATCCACAGATCCCCAGAAGTAGTGCCATCCACAGACCACCATTAGTTCCAAACCCACCAAACACACAGCACACCTTTTGGTTAAAAAAAAAAAAAATCTTATTTTCCTCCCCAAAAACCTAGGTGTGTCTTATGGGCCGGTGCGTCTTATAGGGCGAAAAATACGGTAAATTCTTCTATAGGTTTTTACTACTGTAAATCCCACAGTTGATAAATACTAAGCTGGGTCCCTTATTGTTGATGTGAAATGCAAATCTGTAAACTAATCAAATCACAAAACATATAATCTGTGGCCTGCAAGAGGGTTGGCTGTTGGTGGTAGTAATACTCGCAGTCCATATTCGCAAACTTACCTTCGGCGCTCCCCGGGGTATGCTCGGCTTTTCTTCCCTTTTGGGCACTCCATGACTTTCTAGGGCTCCTGCCTGGTGGTAGTTGTGGTGCCTTTGATGGTAAATGGATAGCAGGGGGCAAGGCAGTGGTAGAGGAGCATGGGCCGACAAATGATGAAGGCAATAACCAGACCCATTTAATTAGAAAAAAATGAAGTCTCTTTACTAGTACAGTAGATGATGAGAGTTGCAGTACAATAAATACAAGTCCGTGACTTGTATTGCACTACTGGATAAGCAAGTGCGTATCAGCCGGTACACCCCAAACGCACCATAAACGCATATTTAGTTTCTTTATCCAACATCACTGGAAACATATTACAAATGCTTCGCCATGGCATATCCATGAAGCAAATGTCCACATAATACATACAGTCCAGTGTGTGTCCCTTGGGTTACAGTGAGGATCCTGCACCTAGCATGCAACAAACATGTAGCAGCTACGCTTCGGGGGACCAAACCCTTTGTCAAGCATGTGTGCTGCACAGCTGTGTAAGTTTAAATACTCTAATAGGGTTAACCCTTTCTCATGTTAACCCCTAATTTACCTCAATGCCTCATTAAAAACATACAATAGCAACAAAGTATCCTACAAGAACATATTGAAATTACAACATTCATTTAGTCCCTTTGGGCCTGGGTCTCCCTGTGGTGGGACATTTCTTTGAGGCAAGGCATGGTGTGTCAGAACTGAGATAGGCGATCTTGGAAGAAGTGTACAGTAAACCATATGCCCAGATGGAGACTCGCTTATTACAAGGTGAGGTGTATTGGATATTTAAACAAGGATCATTGAGCCCAAAGGGATTAAATGAATCGGTCACGTGGCCTAGGCGCAGCTCAGCCCTATTGAAGTGAATGGGGCTGAGTGTGATACCAAGCACAGCCGCATAAGCTTGGCTGCCTCCAACCCCAGTGGGAGATGTTGAGAACAGAAATAGTTTTTTCCAATAAAATCCAATCCTAAAGATCAAGTACGGGATATAAAACAATAACTTGCTTAATGGGTCCAGAAACTGAAAAAAAAAAGTTCAGCAGGCACCAGACGATGAGCCATTAGGTCACGATGACCATGGCACTGAATCATTGTCTCAGCATGAACAGTATAATTGAGTCTCCAAAAACTAAACACCGCACTTAAATGTCTCTAAAAAGGTTGGTCATCAGGAACTGGACTGGAAAACTTGCCAGGTCACTAGGGACTGGGCCAGGGGCAGACTGGGAACTTAAAGTGGCCCTGGAAAAAAAGGAAAAAGGGCCCCTATGTTGTAGGTGGGTTGAAATTGGCAGAAGATCGGGCAACATAAGTAGATGGGGCCAATACAAGTTGACAGGGTCATTAATACCATAGTGTAGCACAGAATACCATCCTACCTTCAGCGTACTGCCTGGACTTCCTCTAATAATGACCCCTATACTTCCCCCAGAAGTGCTTAGCACAACATCACAAAGCACTGGGCAGTGAACAATTGGCTTAACACGGGCTATGCATTGACCAACAGAATCTTAAAAGAGAATCTGTCAGCAGGATCAACCCTATTCGGTAAGGCACACAGCCTGGACGGGTTGATCCTGCAGAGGGAAACAAATCCTTTGTTGTTCAATCTGTGGCCCAGTTTTTGATATATTAGACTTTTATTCCATATGTTAATTAGGTCCATATGTTAATTAGCGTCATTTAGCAGGGAGTGTCTAGTCCCTCAGAACACCTCTACCTTCCCCGCTTTGCCACTTCCTCCATTGTCATGGTCTTCCTGCCTGGCCCTCTAATCCCACGCATGCACCAGTGAATCTTTATACGGCGCCCGCTCCTTTAGGATCTCAGTATCGGGGAAAGCCACTTGAGATGTTCTACGCATGCGTCATCAAACCAAATCAATTGTATAAGTGAGGAAACGGCTATGTTTAATTATTTTCTGTTTCATTACATTTCAGACAGATTGTTTAGTGTATTTAGCCAGAATTTAAAAAGGATTATGTCATTTTGCCAACTTTAGAGGTAGTAGGATTTGTAGCTTCGAAAGGCATCCATGTGAGATGAAGAAGTGGAAAATGCTTTCTCCATGAGATGACAGCAGTGCACTTGGTTACTTTATGTATTCAGAATGAAAATAATTGCATATGGTCAGACTGCAGGAAAATGATGCTGCTATAGATGTCTTGGTGATTTAGCCGAGCCAGGGAGTCGTAATTAACTGTCATTCTGGGCTGTGGATTTTCTGCTTGATGAGATCAGAACAGGACCATGTTATTGATGAAAAACAGGCGCATTGCTCAGCCTTTCTTACGCAGATGGAGGTTGAGGACATAACCTTGAAGATGAGTCAACGTTTTTGGTACTTTTCTGGTCATTTGCATGAAAAGATTAGAGCATAACACTGAACAGCAGATCATTTCCACATATTTTAAAGGTGAATTCCAACTGTAGAAACCTGGGGCATTTACATAGGCTTCTAACGCAAATAGGGCCGCCAGGGCCATGGGTCTCTGAGGTGGAGTACCATATTAGATAATTATGGCATATCCCCTGCACATTTGCCTTCAATTATTTACTGTGTCAAGAACCACACTAGCTAGTTTTGTTGGCTTTAGGTTACAAATAAGTTCTCGAGACAGAAGATATCTTAAAAGACTATGGGGGACATTTATCATTTGAGATCGGTTTCAGGGGTTGTCCCATGAAAAATCTTCTACAGTTTTCAAACCAGAACCTGGATCTGAATACTTTAGTTATGGCCGGACTGAAGGGCGTAGCCTTAGGGGAGGGCATCATGACGGGGGTTTGGTTTAGGGAGACCCCTGGTAGTGGGTTAGGTGGAGTTTGGTGGAGATGGGAGGAGGAATCTGGGAAAAGGAGGATTGGGTGGTTTGAGTGTAGGGGTGTGGTCAAGGGGTTAAATAGGGTAGCAGAGTGAAGGACGGGGGCCATTTTGGGTAAAACCTGAGGTGAACTGGTACCTGTACTCGGAGCGTGTGCACATCATGGACCAGCTTGAGGAGACCATCGCTCGATTGCGGGCAGCGGCGGAGGTCTGCGGCGCCGAATGGATTGAAGCGCAGGTGCAGCAGTTGCTCCAGGGGGCGGCAGAGGCTCCAGCTGGGCCTCAGCTAATACCCATCTGGCCGCGACGGGTCAGGCCGCCGGCGCGCTACAGCCCGGAGGCGTCTAAAACGTCTAAGCCCCCCACCAAGGCTCAGCTCCGAAAACGGAGCCCCTCTAGGGACCCTCCACGCCGGGGGTCGGTGGGGACCGCTTCCTCAAGTGCTCCCCGGCGTGGGAGGAATCCGGCTGGTAGGCGGAGCCTGCGAGGTGGCCGGGCCCGGTCACCTCGGCCTTCACTGATGGACGGCGGGGGAGAGGGACCAGGTGCGGGGGTCTCCAGCCCAGGATCGGAGGCTGAGACCTCTCAGCGTGTACAGGGCGGCGGGAGGAGCGGGGCTGCTGCAGTTGCCATGGTGTCCGGCGGCAGGTCCCTGTCTTCGGTGGTCGGGGTGCAAGGAAGAGGAAGCTCCGCCCACTCTGCTGCAGCCTGTGAAGATGGATGTCCTGACGTCTCTAGCCTGGGGCTGTAGAGGTTGTTTGGACGGCACTCCTTTACCAGTGGTCCGGTGCTCAGCGGTAGACAGTCAGTATATAATGAATATTAAACCGCGGCACTCGAATTGAGTAGTAAATTATTTATTAATCCATCCACAAAAATGAGACTTAAGGCCAACGTTTCGGTCTCATCCCGAGACCTTGTTCACGGCCTGGAAGCAGGAAACGTCTGGTGTGGAGGATGGCTTTTAGAGCTAAAAGCCATCCTCCACACCAGACGTTTCCTGCTTCCAGGCCGTGAACAAGGTCTCGGGATGAGACCGAAACGTTGGCCTTAAGTCTCATTTTTGTGGATGGATTAATAAATAATTTACTACTCAATTCGAGTGCCGCGGTTTAATATTCATTCTAGCCTGGGGCTGGCTAGGGGACTGG
Organism: Bufo bufo; assembly: GCF_905171765.1. Taxonomy (NCBI): domain Eukaryota; kingdom Metazoa; phylum Chordata; class Amphibia; order Anura; family Bufonidae; genus Bufo; species Bufo bufo. The sequence continues at coordinate 243,113,017 of NC_053389.1, read as the reverse complement.
ATGAAGAGGCGGCAACGCGGAGGAGTGATCTGCTGGATTCCGGATCTTCGGCTGGTGGGGACACAGCACCCAGGCAGCCAGGTGAGGCCTTTTGGGGAACTTTAGCACAGATTGTTGGGGGGGCTGGGGGTGTTGGGGGGCCCCCAGTAGATATTAGCAGGGGTTTGGGGCAATTGTTAGGGGGGCTGGCGGGTTTGCTTGCGGGCTGGGGCATGGGGGGGGCGTCTCCGTTACCAGCGTGGGGGGTGTCTGGTTTTTCTGGGGGAGCGAGTGAGGTTGGGGGGGCCAGTTCAGGTGTAGGGTCTGCGGTAGCGTCAGTGCAAATGCAGGCGGGGGTGCGGCGGAGGACGAGACGGTGCGGATGGATGATAGGGCGAGAGGGGAGGTATATGTCTGCTTTGAGGGCCCTTTGGGGGCGCATTTGAAACAGGAGGTGAGGGAAAAGATTTGGAAGGGGGAGTATGTGGAGATTTTTTCTTTGCTTCCCTTAGACAAGTTTAACCTAGATAGGGTGAGACGGGATGAGGGTAAGAAGGAGGAGGAAGAGAAGCGGAGGTACCGGCTGATACCGCGGACGTTTACGAACTGGCTGCAGGCATTCGCGATATTAGCGAGTGTGATTGGGGAAAAGGCACCGGAGTGCTGTTCGGCGTTGTTTTGTTATTTAGATGCTGTGGGGGAGGCGTACAGGGTGTATGGGGGGATAGCGTGGCTGCGGTACGACGAACAGTTCCGGCAGCGGAAGGCGGTGCGGCCCAAAATAAAGTGGGACCACAAGGATATCGCGTTGTGGTTAAAGGTTACTGTGCCGGTGAGACAGGGCCAGTCCTTTCGGGGGGATGCAGGAGGCGGGGGGCAGTCCAATGTCGCGTCGGCATCAGCGAAAGGGCTTTGTTTCGCATTCAATGATGGGACATGCAAATTCGGAGCAAAGTGTAAATTTAAACACGAGTGCTCGGTGTGTGGAGGGTCGCACGGGGCGGCGCGGTGCTTTAGGGGCAACAGACAGAGGGGGGGGGGACGCCAGTACGTCTGGGAAGGATGGGCCCATTTCTAGATAGATATCCGGATAGGGATGCGGCAACCTTTATTGCGGGAAGGTTTTTCGGTTGGTTTTCGGATACCGTTTGTTCAGTGTGATGGGATGTTGGTTAAGAAAAATGTGAGGTTGGCGTTGGAGCATCCGGAGGTGGTGGCTGAGAAACTTAGCAAGGAGGTCAGTCTAGGCAGGATGGCGGGCACATTCTTGGACCCACCTTGGCCGAATTTACGGGTGTCGCCGTTAGGGGTGGTTCCGAAGAAGGAGAAGAATAAGTTTAGGCTTATTCATCACCTGTCTTTTCCGAAGGGCTCGTCGGTCAATGACGGTATAGACCCCGCCTTGTGTTCGGTGGTTTATACCTCATTTGATGCGGCAGTGCAGTGGGTTAGAAAATTTGGGAGGGGGGCGCTGTTAGCAAAGACTGACATCGAGGCTGCAAATGATTGTTTGCATTTGTTGGGGTGCTTTTGGGGGGGGGGAGTTTTTGTGGATAGATGTCTGTCTATGGGCTGTTCCCTCTCCTGTGCGTACTTTGAGGCGTTTAGCTCAGTCTTGGAATGGGCGGTGGCGGATTCGGCGGGTTGTGAGTCTATTATTCATTACCTAGACGATTTCCTATGTATTGGTCCGTCGGGGTCTAGGGTGTGCGCATTGTTGTTGCATACATTAGAGTCGTTGTTTGGGGTTTTTGGGGTCCCGTTGTCCTCGGATTAGACGGTCGGGCCGGTCACGGAGTTGAGTTTTTTAGGGATTGTGATTGACACGGTTAGGATGGAGTGTAGGTTGCCCTTAGATAAGTTGGAGGATTTGAAAGGGGAGGTAGCGAGGGCGTGTCGTTTAAAAAAGCTGCAGTTGAGGGAGCTTCAGTCGCTGCTTGGAAAACTTAATTTCGCGTGCCGGATTATGCCTATGGGGAGGGTGTTTTGTAGGAGGTTGTCTATGGCGACTGCGGGGGTGGTCGCACCACATCATTATGTTCGTTTGGGCAAAGAGTTGAGAGCGGACTTGAAGGTGTGGGGTTCCTTTTTGGATTGTTATAACGGTCGCTCTCTGTTTATGGGTGATGTGGTGAATTCGTTTGATTTTGAGTTGTTTTCGGATGCAGCGGGGAGTGAGGGCTTTGGGGTCTATTGCCGGGGGCAGTGGTTTGCGGGTCGGTGGCCTGACAGCTGGGTGGAAAGAGGTTGGGTAAAGAATGTGGCTTTGTTGGAACTTTTTCCCATTGTGGCGGCTGTGGTGTTGTGGGGGGAAGTGTTCCGAGACAGAAAAGTTCGGTTCCACTGTGATAATTTGGGAGTGGTACAAGCGATAAATGGGTTGTCAGCCTCGTCAGGATTGGTGGTGCGGTTGTTGCAACAGTTGGTGTTGGAGTGTCTGTTGATCAATGCGTGGGTGGTGGCGGTGCATGTGCCTGGTGTAGATAATGGTATAGCTGACACTCTCTCGTTCACAGTGGGATCGGTTCCGGCAGTTGGCTCCAGACGCGGAGGAGTTTGGGAGGGAATGCCCGAGTTGTCTATGGGAGGTACTGGAAGATTGGTAGCAAGTCTCATTCAGGCATCGCTGGCGCCTAGGACGTGGGAGTTGTATTTAAAATCGTGGCAGTACTGGGAGGATTGGTGCAGTAAGTTGGGGGTTGGGGAGGGGGAGCTAGAGGTTCCTATGTTGTTGTTTGTGGGTCACTGTAGAGAGGAAGGCTGGTCTGTAGCAAAAATGAATAGTTGCATGGCCGGATTGGCGTTCGGTTTTAAGTGTAGACAGCGGCCGGATGTGACTAAGTCATTTTTGGTGATGCGGGCGTTGAAGGGGTGGCGCAGGGCTGGAACAGGGAGTGATGGCAGGAGACCTGTGTCCTTCGGGTTATTGTTAAGACTGGGGGAGCAACTGGGGGTGGTGTGTACTTCCGCCTCGGAGGTTCGTTTGTTCCGGTTAGCCTTTTCGTTGGCGTTTTTTGGGGCGTTATGGGTGGGGGAATTGGTTAGTCCGACGGTGCGTAAGGCAGGGGGGTTGCAGAGGACGGATGTGGAGTTATTTCAGGACAGGCTGGAGTTCGTTATTCGCCGGTCTAAGACGGAAGGACGGGGGCGGAGGGTAGTGTTGTTTGGGGTCCCGGAGTGCGCTATGTGTCCGGCGTTGAGTTTGCGTGAATATTGGGAAGGTAGGAGGAGCGATGCGTTGCCGTTGTTAGTGCATGGGGATGATTCTTTTTTGTCGCGTTTCCAGTTTGCGGCGGTTTTTTCGAAATGTCTGGTTCGGTTGGGTTTGGGGCCTGACGGGTATTCGAGTCATTCATTTAGAATCGGAGCGGCAACGGAAGCGACGAGGTGGGGGTTGGGCGATGAGATTATAAAAAGGATTGGGCGGTGGGAATCTGTTCGGTTTAGATCATATATTCGTTTGCATAGCTTGTAAGGGAACGGCCGGGGGGGCTGGTAGGTGGACGGTTTATGTATGCAATGTCATTATTGGTTGTTCTTGGTTTGTTTTCTTTGCAGATGCAGTGCCGGCCCTAGTGTGGATCCTCGGACATTCCTATGTCTTTTGGGGGGCTGTCCGGGCAGCGGTTCGGCCGGATGGTCAGCAGTTGGGGTTCCCGAGGTCCGTGGCGGTGGTGAGATGGCTAGGGCGGAGGGGTATGGTTTGGGCGGGGGTGTTGCCAGAGATTCACAGGTTTGTGAGGCAGGATAGGGCACCCGAGGTGTTGGTTTTGCATGTGGGAGGGAATGACCTGGTAGCGCGGCCATTCCGGGAGTTGTTGCAGGGCATTCAATTTGATTTGCTGAGGATTTGGGCGTTGTTCCCACGGATGGTGACGGTATGGTCTGATATAGTTCCTAGGATGGTGTGGAGGGATGCGCGGTCCGTGGAGGGTGTGAACAGGGCCCGTGTTAAGGTAAACCGGGCGATGGGGCGATTCATGGCCAGGAATGGGGCTGTGGCAGTGAGGCATATGGAGCTTGAGAAGGGTGTGGGGGGGTTTTGGCGGGCTGACGGTGTGCACTTAAATGCAGTTGGTCTGGACATGTGGTGCTTGGCAATCCAGGAGGGTATTGAGGTGGCCTTGCGTTTGTGGAGGAACGCTCAGTCTTAAGGCGGTCAAGTCTTCGCGTCGGTGGCGGGGGGAGGTCCTTGAAGTTGGTCATATTCACAGAGGAGGATGCTGGGAGGGCTCCATGGTTGGGGCTGGACTCCCAGTGGTGACGGATTTTAAAGGGGCCATTTAGTGGTGCTTCTTAGCTGGAGGGCAACGGCTGGAGGCAAGATGGCTCACTCAGTGGGGTTTTTGCAGTTGTTTGGGGGCTTCAAGGACCTCCCCTCGGGGGGGGGAATTGTTATTTATTAAATGTTATGTTTATTTGTTAATAAAAGACGGCTGCTGTGGCCGATTTATTCCAAGATCGGTGTCTGTGTGTCATTTGGGGACAGGTTGAGTTGAGAGATGGGTGGAGTTAGTTTCGGGAATTTGGTAAATAAAAGGGGAGTGTTAGGGGTCGGACGGCAGATAAACAATACCCCCGTCAAGTTATGGCCGGACTGAAGGGCGTAGCCTTAGGGGAGGGCATCATGACGGGGGTTTGGTTTAGGGAGACCCCTGGTAGTGGGTTAGGTGGAGTTTGGTGGAGATGGGAGGAGGAATCTGGGAAAAGGAGGATTGGGTGGTTTGAGTGTAGGGGTGTGGTCAAGGGGTTAAATAGGGTAGCAGAGTGGAGGACGGGGGCCATTTTGGGTAAAACCTGAGGTGAACTCCCGCCCACCCTCCCTTTTGTTGTAGGTTTAGGGGGAAGAGTTTTAGTGTGTAGAAGGGCAGGTAGGGCTGTGTAGGTGTCACGGTGGCTGTGGCGTGGGGAGATCCTTGAAGTTGGTCATATTCACAGAGGAGGATGCTGGGAGGGCTCCATGGTTGGGGCTGGACTCCCAGTGGTGACGGATTTTAAAGGGGCCATTCAGTGGTGCTTCTGAGCTGGAGGGCAACGGCTGGAGGCAAGATGGCTCACTCAGTGGGGTTTTTGAAGTTGTTTGGGGGCTTCAAGGACCTCCCCTCGGGGGGGGGGGGATTGTTATTTATTAAATGTTATGTTTATTTGTTAATAAAAGACGGCTGCTGTGGCCGATTTATTCCAAGATCGGTGTCTGTGTGTCATTTGGGGACAGGTTGAGTTGAGAGATGGGTGGAGTTAGTTTCGGGAATTTGGTAAATAAAAGGGGAGTGTTAGGGGTCGGACGGCAGATAAACAATACCCCCATCATGTAATTAAAAAATTTGTATAGCCACTGAGTTATTCAGTAACATGTACCTGTATAACGCCACCTGTTCTTTTTCTTATTCCTTTGTCTGACTCACTGAGAAGGCCGCACACACTCGGTTTATCCTTCAACTGCCTCCTGAGCTGTGATAGGGAGTAAGCTCCAGCAGAAAGGACACGCACCCTTAGCTGCAGCAGAAAAGACACTCCCTTTGAGCTGTCCAGGGCCGTCTTTGCCGCAGGGCAAAAGGGGCAGCTGCCCCGGGCCCAGTTGCTCCAAGGGAGCTCCGTTTCCCGAGTCCCGACTCCCAGTCCCATCCCATTCTGATTCACACTATGCGCAGCGCCAGCAGCAGTCTTCAGAAGAACTTACAGGCGCTGCTTAGCAAGCACGTCGGCGCCCCGCCGTCACGTGGTAAAAGGGGGTGTGTGTGTGACTCATTCACCGCAGCCTGGTGAGTGGCGCCACAGCGGAGCAGCCAGGCAAGCAGCAGGGAGTCCAGGGACTAAGTCTCCGCCTCCGGTCCGGAGCTAAAGGGATTGGGTGGTGAGTCACTCACGGCCTCACGTGACCAGACCAAGGCACCAGTGACTCACTCACCTAGTACCTACCTTACACAGCCAGACCTGAGACCTGCCACTGCCGCACCAGGAGGGGAGGAGGTAGGTAAAGCAATAAGCAGCACGCATATTGATTTTATTTTATATTAGAAATTTAGGCCAGTCAGTTGGTCAGGTCACCCCGAATTATTAATTAACCCCCAGATGATCAGATCCATTCATAAATTAGTGGGGCATAGAGACAGACGGCCCCAGGAGACATAAGGGCTTGGTTTCGGTTCTCTCTATCTGCAGTCTGCTGCTGAACTGTGGCCTGGGGCCCCACCACCGGCCACATTTACTCATCTTTGCTCAGGGTCAGGGGGGCCCTCATGGTGTGGACTGGACTGGTCATTTTCACTAAGGAAGAATAGTTTAACCATTTATGTGCAAGAGAGAAAATAAGAAGTCAGCTCCAATCAGATATCAATCTGCACATAGACCAAGAGTCTTGGTCTATGTGCTGCAGATATCTGATTGCAGCTGACTTAGTGACTTCTTTTTTTCTCTTTTGCACATAAACGGTTAAACTATATTCCTTAGTAAAAAAATGACCACTCCACACCACACCATGAGGGCCCCCCTGAGCAAAGGGTGACACCAGCCATAGCAACGCCACTGCCTCTATCTGTAAGTCGCTGGAGTGCATGGCAGGATCGCTTTTCTGAAGGAAGTGGAACTGTGAACTGTCTGGACTCTGAGCGGCTGTACAGTCAGTATTGGCATGTGACACATGCGGCAATAGTAATGTGTCTGCTGGCCTGCAGCCTGGTAAAGTCCTGTGTCATGTCATGTGTGATGTGCATCCCAATTATGCCATACAAACTTCTGCAGATACTGGTCCTGTACTCCTGTGAGGCTGCAAGGCAGGGGTGTGGTGTGGACCACTCATGAGACTGCATTGTGCTTAGGCCTTATGCACACGGCCGTTGTTTGGGTCCGCATCTGTTGCTCCGTTCCGTGGCCCCGCCAAAAAAATAGAACATGTCCTATTCTTGTCCGTTTTGCGGACAAGAATAGGCATGTCTACATGTCTACATGTTTTTTGCGGATCCGCGGTTTACTCTACGGGGTGTGTGGATTATTATTTTTTGTGTGTGTTGTGGTGGAGGGCGTGATTGCATGCTAGGGTGTGTGAAGGCGGGATCCAGGGGGCCCAAGTAAATTCTTGCCTAGGGTCCAGTCAATATTATTAAGACTGCCCTGGAGCTGTCAGCTTGATATAAATCTAGCAGAGCAATGAATGGGGAGATCTCTGGATCCATGTGAGGTACAGGGCTGGTTCTAGCTTTGTGCAAACCTTTCGCTCTATGCCTGTGCTTCTGTCCCCACACGCAGGCACGGGCACAGGCTCCCTCACTCCCTCCTGTTGCCTCCCAGCGCCCTCTGGGTGTACTGTACTTCTGGAGGTCAGTACAGTTGGTCCACACCCAGGTCCTGGTTCCCTTGTGTTCCAACCTCCCTCAGAGGTAGCACCTGGTACACCCCTCAGGAAAGTCTATCCTCACCATCAGAGATATTGTGAAGAACGAGGGGTGTACTTAGGGATAGCCCTCTGAGGGAGTTGGTCACTTGCACCCGCTGAACATAAGACTTTGTCATGAGATTGTCATGTATTGTATGTCTTATTTTCACTTTTTACATTAATCATGGGATAACCCCTTTGAACATACACCACTTTGAAAAGTGGCATGTCTCCTAAATGTCACAGAAATGTGCCAAAAAAGTCACAATTGGCATGTGTTGCAACATTTTTACACCAGAAACCTGAGGTATCTGGTTTGATAAATGTCCCCCTATATGACTATATAGGGCCTATGGTAGAATCCTATCACAGGATAAATGATGGGGAAAAAATAAACGAACCAGCACCTCCACAATAAGTGAATATGAGAACGCAGGTGCACGCTACCTTGGCTAAAACACACTTGGATACGTAGAACTACAGGTAACAGCACTCTGCTAGTCAATTGCGCAAAGATATAAGCAAACACTAAAAGAATAAATGCTTGGGGGTCATACTTACTGCAAATGCAGCTAGAAGCTCTTTGCGAATATAATTGATCAAAAATATTTCGGGCCCATCTACCGGTCGTCAAGGTAGCTTCTAATCAGATGGGTCCTACTCTAACATGCCTCTCCTGGGCTTACAGCCTACAATCTGGACAAAGTAGTACCAAGCTGTATCCTACGCATGCCCATCCCAGGCTGTGAGCCTGCAGTATGGGCTGGGTAGAATACAGCTGTACAAGCTATCTAATTAAAAGCACATGGTAAATGGGCTGGTGGTGCACGGTTCAATCTCACCACCAGGGGGAGCCACTCCCCTAGTGGCAGTGACAATGGGGAAAAAATAAACGAACCAGCACCTCCACAATAAGTGAATATGAGAACGCAGGTGCACGCTACCTTGGCTAAAACACACTTGGATTAGAAGAACTACAGGTAACAGCACTCTGCTGGTCAATTGCACAAAGATATAAGCAAACACTGAAAGAATAAATGCTTGGTGGTTATACTTACTGCAAATGCAGCTAGAAGCTCTTTGCGAATATAATTGATCAAAAATATTTCGGGCCCATCTACCGGTCGACCCATCTGATTAGAAGCGACCTTGACGACCGGTAGATGGGCCCGAAATATTTTTGATCAATTATATTCGCAAAGAGCTTCTAGCTGCATTTGCAGTAAGTATGACCACCAAGCATTTATTCTTTCAGTGTTTGCTTATATCTTCGTGCAATTGACCAGCAGAGTGCTGTTACCTGTAGTTCTTCTAATCCAAGGATAAATGATGGATGATATATTGGTGAGGGATTCTCACCAATTGTTAGAATTGGGGGCTTCCATACTGTATACTTTTCCTCCTACTGTAGATGGCTACCATGATGGGGAGATGGACCCAAGGCTGAACATCAGCATGGCTCACTCCATATAAGTTTATAGGAGATACTGTACAAACATACAGCTTCTCCCCACTACAGTCATTATTAGTAGGATGGATGGGGGACTGAGGCTCCAAATAATTTTAGGAGTATAGAAATAATCTACATAATATGTTGCATTACATTTTTAAGAGGTTGTCCCATCTAGTCCAATAGGTGTGGGTCCCAGCTATGGGGGTCCTGCTGTGAAAGGAGAAGATGCCACACATCCATGACATTGTCCATACACTGCCAGGAGACTTAAAAAAATAGCCCACCGTGAATGGAGAGGATGCCATCCATATGCAGCTTTGCCCATTCACTGCTGTAGAACTTCTGAAAATAGCCGAGTGTGCAGGTTATACAGGGTGCAGTATAAGTACTGGGGCACTACAGGGGACACTAAAAGTACTGGGGTAACTATAGAAGTACACTGTAAGTACAAGGGGCATTATAACTAATGGTGGCACTATAGGGGGCATTATACCTAATGGGGTCACGATGGGGGCATTATAATTACTGGGAGCACTACAGGGGGGCTTATTACTACTGTGCGCATTACAGGGGCCATTATAACTAATGGGGCACTATAGGGAGTGTTATACTTACTGGGGGTACTATAGGGGTCATTATAACTGCTGTGAGCATTCTATATGTCATTATGCTTACTGGGGGCACAACAGGGGGCTATTATAACTACTGAGGCACTGCAATGGGACATTATACTTATTGAGGGAATATAGGAGCTATTAAACTTACAAGGGCACTACAGAGGGGCATTATAACTACTGGGAGCATTTAACCAACTGGAGGTACTAGGAGGGCATTATAACAACTGGTGTACTACAAAGGGACATTATAACTACATGGCTGAAAAAAAGCATCCTGGGCAGAATGGAGAATATGAGGGAAGAGAAAGTCTACATCAGAGGAGACGTTGCTCGATGTAACATGTATGCAGTGCTGTATTATACAGTATGTGCGACACTGAATATAATGTCCATCCAAATATGGCTTTAGCACTGAGGCTGGGGGGTTGGATTGAGAATTTCAAACATTAGCATTGGGGCTTGGCCCCAAATATTTTAAAAACCTTAGCAAGCCACTGTGTATAGACTTTACTTCTCCTATACTGCTCCCGTTTATCAGTATTAGGCTACATGCACATGACCGTATGTGTTTTGCGTTCCGCAAAATAAAAACGGATGACATCCGTATGCCATCAGTTTTTTTTGCGGATCCATTGTAACAATGCCTAAAACGGACAAGAATAGGACATGTTATATTTTTTTTTGCGGGGCTACGGAACGGACATACTGATGCGGACAGCATACTGTGTGCTGTCCGCATTTTTTGCGGACCAATTGAAATGAATGGGTCCGCATCCTATCCGCTAAAAAAACGTAACGGACACGGAAACAAACAACGTTCGTGTGCATGTAGCCTAAGGGCTCTTTCACACTTGCGTTCTTTTCTTCCGGCATAGAGTTCCGTCGTCGGGGCTCTATGCCGGAAGAATCCTGATCAGTTTTATCCTAATGCATTCTGAATGGAGAGAAATCCGTTCAGGATGCATCAGGATGTCTTCAGTTCCGGACCGGAACGTTTTTTGGCCGGAGAAAATACCGCAGCATGCTGCGCTTTTTGCTCCGGCCAAAAATCCTGAACACTTGCCGCAAGGCCGGATCTGGAATTAATGCCCATTGAAAGGCATTAATCCGGATCCGGCCTTAAGCTAAACGTTGTTTCGGCGCATTGCCGGATCCGACGTTTAGCTTTTTCTGAATGGTTACCATGGCTGCCAAGACGCTAAAGTCCTGGCAGCCATGGTAAAGTGTAGTGGGGAGCGGGGGAGCAGTATACTTACCGTCCGTGCGGCTCCCGGGGCGCTCCAGAGTGACGTCAGGGCGCCCCACGCGCATGGGTGACGTGATTACATGGATCACGTCATCCATGCGCATGGGGCGCTCTGACGTCATTCTGGAGCGCCCCGGGAGCCGCACGGACTGTAAGTATACCGCTCCCCCGCTCCCCACTACTACTTTGGCAACCAGGACTTTAATAGCGTCCTGGCTGCCATAGTAACACTGAACGCATTTTGAAGACGGATCCGTCTTCAAATGCTTTCAGTTCACTTGCGTTTTTCCGGGTCCGGCGTGTAATTCCGGCAAATGGAGTACACGCCGGATCCGGACAACACAAGTGTGAAAGAGCCCTTAGGGTGAAATCTCATGTACACCTTGTCTCCACTAGCAGAAGAGTGAGTGCAGCTCTGGAGTGTAATTGTGTGTAAAAGTTACCTCTTGATTATTACAAGATAAGTAATGTCATATAAGTACACAGTGGTTCAATTTTTCTTTCTGCAGATTATAATATGTGTCTATAGTAACTAATTGTAGTGTGATGCTCAAATATTCCTCACCTTGGGTGTAGGATTTTGCATCCTTTGAAAATGTAGATTTTTTTTTAAGCGGTTGTGCCACTCTCTATTACTGGCTACATACATGCAGCTACTGTAGTAATAGGCATTATTAAACCAACTGATGTCCGATGGTTTTACCATTTAATGACCAGGAAATTTTTCCTTTTTTTAAAAATTTTTTTTTTTTTACTCCCAACCCTTCCAAAGCTATAACTTTTTTTTTTCATTCACATAGACGTATGAGGGCTTGTTTTTTGTGGGACAAGATGCACTTTCTAATGGCACCATATACAGTTGCATAAAATAAGAAGGAAAATGGGGTGGAATTAGAAAAAAAAAAACATTCCTCCACAGTTTTATGTGTTGTTTTTTACAACATTTCCTATGTGGTAAAAATGACCTGTTGCTTTTATTCTCCAGGTTAGTAAAATTACGGCAATACCACATATTTATAATTTTTCTTGCGTTTTAATACTGAAATAAAATACAAACTGTAATTAAAAAATATATATATTTTTTCTTTTCATAGCCATATTCTTACCTTTAACTTTTTTGTAGTTTTTAAAAAAAAGTTCCCATGGGGAACTAGAACAAGCAATCATCAGATTGCTTCTGTCATAGACTCCAATGCATTAGCATTGGAGTCAATGAGAAATTTACTATGTTCCATAGGCAGGGACTCCATAGAAACTAATATGCAGCAGCATACCCACTCCGACTCCCCAGATCCTCACCGGGCGGGGGGGGGCGGAGAACAGCCAGATGCTGTGGTCACATTTGACCACAGCATCTGCAGGGTTAAAAGTCCGCGACCAGCATTACTGCTGGTCGCGGACATTAGTGCTGGGTGTCTGCTGCTTTAAACAGAGAACAAAGCTAACATGTTGGTTTTACCACATAAAAATGAAACCCATAAAACTGTCGGAATTTTTTTTTTTCCAAATCCACCTCATTTACAATTTTGTTTCCAGCTTCCCACTACATCATATGCAATATTAAATGTCGCCATTAGAAAGTTTGTTCCGCAAAAAACAAGCCCTCATACAGCTATGTGAATAGAAAAATAAAAAATCTGTAGCTCAGAGAAGGCAAGGAGTATAAAATAAAAATGAAAAAACCGAAAATTTCTCTGAGCTACTTCCCTCTGTAGAGACTCCTGTTCCAGCCGCAGAACACGTTCCTCTGGCTGCTATATCTTCTGGAAAACAAAGAACACTTTCCTCTGGTTGCTATATCTTCCATATATCTGATTCCATGGCAGCATAGTTTAGGCTACTTTCACACCTGCGTTCAGGTGTCCGCTCGTGCGCACCGTTTGAAGGGGCTCACGAGCGGCCCCGAACGCATCCGTCTGGCCCTAATGCATTCTCAGTGGAGGCGGATCCACTGAGAATGCATCCGTCTGCCGGCGTTCAGCCTCCGCTCCGCTCAGTGAGCGGACACCTGAATGCTGCTTGCAGCGTTCGGGTGTCCGTCTGGCCGTGCGGAGGCGAGCGGATCCGTCCAGACTTACAATGTAAGGCCTCTTTCACACTACAGTATGTCCATTTCAGTGTTTTGCGTTCCGTTTTTCACGGATCCGTTGTCCCGTTTTTGGGTTCCGTTGTGTCTCCGTTTCTGTTCCGTTTTTCCGTTCCGTTTTTCCGTATGCCATATACAGTATACAGTAATTACATAGAGAAAATTGGGCGGGGCATAACATTTTCAATAGATGGTTCAGCAAAAAACGGAACGGAAACGGAAGACATACGGATGCATTTCTGTATGTGTTCAGTTTTTTTTGCGGACCCATTGACTTGCATTGAGACACGGACCGTGATTTGCGGACAAACATAGGACATGTTCTATCTTTTCACGGCACGGAAAAACGGAAATACGGAAACGGAATGCATACGGAACACATTCCGTTTTTTTGCGGACCCATTGAAATGAATGGTTCCGTATACGGACCGTATACGGACCGCAAAAAACGGACCGCAAAACGGAAAAAAAAAAACGGTAGTGTGAAAGAGGCCTAAGTCAATGGGGACGGATCCGCTTGAAGATGACACAATATGGCTCAATCTTCAAGCGGATCCGTTCCCCATTGACTTTCAATGTAAAGTCTGAACGGATCCGCTCAGACAACTTTCACACTTAGAAAATTTTCTAAGTTTTAATGCAGACGCATCCGTTCTGAACGGATGAGAACGCCTGCATTATCGGAGCGGATCCGTCTGATGAAACATCAGACGGATCCGCTCCGAACGCTAGTGTGAAAGTAGCCTTAGCCTGCACCAGTGGCGACTCTAGTAACAATATATAGGGGTGGCACATAAGATACCACAGTCAAAAATGGGGGGGCACTAATAATTTTCACCACTTAATCATACTACTGAAAAAAACAAAATAAGTATATATAAATAAGATTACAAAATACGAGAGTATTGCGGTATGCAGGAATACCTTTTTATTGTACTAACCTAAAGACAAGCTTTCAAGAGTTTTCCTTTCTTCCTCGGTATTGCTTCAGTCCTGAGAAAGAGAGAAACACTCTCGAAAACTTTTCTTTATAGTTTAAAGCAGTTTTCAGCAAACACCAGGGCTGTGTAAATAATCCCAGATGTTAAACATGTCACTAAAGAAGACCAATGAACAGACGCTCACAGGCTTATTCACAAAAGGGTGAAGAGTTTGGAGAAGGGAATAATCTAGGACAACATAACTGAATAGGAAAGTGAGCTGAATTGGAGATTTTATTACAAATGTTGTCTTATATTGTTCACTTCTCCTGACTTCTCCAAACTCTTCACCCTTTTGTGAAATAACCCTGGGGGTGTTGTTGGTGTGTGCAACTAATGCTACTTATTCTGCTTGTAACTCAGAGTGCGGCAGTCAGGGGTATGTGCAACGCAGAGTGCGGCGGTCAGGGGTGCGTGTAACTCAGGATGCGCTGGTTAGGGGTGTTTGTAAAGCAAGGTGCGCTAGTCAGGGGTGCATGTAACACAGGGTGCGCTGGTCAGGGGTGCATAAAACGCAGTGGGAGCTGGTCAGGGGTGCATGTAACGCAGAGTGCGGCGGTCAGGGGTGCGTGTAACGCAGAGTGCGCTGTCACGGGTGCTTGTAATGCAAGGTGCGCTAGTTAGGGGTGCATGTAACGCAGGGTGCGCTGGTCAGAGGTGCATGTAACACAGGGGGCGCTGATCAGGTGTGCATGTAACGCAGGGGGCCCTGGTCAGGGGTGCATGTAACACAGGTGGCGCTGGTCAGGGGTGCATGTAACACAGGGTGCGGCGGTCAGGGCTGCGCGTAACGCAGGGTGCGGCGGTCAGGGCTGCGCGTAACGCAGGGTGCGGCGGTCAGGGCTGCGCGTAACGCAGGGGGGCGCTGGTCAGGGCTGCGCGTAACGCAGGGGGGCGTTGGTCAGGGCTGCGCGTAACGCAGGGGGCGCTGGTCAGGGCTGCGCGTAACGCAGGGGGCGCTGGTCAGGGCTGCGCGTAACGCAGGGGGCGCTGGTCAGGGCTGCGCGTAACGCAGGGGGCGCTGGTCAGGGCTGCGCGTAACGCAGGGGGCGCTGGTCAGGGCTGTGCGTAATGCAGGGGGCGCTGGTCAGGGCTGCGCGTAATGCAGGGGGCGCTGGTCAGGGGTGCATGTAACGCAGGGGGCGCTGGTCAGGGGTGCGTGTAACGCAGGGGGCACTGGTCAAGGGTGCATGTAACGCAGAGTGCGGCGGTCAGGGGTGCGTGTAACTCGGGGTGCGCTAGTCAGGGGTGCTTGTAACGCAAGGTGCGCTAGTTAGGGGTGCGTGTAATGCAAGGAGTGCTGGTCAGGGGTGCATATAACGCAGGGGGAGCTGGTCATGGGTGCATGTAATGCAGGGGGCGCTAGTGAGGGGTGCATGTAACGCAGGGGGTGCTGGTCAGGGGTTCATGTAACGCTACATTACATCTGTAATGTTAAATCCCCAAGCCGCATTCTTTTCTGCCTCTGCAGGCCCTGCTAGGCTGAAATACACAGGCAGCCAATGACAGTGCTGCCCTCTCCCTCCCAACCAATAGCAGCTGAGGTGGGCAGGGGAAGATTCACTTGGCTGACGAACTGCCGACTGCCGAGGAGCCCGTAGTGAAGCGGGTGGGCAGCATGGGCAGTACTTTTAGTTTGGCAAAACTAATCACCGCTGTACTAGCGGTGGCCAGCGTTTTAAAAGGGAATCAGTGGGGAAGCATGCGGGGGGGAAAGAAATAACCTGGGGGGGGCAATTGCCCCCCCTTGCCCCCTGTAGCTACACCTATGGCCTGCACTGGCTGTTATAGACACGTCTGGCTATGACCATGCCCAGGCTTACTCCTCCCTGTCTAGAATAGACTGGAACTATCTAGAACTGCTGCCCCTCCCTTCTGGTTGGAAGCAGGACAGACCCACTTCTGTCCAAAGGGGGGAGAATGGAATGGTGAGTTTCATTTTATCTAAGTATCTGTCTCTCTCTCTCTCTCTGCCATATACGCTCCCACCTGCTGGTGAACCAGGCATATTACATGAACATAACAGTTAGTAAGATCGATGCACACTTGTGAAAGACCTGGAAACAAAAACAAGAATGGCATAGGTGTTAGCAATAAAAGACAGTAGAATGGTGAAAGAATAGTAACACCACTCCGGGGTGTTACAAATGGTAGGAGTTGTAGTGTACTCTTCAATAGTTCCAGTCTAAAGAAACTTAGTATTAACTCAAGAAACTTTATCCATTAGGTCCACAATGAGGACTTCCAAAAACATTAGTTCTCATGCCAACTGCAGCAGAACCGTGGAACACTATGAACACTAAATAAGTGTAAATATTGTGAGGTTTCGCTTTGGTAGGCAGGTTGGCGGACGCAGTATAGAGGCAATCACAAAGTCTTTAACTTAAATAGTTCAGTGTTTATTCACACAGAAGGCAAAACAAAATAACAGTTCGCAGTCTTGGTGTTTGTTCACACCATGGAAAGTCCACAGAACACCAACATTCACCTTGTTAGCAGTTTCTCATCAGCGGTCCCCAGCAGCCTTTAGGCTGGGTTCAGACCTGAGCGTTTTGGATATGCGCGTTTAACGCGCGTTTTTGTCGCGCGCTTTAGGCGCGTTTTTGTGAGCGTTTTTGGCCATAGCCAACGCGCGTTTTACGCGCATTTGTATGATGGACAGCAGTGTTGTCCTATGAAAATACAGCCCTGTCTATATGAAGAAAGGTGTCTAATGATAGAGATATGCAGCTGGGCAATTTCATGGGTTTTGGGAGAGTGGATTGTTTGCAGTCATGGAATTTTCCCGAAGGCGACCAATTGCGGCAATTGTTGCAGCAATACATCTCGGACGTTTGCGGCGAAGGAGAGAGAGCAGGCGACGCTTCTGGGTCCATCCTGTAATTGCCAATCGAACTGAAAGGGGACAGTTTTGGGCACTGTACGTGGGCCTCCGGGCCCATGAGGACAAATTTTTTTCATACACGCGGATGTCCATCACCAGGTTTGTACATATACAATACTTATAGTAGTGTTGTTGCAATTGTGAAGGTACCAGTTGTAGTATTTTGTGAATGTTAACCCTCGCCATTTGGGTTTGGAACAGCTTTGATGAGCTCCTGGGGTTGTTGGGCACCCATTTAGAACGTGAGGACACCTTCATGCGGGACAGTATCCCACCCGCGGAAAGACTGATTATTACTTTGCGGTAAGTAGACTCTAATAGTGGCCTTATAAAAGCATTTGCATTGTGTGGTGACTGGATATTAGTGTGGCCTTTGTTATTTTCCACGGTTGGTTGTGACGTTTGATTGTTTTAGCGGGGGGTGGATTTGATGTGTATGCTTTTGAAATTTGACATATAGATACCATACATACCTAGTTTACGCACATTTTCCCATACGGACCCACTCCCTTCAAAATAAGAGTCACACAAACTTCGCAAATGTATTTAATTTTGGGAAATGGTACCAAACATGTTCCAGTTCCTCAAATAATGCACATAGTGTGTTTTAACAGAAACAACATAATGGTTTGGCTATCGACCGTCAAATTAGTCGGCAAGTTTCAAACCCCCCAAAAAAATGGCCAACAACCCGGACCCACAAAATTATGACAGGACATATTTACAAATTGTGGTAATGGGGAAAGCTCAAATGTGGCTCAGGATCCCGCATGGCCTCTCTCAGTCCACCCGATTGCTGGCCAGATAGCATTGGAGCGGTGGTGGAGGGGTTGTTGCCCATGCTGGTGGAGGGATAGGTGTATGAGGAGTGGGGTTGTGTGTGCCATGTGTCGTGAGGGTGTGGTATGTTAGTTTGGGGGTATGTTTGTGAGGTGTATGTGTGAGTGGGTGGTGGATGTTGTGGTGCATGTTGTGGTGGATGTTGTGGTGGATGTTGTGGTGGATGTTGTGGTGCATTGCTGGCGTGTGTGATCTCTGAACCTGGGATGAAGCTGTCAAGCACCCTTGTTAATGTGGCCCTAGCTTCGCTGATTCTATTTCTGGGCACTTGCAGCATTTTCTCCTCCAAACTCAAGAGGAAAAGCCCATCACACGAGAGTTTGGGGGCAGGATGGGCAAGCGCATCCAGGCATGCTATCAGCCGGTCCTCCTGGCGTGATGGTCTTCTCCGTTTTTGTCGGTGAACCCTGATGTTTGACGGTTCCGCGACAGGTGGTGCAGGCTGTGTGGGGGTTTGGAATGTAGGGGTGGGATCGGGTGGTGGAGGACTTAGTGGCCCCGTTGACGCACAGGCCTCACTGTCTCGGTTGACCTCCCCCGCTTCCTCCTCCTGCTGTTGAGGCTGGGACCAGCTACTATCGGTGCTGTGAACATGAAAATATACATAAGTATGTGCAAGATTTGAAAGTGAATGCATGTCATACCACACCCTCTCCTGCATGTGTATGCACTGGACTCACCTACGCATTTCAGTGCATGGGATCAGAAACGACATTTGGTCGGCATGCACATAGCTCGACCGTGCACCTGGCGAAGCTCCGCTCCTCTGCTCCCTCTCCTTCCGCCGATGTCTAACAAAAGCATCTTTTAGGCTCTTCCACTTGCTTTTCAACAGGTTGACTATATTAAAAAAAAAAGCATCAGACATTATTTAAAATACATTTTTACTACCTTTTTTTGCAGCTATCTAGCTACTGGCCACTCTTTGATCAGTCTTCACTACACCTTCCTGATCGGGAAATCCACAGCCAGTGTAATCGTGAAGGAAACCTGCATCGCCATTTGGCATGTCCTACATGCTGCTGTCATGGGCCAACCAAACAAGGAGGAGTGGCTGAAAATTTCGGAAACTTTTCAGCTAACATGCAATTTCCCAAACTGTGTAGGAGCAATTGACGGCAAACACATCCGCGTTCTGAAGCCAATGAGGAGTGGCAGTCAGTTCTTTAATTATAAAAAATACTTTTCTATAGTTCTTTTTGCAGTATGTGATGCTAACTATTGTTTCCGATACATCGATGTGGGTTCCTATGGCAGCAGCTCGGACTCTGCTGTTTTTGGGCATTCAGACTTTGGTCAAATGCTCATTAATAATTCCCTTGACCTTCCCGGGAACACCACACTGCCTGGCACCACTTCTCCGTCTATGCCATTTGTTTTTGTTGGGGATGAGGCATTTGCTCTAGGTGAGCATCTTATGAGGCCATACTCCAGCCGTGGTCTCTCCATTGTGCGCCGTGTTTTTAATTATCGTCTGACAAGAGCACGCAGGGTGGTGGAATGTGCATTCGGTATATTAGCCAACAAATGGCGAGTTCTGCACTCACCCATACATCTTAAATTGGAGACCGCCATCTCGGCTGTGAAGGCAGCATGTGCTCTTCACAATTTTGTCCGACAAAGGGATGGCTTCAATTTTGAGGATTCTTTGAGCCATTCCATGGAGAGTACTATTCGCAGCGGTGTTCGTGGGACCACACATGGTGCTGCTATTCGGGACCACTTCACTGCATATTTCATGTCACCACAGGGGGAGTTACCTTGGCAAATGCAAGCCATATAATGTTCAAATATGTTGTTTTTTCACCCAGCAAAGATTGATTCGTTATCAGTTTTTATTCCTTTTTATTTTATTGGATTAGTGTAATGGCTGCATTAAAAAAATTTAAGAGTGAATGTGTGCAATGCCCTTTTTTCACCTATATAGTGGCCCTTGTAGAAGCCCCAATAGTGCCCACCAATACTCCTACATTAACAAGGGAAAACAATGTGGGCGGAATTAGGGGTCCCATTTATGTGGCCAATACTGGGACTGTACACATACACTCACCTATAATGTGCCAGTGCTGCAATAGCCCACAAGCACAATAATGTGTAACCGGCGACAATATCCATATCAAATTTATACCACCAATCCGACCCACAAATGTAGGCCACAATTTGATTTTCCAATACATTTCCAGATTGGAACAGCGCCATCTGGCGAAACACAGTGGAACAAGTGCAAATTGAGCATACTGCCCCACTACATTGTGCCAGAATGTGGGTGACGGGAAACATTGACTGCCCATATACTAGAACAGGGAGGGTGAAGCTGCAGCCCTCCAGCTGTAGCAAAACTACAACTCCATGCATGCCTGGACAGGCTACAGCAAGTAAAATACAGCACAGCATATTGGGAGTTGTAGTTAGACCACAGCTGGAGGGCTGCAGGTAGAGCTGGGCTGGACTATTACATATAGTTTTTACACCAGTGCACACAAGGAGTTCCTTTTTACACTCAGAACACACATGTCAATACCTTGCCCTTCTTTTGCAGTTTTGGATAAGCTCATCCACTGTGGCCAGATGGTACGGCCAATGTCCTCCCATGCCTGTTTCCTGCTTATCCTATTTTTGAAATTGGCATCCTGGATGTCATACAGGCAGCGTTTGGAACGTACAAGCCTGATCAGAGTCTCACTATCACAGCCTGCTTCCTCCATGTTGCTCAGGCTGCACATTAGCCTCTCACTAGGGGGTGTGTCCTTTTATGGCCTGTTGCTATGTGCCAAACGCGCGTTCGTACGCGCGTTTGGATGGTCACAAACGCTCAAAATAGCATATATGCGCGTTCCTATGCTATCCTATGGGCGCAAACGCGCGACAAACGCGCGTCAAAACGCCCCAAAGAAGCTCAAGTACTTGTTTGAGCGTAGGGCGTTTTACAGCGCGTTTTTCAGCGCTGTAAAACGCTCAAGTGAGAACCAGGGCCATAGGGAAGCATTAGTTTTCATGTGTTGAGCGTTTTACAGCGCGTTTTTCAGCGCTGTAAAACGCTCAAGTGTGAACCCAGCCTTAGGGGCCTGTTTTCCAGCATGCAGCTCTCAGCCCTTTTGCAAGACACACAACTTCAGATCCCAAACCACAGAGACTCTACAGCTTGACTGTGAGATGGAGGATAATCCACACTACCTGATTAATGGTGACTGCTTTTAAAAGCCTCCCAAGACCCGGCCTGGAACGTGGGGAGTAGCCACCCACCCAGCACCTTAGGTACTCCCAGTAACAGCTGTCCCGGATCGGATTTACAGCCATACTAAACAGTTGAAGTGTCATACTGCAAAGCAATAATGATACTTCAGGGGAAAAAAATGGCTCTTACCTCACCGAGGCCAGGAACCTTGGTGACACGTACCGACCATTGCTACAATATATATACTGTATAGCCTTCTTTTTTTTATTTCTGATAAAGGGGAGACCATCCCTGAAACTTGTTGGATTTACATTAAGGTAAGCAAGCCCGGCATGAGAGGTGTGGGGGACAACTGTATAAGCTGATCTGATTCACCCCACTCTCGAGTAGAGTGAGTACCCTTATGCAGGGGAGCACCCAGGAATTTTGTCTAGGGGGGTGCGAAAGGCAAAAAATGTGGCACTTGTAGCGCGCTATGCCAATTCTTTTGCCCACCCATATTTCAAAATGCGGGGCGCGTAGCATGCTGCGCTGATTCTTTTGCCTGGCCATTTCTAAAAGCCCAGTAGAAGTTTAACAATGCAGCCCCGCCCATTATTAACCCCTTAAGGACTCGGCCCTATTTCACCTTCTGGACTTGACCATTTTTTGCAAATCTGACCAGTGTCACTTTAAGTGCTGATAACTTTAAAACGCTTTGACTTATCCAGGCCATTCTGAGATAGTTTTTTCATCACATATTGTACTTCATGACACTGGTAAAATGAAGTCAAATTATTATTTTTTTATTTACCAAAAAATACCAAATTTACCTAAAATTTGTAAAGAATTGCAAATTTCCAAGTTTCAATTTCTCTACTTCTATAATACATAGTAATACCTACAAAAATAGTTATAACTTTACATTCCCCATATGTCTACTTCATGTTTGGATCATTTTGGGAATGATATTTTATTTTTTTGGGATGTTACAAGGCTTAGAAGTTTAGAAGCAAATCTTGAAATTTTTCAGAAATTTTCAAAAACCCAATTTTTAGGGACCAGTTCAGGTCTGAAGTCACTTTGCGAGGCTTACATAATAGAAACCACCCAAAAATGACCCCATTCTATAAACTACACCCCTCAAGGTATTCAAAACAGATTTTACAAACTTTACTAACCCTTTAGGTGTTCCACAAGAATTAATGGAAAATAGAGATACAATTTAAAAGTTTCACTTTTTTGGCAGATTTTCCATTTTAATATTTTTTTTACTTTTACAAAGCAAGGGTTAACAGCCAAACAAAACTCAATATTTATGGCCCTGATTCAGTAGTTTACAGAAACACCCCATATGTGGTCGTAAACTACTGTACGGGCACACGGCAGGGCGCAGAAGGAAAGGAATGCCATACGGTTTTTGGAAGGCAGATTTTGCTGGACTGGTTTTTTTGACACCATGTCCCATTTGAAGCCCCCCTGATGCAACCCTAGAGTAGAAACTCCATAAAAGTGACCCGATCTAAGAAACTACACCCCTCAAGGTATTCAAAACAGATTTTACAAACGTTGTTAACCCTTAAGGTGTTCCACAAGAGTTATTGGCAAATGGAGATGAAATTTCAGAATTTAAATTTTTGGGCAAATTTTCCATTTTAATCTATTTTTCTTAGTAACAAAGCAAGGGTTAACAGCCAAACAAAACTCAATATTTATGGCCCTGATTCTGTAGTTTACAGAAACACCCCATATGTGGTCGTAAACAGCTGTACGGGCACACGGCAGGGCGCAGAAGGAAAGGAATGCCATACTGTTTTTGGAAGGTAGATTTTGCTGGACTGTTTTTTTTGACACCATGTCCCATTTGAAGCTTCCCTGATGCACCCCTAGAGTAGAAACTCCAAAAAAGTGGCCCCATTTTAGAAACTACGGGATAGGGTGGCAGTATTGTTGGTACTAGTTTAGGGTACATATGATTTTTGGTTTCTCTATATTACACTTTTTTGTGAGCCAAGATAACAAGAAATAGCTGTTTTGACACCGTTTTTATTTTTTGTTATTTACAACATTCATCTGACAGGTTAGATCATGTGATATTTTTATAGACCAGGTTGTCACGGATGCGGCGATACCTAATATGTATACTTTTTTTTTTATTTATGTAAGTTTTACACAATGATTTCATTTTTGAAGCAAAAAAATCATGTTTTAGTGTTTCCATAGTCTGAGAGCCATAATTTTTTCAGTTTTTGGGCGATTACCTTGGGTAGGGTATTATTTTTGCAGGATGAGATGACTGTTTTATTGGCACTATTTTGGGGTGCGCGTGACTTTTTGATCGCTTGCTATTACACATTTTGTGATGTAAGGTGACAAAAAATGGTCTATTTAGCACAGTTTTTATTTTAAATTTTTTACAGTGTTCATCTGAGGGGTTAGATCATGTGATATTTTTATAGAGCCGGTCGATACGGATGCTGCGATACCTAATATGTATACTTTTTTTTTATTTATGTAAGTTTTACACAATAATATCATTTTTGAAACAAAACAAAAATCATGTTTTAGTGTCTCCATATTCTGAGAGACATAGTTTTTTCAGTTTTTGGGCGATTATCTTAGTTAGGGTCTCATTTTTTGCGGGATGAGATGATGGTTTGATTGGCACTATTTTGCGGTGCATATGACTTTTTGATCGCTTGCTATTACACTTTTTGTGATGTAAGGTGACAAAAAATGATTTATTTTGCACAGTTTTTATTTTTTATTTTTTACGGTGTTCATCTGAGGGGTTAGATCATGTGATATTTTTTAGAGCCGGTCTATACGAACGCGGCGATGCCAAATATGTATACTTTTTTTTATTTATGTAAGTTTTACACAATAACTTTTTTAAAACAAAAAAAAAGATGTTTTAGTGTCTCCATATTCTGAGCCATAGTTTTTTTTTTTTTGGGCGATTGTCTCAGGTAGGGGCTCATTTTCTGCGGGATGAGGTGACGGTTAGATTGGTACTATTTCGGTGGGCAAATGCCTTTTTGATCACTTGCTGTTGTACTTCTTGTGATGTAAGGTGACAATTTTTATTTTATTTAGCACAGTTTTTATTTTTTATGGTGTTCATCTGAGGGTTTAGGTCATGTGATATGTTCATAGAGCCAGTCGATACGGATGCGGCGATACCTAATAAGTATACTTTTTTTTCCCCTTATTTTTTCCCAATTTTTTTTAACTTTATTTGGTGAAAATGAAGTTTTTGTTTATTTTTACTTGAAACTTTTAATTTTTTTGGGGGGAAAACTTTATTTTTTAAACTTTTTTTTCACTTTATTTTTTGTCCCACTTTGGGACTTTAACTTTTGGGGGTCTAATCCTTTACAATGCATTCCAATACTTCTGTATTGGAATGCATTGGCTGTATAAGTAATACAGTGTGTATTACTCATACAGCTTCCGGCCTGTGAGAACCAGGGGGCTGGATCTCACAGGCTCGTCACCGGAAGGCAGCGCAGATGCCTCAGGAAGGCATCGCGCTGCCTTCCATGCCATCGGGTCCCCCCCACAGCCCCATGGGGACCTGATGGCACCACCGCCGCCGGTTAACAGCCAAACAAAACTCAATATTTATGGCCCTGATTCTGTAGTTTACAGAAACACCCCATATGTGGGTTGCGGCGATCACCGACACAGGGGGGGGGGGTCACGGGACCCCCCCGTGCATTTAGCCGAGGTGCCTGCTCAATGATTTGAGCAGGCATCTTGTTCCGATCACCGCCCGCCGGGCGGCGGTGATCGGAGCAACACATGACGTACCGGTACGTCATGGGTCCTTAAGGACTCGGGAACCATGCCGTACTGATATGTCATGGGTTCCTAAGGGGTTAAAAGCCCTTCCTACATATAATAGGCCACTCCCAACAAACACTGTACAGCTGAAATTCTATTGTTGAGGCCTGTCTCTACACATCATACGGAGAGGGGGGACCTGCCCTGGCTGCACTGCCTGCTTCACATTATACAATAAACAACAGCAGGCCACAGCCAGGAAGCTCCTCCGCTCTCCTGCCTGCCCAGATCCTGCTCAAGGCCTGTGGTTCCCCCCACTATCTGCCACCCGCCCGTGGCCTGCTGTCCCCCTTGGCCGTCCTCACCCAGCTCTGAATCCTCCTTCTGCAAATGGCAGGGGGAGGAGCCGGAGCCGGAGCATCTCCTCTCCTACATAGCACCACATACCTCTTCCATCCAGTGATGTCATCTTTGTTGTAGATGTTCTCTTTCCTCATCTTCTCCATTCAGACCAGGCCGCCATGATGATTTTTCAGCCATCTCCTGTCTCTGCAGAGATTGATAAACAGAAATTACGGTAGTTTCCCACATCTCCATCATCTTCACATCTTCTAAACACCCTTTCCTGCCACCCCCAATACTATACTGCGGAAACAGTCCCCCTGGAAATACTGCTACCACACAGATAGTGCCCCCTTCAACAATTATTGGCACACAGTGCTCTAAAAAATAACTGCGCCCAGACACCAATAGTATAAAGATAATGTCTCCCAAAAATAATTGTACTAAGCTGATACTGTGCCAGGGTGCCCCCCAAATTAACAGTCCCCAAAATCCCACCAATAGAAATAATCCTCTGCCAGAGCACACTTAGTAGTAATAATGCCCCTATAGTGCCCATACTAGTAATCATGTTCTTCATAACCTCCCAGTAGTAGTAAAGCTCCCCATAATACCCATAGTAGTAATAATTCTCCTTATAATATGACAGTACATGAAATACCCCTGCTTAGTGCCCACAGTTGAGCTAATGTCCCCATAATGTATG